>NW_023396792.1:1531122-1874710 GCF_011125445.2 Fundulus heteroclitus | reverse complement strand
GGCAAAAACACTAACTTCTGCATAAGTAAAATCACCCAAAATCCTTCCTAGGTGTACAGGCCATGTTGTGTAGCCTGTTAATAAGAACACTTAGATCAACAGCTTCAAATACAGATTTTAGATGTAGCAAGACCAGCATTTTGAATGTTGTCACTGCAATCTTTGATTAGGGCACTTTCTGAGGTGTACTGGGGAGGGAAAGCAGACTAAAAAATGTTTTGACATTTTTTTATTCCAGCTTTTTAAATAAATATTTGTCTAAAATGTGGATTTTAAAATACAATATGTGTAGACAAAATATGACAAAATTAGATTTTTAGTCATTTTAAATTATTTTTTCAAATAATACCTTAATATTCTATTTATCCTATATAAAACCTATTTTACCTTCACAATATTACATATTATTTGAAAAGTTCACAACCAACTTTGTTATATACGGTTCTCTTTTCAAAGAAAAATCATCAGGAGATAATTTTCTAGTCAATAAAAAAAAAAGGAAGGCAAAAAATCCAATGGATTGCAGGAAAAGAATTTCGATGCTAGAAAGGCATTGTCCTATCTGGTGGAACTTCATTTTGTCTTTTGTGTAAGATGCATAACCACAAATCTTCGCACACCTCCTTCCTTTCTGTGCTTTAATACCACATAGTGGTGATCAGCTGGAGGAAATCAAGCCCTTCTTTCAAAATTCCTCTCAACTGATTAAGATAAACTGCTTTTCAGCCATGGTTACCCCCAACCAATCAATTAAAGTAATCAATTAAAGGCCTGCCGGCTGAGCCTTTGGTAATTGAGGGTTGAATAAACACAGGTTGCTGATACTGATGATAAAGCCGTAACAAAACCATAGGCATGAAAGAGGCTTGAAAGATGAAATGTCTGGGATTTGGTGTGGTCTCAATTGTAAGATATCTAAGGGAAGCTTGGTTTAGTTATTTATTTGATTTCATACCAAGCCGAGCTCTCTGATTATCCCTTGCTGCCAAAGATTCTGCCCTAGGACTTTAAATATTGAAGAAAATCGCCAGCCAGGCCTCTCCAATTGGCCAAGACTCTCATTTGAAAAAAAAGAAGGAAAAAAAGTGCCAGTCGAATTCAAACATGGCACTGTGTTCCAACATGTCCTCCAGTGAAAACAAATCCTCAGAGGCGGCTGAAAGAGACTCTTTGGCCAGCAAGGCCGTTCCACTCTTGGCTTCAGGTCCAAGAGGTGAGGAGGATCTCTGTACTTCAGGGATCCTGAAACGTAGCCCAACATGGCTCCCTAAATGAATCACATCCACTCAAATATGCATGTGTGGCAGACACAGAAATATTTTGGTTAGATTTTCTTTCAAATAAATAACATTCTTGTTGATTCTTTTTTGGACATTCCTGAAAATATTTTTTCTTCTTTTTTTTTTGCAGACAGGCTCAGTTTGGTCTGCTTCTGTGGCACCTATAGGTGTCTGGATCTGCAATGCATTTATCAGTTAATTGTGCTTAAAAAAAGAGATCTAGAGCACAGTTATTACACAAAATATTTGTTTTTGGCCTAGATTCTTCAGGATGAAAAGCTCTGTGTTTGTTCATTACTGAGATAACTGTTGAGAATTATATAATTTTTAATTTTTAATTTTTTTTGAAAAACAGTGTTAGTGTGTTAAGTTAAACCCGGATATTTAAATACACGTTAAATGACTTCTTTCTCACTGTTTGAGTAAACATTTCTTGTTTTAGGTCAGTCGGGATTTACCATTTTGGCCCATTCCTCATGTTAGAACAAGTAAAACTGAATCCAGTTTGTAGATCCCATTGTGCATGTGTACCTTTTCAGTTCTGCTCACAAATTTTCTATAAGATTGATCTCAGGACATTTTTATGGCTTCTCAAAACAACACATTGTTTTCATTCAGCCACTTTGAGTCCAATTTTGGTAGCTTTTCAATTTAAGACTCATTTTCCAAAGCCCATCTCTGCATTTGAAAGCTCCTTTTTTTTTTTTTTTTTTTTTTTTTTTTTTTTCTTTTTGCTGTGTCCAGATCAAATGTGATTTGAGCGTCAAAAAGGTGTCCAACGCCTCAACTTGGGCGTTTGTGCAGAGTGTTTTTGACGCTTGGGGCAAAGTGTGGATATACTCGTTTGATGCATGTTGGGAGGAGCTATCCCATTTCTTTCCTCAAATGCTGAGTATTATTTACTGTGGTAAACGTTTTGATAACTTACCTGAGATCCCCACTTCCCCACTAACCCTCCTACAGGTAATATCCTTTCTGTTACTGTCTCTGTAGTGATAGTGCGACTGATCATAGACAGCAGGATGGAGACAAACAGCGACGATGAGTTTGTCCTCTATTGTTGTTTTCCCTGGTTCTTCCGTCCCGTCGGAAAATCTGCCACTACATCACATAGCAGGTCTCCCTGACAGGTTGACGCTCTGCGTCCAGCTGCAAAAGTGCAAATTTTTTAACTATAGCGTCTGCCACTCTTGAAACCCAACCCTAACCCAATTGAAATCTCAAAGCGCACCACACCCGATGGGCAAAACATGGCAAAGACGCTCCTAAATGTACGTCCACCATAGACTTTGCACGTAAACCAGACGCCCTTGATGTTCTTGTTCTCAGCCTTGCAAGCTTCCCTCATTTTCCTCCCACTTCAATGGTGATTAAGGCTAAACGTTCAACTTTAGTTTCATCAGACCGCTGGCCATCTCTCCAAAAATTAGGATCCTGTAATATGTTGTCAAATATTGGCCTCTGGTAATAAAGTTAAAAATCTTGGTGTTGTTTTCGACCAAGACATGTCATTTAAATCCCATATTAAACAGGTGTCCAGAGTTTCCTTTTTTCACCTCCGGAATATCGCCAAAATTAGAAACATTCTGTCCAGGAGTGATGCTGAAAAACTAGTCCATGCATTTGTTACTTCAAGGCTGGACTATTGTAATTCTTTACTATCAGGAAGTCCACAAAATGCAGTTCGAAGTCTTCAGCTGATTCAAAATGCTGCGGCAAGAGTTCTGATGAAAATCAACAAGAGGGATCATATGTCTCCAATTTTAGCTTCCCTTCATTGGCTTCCTGTTAAATCAAGAATAGAATTTAAAATACTCCTTCTAACGTATAAAGCCCTTAATAATCAAGCTCCATCATATATCAGAGCTCTGATTACCCCGTATGTTCCTAACAGAGCACTTTGCTCTCAGACTGCAGGTCTGCTGCTGGTTCCTAGAGTCTCTAAAAGTAGAATGGGAGGCAGATCCTTTAGCTATCAGGCTCCTCTCCTGTGGAACCAACTCCCAGTTTTGGTCCGTGAGGCAGACACCCTATCTATTTTTAAGACTAATGTTAAAACTTTCCTTTTTGACAAAGCTTATAGTTAGAGTGGCTCATACCCTGAGCTATCTCTATAGTTGTGCTGTGATAGGCCTAGGCTGCTGGAGGACATCAGGGTCTAATTTTCTCACTCTACTGATTTCTACTGTTCTTCAGTCTACTGTTCTCCAGTTTTGCATTGTATTACATTGAAATGACTGTCGTCATTTCAGCTTTTAACTTTTTGCTCTCTCTCTTTTTTCTTCATAGTAGGTACACCTGGTCTGGCGTTCTGTTAACTGTGACATCATCCAGAGAAGACGGCTCACCCGCTACTACCATCTAATGTAGAACAGATTACTAGATCAATGTGTGCTTCTGTGCTTTTTTGTCTCTCTTGTTGTGTCTCTGTTCTGTCTTCTGTAACCCCCAGTCGGTCGAGGCAGATGACCGTTCATATTGAGCCCGGTTCTGCCGGAGGTTTTTCCTTCCCGTTAATGGGTGGTTTTTCTTCCCACTGTCGCTTCATGCTTGCTCAGTATGAGGGATTGCAGCAAAGCCATGTACAATGCAGATGACTCTTCCTGTGGCTCTACGGTTCCCCAGGAGTGAATGCTGCTTGTCGGGACTTTGATGCAATCAACTGGTTTCCTTATATAGGACATTTTTGACCAATCTGTATAATCTGACCCAATCTGTATAATATGATTGAACTTGACTTTGTAAAGTGCCTTGAGATGACATGTTTCATGATTTGGCGCTATATAAATAAAATTGAATTGAATTGAATTGAAATGCATTATGTCTTTATGTCGATTCTGGAGTAAAGATGTCTTCCTTGCTGATTGGCCTTTGAGGGCATATGGGTACAAGACTTCCTTCTCTGAGGATAATGACACTTTCTTTCCAGCTTCAGCCAGCTGCTTCACTTTCCACTTGCATACAACTGTTGAACAAATGAATATGGCACCTTCAGGCATCTGGAAATTGTACCCACGGATGGACAAGACTTGCAGAGCTTGACAATTGTCTTCCTGATATTGTTTACACTTTCTGTTGATGTTTCATAAAGAAGCTGTGTGTTTAAGGTTTGTCAACTCATTTTTAAGTTACCATAGAAATGCGTTGACAGGTTTGCCCCCATTTAACATAAATGCTATGGATTATCTTGTGAGAGGGACCCAAAGACATGGCGTCCTCATCATTCCAAATTGGTTTAATGCATAAAAGTATTATCAAAATTCTCTAATTTTTTGGCATGTAGGAAAATATTTAGGAAATAAATAAATAAATAATGTCAATTTTCCTGACCGACCCCAAACACCAAAACTTAAGACTGATTTATTGTTAGACGGTGTGGAAAAAAGGTTTGCTTTTTATAATGTATTTGAACATTTGGTTTGTACGTGTGTTCGAAAAGTAGATAAATGGAAAACGAGACAAGGGAAAGCCTCAAGAGCTGCTAAGTGTAAAGTGTAATACTGTATGTGGGGACCGTGCTCAGTGCACATTGGAAAGTGCTGTTCCTGCTCCTGCTAATTATCTAACAGCAGTATAACATAATTTAACATTTCCTTTGTGTTCAGGGACACCGCAGCAATTAGCTAACAAGTGGGTCATCCATTAACCAGGCCCACGGCCCTGGGAGAGATTTAAGCCTCCAGGGCAACACTCAACAATTCTCTGTAATAGAATGGCTAAGAGGGAGACTCCATTAGTAAACATTTAGGAAATCAGTGAGAAGGCAGGTCTCCGCGGCTAATTATATTACTGATTATTTACAAGAAATACTCTCTAGGCTTTATTGTGTTTTGTTGCTTTATCTCTCTCGTGATGTTTCCAGCTTTGTTCCTCTGCCGTTTGCTGCTCCACATTGATGAACTGTGAGGTTACAAGTGTAAGTTACTCTGGCCACGCTGGTGCCACTGTGCCTGGTAGCCGTTTCACCCGACACAGAATATTCTGACCTGTTTTTATCAACGCAACAGACATTGAAATTGCACAACTATGCAGCTGAAACTGAAAGTGCTCCTCCAGGAGCCCAAATCAGCGCATAAAAGACTGCTGGATACTTCCTGCCGTCCACTCTTTGGACCTGAACGGCAGACGTAAACAAAGAACTGGCTGCACTGTTAGACTCTGCTTTCAACAGGGACGATATAGTATGGACACCCCTTTGAAATAGTTTACTTCAAAATAAATTCTTAATGGAGCTTGCTTTTTCTGATGAAATAATTCATTGAACACACTAACATTTGTAATAGCTAACCAGACCCTCACAACGGTGTTAGAGTAAGACTCAAGGCTGATCAATAGAGGCCTTAGGGGTTTTATTTTCTGTTCCTTGATCAAGGCTGTCAGATTAGTATAGGTACAGTGTAAATAGGACTACTGCTAGAGCATAGATGGCGGCTCTGCAGCCCAGGTTGGAGAATCGCTCCCTCATTAATATGATTAGGAAAACAGCCTTCGGGCAGTGAGGATGCAGAGCAGCCCACACCGAGGCTCAGTGGATGCCAAAAAGAATGGAAGAATGTCAGTGTGTTTAGTGTAATTCCTTATTTTTCCAAGACATCTGAACAGACTGAAGAAATGGTTGGAAAAAAGACAGACCTGTTTGTGAACCTGAACCAGAAGAAGACAGCTACGTCCAATGACTTCACAACTGCAAATATATGAATATTTAAAAATTTTTGCAAACATATAATTGAAATAAATTGTGGATTATCGTATTTGATAAAGCATTTTTAATTTCCATTTTTGCTACAATTAGTGTCTTTAGTACAAGGTAAATATTGGTAATTATTCTTCTTTGGTTTGTTCCCTAATTGTCCACATTCTTTTAAAGGTTTCCCAAAAAAACTTGAAATCCGCCTCACATCAGTTTCATGTTGTGAGCGATGTTGGGGGAAAAAGAAACGCTTGCGACCAGGTTGTTTAAGTGTGGCTTATTGAGTTCAAAACTTAGCAAAATCAGGTTGCATGTTTTTTTAACTCGTGCAGAAAAAAATATGGCTGGTGATATAATTTATCATCCTTATTAAAGTGTAATTTTTCATCTTATTACCAATCAATTTGCTTTTGAAATCAAGACTACTTTTTTCTCTTTCTTTTTTTTTTTTTTTTTTTTTTGCAGATGTTGTCATGTAGTGAGTAATTATCATCGTCCCCGTGTGTCGGGAGCAAAAATGGATAGTGACACTTCTACTGATCTATTCATCTTTTGGTGCAGATGACATCTTTCTCCTGAGTTTGGAAACAGGTTGTCGCCTTCTCAGTCCCACCTGCAGACAACATAGGTGTTATTAGGAAGTGTCCCATATTCAGCGAAATGTCTGAAAGTGAAAACAGGTTCTAAGTGTTTACACAGCAAAACCCCTCTTTCATGCCAATAATTATTAAAGACGTGTGTTTGTGGTTAATAACATCTTTTTAACTAGATTCCAAGGACAACAGCAAATTATTCCCTTTCCCATTTATTGGCCTTTGTAGAAAAATCAGTATGATCCTACAAATATATAAATATAAATATTAACTAAGTTTATGTTTCAGTATGGCAGTTGATGTCTCTTCAAGCTAAGTGGATTTTCAAAAGTGTTGTTAACATTTTTTAAGATCAGCTCAAACCTTACCTCACCTTACCTGAATAAGTAAGGTTCTGTATCTCACATATTAATTCACCTTTTATGTCTTTCATTGGAACTTTTTTACACGGGTGTGAAGCCCACTCACAAAACAAAACGTACTTTCTTCATCATAACAGTCTTCTTTACCTTAATCAAAACGTAGTCTTAAAAGCTTAAGTTTGTGCAGAAAATAGGTGTGCAGAGTTGTTGAGAGGTCTGGAAGTACTTGTTGTTTCTGCACTACCAATCAAAACCAGTAGATGGTACTCTACTGTGGGGCTAAGGAAGCAGGCGTGAGTCTACACATTTAATGGTGAGAGAGCTCCTCAATCAAATTTGACAAAAATGTTTAAAACCAGCCTTTAAATGAATTTTAAGTTAAAATATGTTTTGACTTTTATAAATGTTAAATTTTTTTTTTTGAAAACCTGAAATAAAACAAATTATAAATGCAGCAGAAGATTACACAGAAATAATCCAGTGCGCTCTGGGCCACGAATGTCCACCCCTACGTTCAACACACAGCAGCAGATGGCTTGTGGCCGGCACCCTGGGCAGCCCTGTCACTATAAACGTCAAGCCGTGGTTAGTTTGTTCAGTGATGAAAAAGCCAGATTATTCCTGTCAAAAGAAAAAAAAAAGCATGCAACAATGGAGCCTGGTGCTTTGTTTCCCTGTTTTTCAAAGACATTTGTTCTTTGATAAGGTACCGGACAGAGTTAACATGATGGTGGGATCCTATGGAAAAGAATACACTTTCTATCAATTGTGTGGTCCTTATCCCCACGGCAGCGTTTGCTGGGTGTGGGAATAGGCAGCATTCTGGGCACTGCTGCTCTGAGATAGCATTCACAGGCCAGAGCAGGATGCATTCAGCCCAAGGAACCTGGGGCCCTGCGCTGCAGAATTGTGCACGGGGATGGACAATGTACACTATCTTTGGTGTGGACATAAAAAGCCAGTGAAAGATTTTATTGTAAGGTTCTGGCCAGTCTTGTTTGCCGAGTCTCTCATTCTCCTTTTCCTCCCCTTGCTCACTTTGTCCCTGAATTTACCATCTGCTTTCTTATTCCAGGTGTTTCATTGTTTTTTATTGTTTACCATTTGGGTATTTTAATGGTCGATATTCAGTTCTGCACTCCCATTCCTGGCCATGATCTCTCTGTATCAGCTACACTCTATTTGCATAATAACTTTATAGGAATTTAAGTTAAGGTTTCATTTACTTTTTTTTTTTTTTTTTTTGTCAAAATGAAATAAGCTATTTCGTTATTTTTATTTATGTTAAACAAACAGCAATTTGTTAAAATAAGGTGCACCTCAAATAAACAAAAACACATCTCTGAAATGAGCTGATGTCAATATTGACATAATTTATTCCCTTTAATAATTGGCATCTCTGCGTGCTGAATGCATCCACTGATTTGTGACCCATTCAGAGCTGGGGCTCATCAGACGATGTGTGGAGGCTAAGCGTTTTTAATAGAAGCTGGACCCACAGCTGCCACCCACGGAGTCTCCACATTGCATTGGGAAAATTAGTATTATGATTTTAAGGGATAAATACCCGTTCCACCTAATTAATCCGGCACATCACAGGGCAATATGACACCATGAGCCCAATAGATCAAGGACCACAGATCAAAGGCTCCACCACTGTTAGAATCCTACACAGGCAGGAAGAAGGTTTCTTGTTTATTTCCATGTACAGATGGCCTGTAAACTAATGACTGAAGAATAAAGCAATATACACAAATTTATTTATTGGTGGTTGACCGAAAAAACGTGGCATTGCTGCTCCACCAATAAGCATGTATAATTGGGCACTGGGGTATCTAAAGTCAAGACAGAAATTTTTGAGGCTTGTTGAAACTCTTCGTTTGGAAAAACACGGTTTTGTCATTTGCATAATGTATGATTTTAGAGTGCCTGCTTAAGCATTTGTAAATTAGACACTGTTAATAAAACCGGGGTCTGTTTAGAGTTTTAGCAAGAAAACTTTTTTTTACTCACCTGGTTTGTCCGATTTCATATTTCTGTCTTCTAGTAGTAATTAACTGACCTCTTGGTCTATAGATGAGGGGAAAGACAGCTGGAAAAGGAAAAGTTCAGCCTTTCAAGCAACTTCTGCAGGTTAGAGATGGACCGGGTTTTATTTAAATAAAGCCTTGTCTTATCAAGATTGGTGCTAATGTGTAAATGTGTAAATTATTGGATGAATAAGTGGAAAGATGTGGTGACACATCACATGGGTCATTAGTAGTAAGTATTTTCATTTGCACACAAGTTGTTCAGTAGTCGAGAGAAAGAAAGAGCATAAACTTGGCCCACTGTTTAGTGCTTAACAAACTGGCCGTGCTCTAGAAGAATAAAAAGAAGAACAAAAAAAAAAACTAAACACCACCGTTCTGCCAAGTTTACCGCATATTTGCTGTTTACTGATGGCTGTTGCACATGTGGTTTTTGCATATGCTCTGCTCTCCCACTTAAATCATCTGTGGTCCCCTGGCCTTCCTTTGACGTGCGCAGTGTTGATGCTGCCACTGCAGCTTAAATCTTTTAGGCAAAGAAAGGGCATGTGTATGAAATAATAATGACCATTTCAGACAGTTATATTTTTTGCATTTGACTGTCATCTTTCCTCTGTTTCCACCACAATATACCGACCTCCCACGCAAGTCTCTGTCCCGGCCTTGTGTATGTTTGTGCTATTATATAGTTCGGATTGGTGTTTTGTTGGTGGTGTTTTTTTTTTTTGTTTTGTTTTTTTTTAGTACACATGGGTTAGAATTTTGTCAAGGCTTTGTCATGAAAAGCTTTTTTTTCTCTGAGTTGTAAAAATTCATGATGACTTGTTTACGAAACTCAACTGCAGACTCCAACAAGAATTGGTTTTTGACCTCCTCTCAGGGGACGTCCCCTCCGCTCCTCTCAAAACCCCCTGCTTCCAAGACCTAGGCTTGACTGGACTGACATGGGACTTTGGTCTTTCTTCAATAATTAATCAGTATCAAGTCCTTCATTAATATACTATTAAAAGGCAAGTCGAAACGGAAGCATGCATCCAGTAAACAATGTTTTCCAGCAGACTGTTTATTCAAAATCCCGCTGCATGAGATGCATTCCGTCTAAAGCAAACACCACAACAGACGTTCATTGTTCCTTCAAACGTTCTACATGATTTATGACAAGTAGCACTGTAAAAAGTCCCACCTCTGTCATACAGAATTGGTTTAAATGATGTATACATGTCTCATATGGCGCAGGATCTCTTCTAAAGAAGCTCCATTTGTTTCAGCGCTGTTCCTTTTGTGTCGGCACTTTTGGCTCCAGTCTCGGCAGAGTGTGGATGTCACAAAGCATTAAGAAGTATGAGATTCAGGATGTTACATTTAATCTCCTCGACTTCCCCCTAGCTCGCAGCGGAGCCAAGCAGCAGCAGCGGAGGGAGTCCCAGCATCCTGTAGAACAAAGCTGGCTGACATGATGTTTGCCTGAGGGGCCTGCACTCTCCCTCTCTCGCTTTCTCTCTCTCTCTCTCTCATAGGCATAGTCTGCGAGCATGTAAAACAATGAGAAACCAGTCAGCTGACAGATACACTAAGCTGCAGTCACTTTGAATGACAACACTGCTCGAGAGATGCCGCGGCGGCCCCAGACTGGGACTTAGTACAAACAGGTTTTGCGAGCGGAGAGAAAGCTCTATCTAAGCTATCAATCACGGCCTCTTGGATCCCGCTGTAGTTTATTGCATTGTTGGGATACTGCAGCGTCATCGCAAAGTGGCTGTTTTGTCAGCATTGTGCCCCCCTAAACAAGAAAAGCCTGTGGGGGGAATAACTGCCTGTATTTGTGAACATGAAGTGTTCTTCATTTTAACCTTAATAAAAAGGAGCACAGTGGGGATGTTGATAGGACATAGCGCTGCCGTGGCCTGGTGTTAAGCAGGAACAGATGCCTTCCTGGACAGAACGGTCGGTGCCTCTCCCAAGTCCCGGGCCCTTGTTTAGTTTTCCTCCCATGTAACGATGATCCACGACGAGGTGGCATGCGTGACCCCCCCACAACCTTAGAGGTTATACAAATTAGAATCAAGGAAGTTATTCAAATTGACCTGATGGACGCTTTATGTCAGTGTTAGACAGAGCCTTTCCTGTTGACCGCCGACTATGGAATCATATTACTGAAGGAAAAAAAGATGGCATTGCAAAAACCAGTGTGGTTGAAAATTACATTCTGGTGGTTAAAAAACAAACAAACTGAGAGAGCGGAGCTCTGACAGCTTTTAAACAATGCAGAACATGGATCAGTCACGCATGACAGTCTGGCTACTGACGGGCCAAGTGGAAACAACAGACCATCTCTTATTATGGGACCTGTTAGTGGTTGGAAGATTTGTTCACATCATGTGAACATTTTGTCTTCAAATATGATGTGTTTCACACGATTAAACGGGGCAAGCACGGTGATTTGACCTAGGGGCCAAACCGTGCCAGACTTGACAGTCCGCCCTGACTTCAACAAATACCGAAGCTCTTATGGAAGATTCCCGATCAGCAGAGGCAAACGTCTATTATCAAGAAAGGAGTAGCAGCAAATGCAGCTTGTCGGTGCACTGGCCGTTTCAACGGTCGGATTCAACAGATGGGCAATGGTAGCTCAAGTTTCTGAAGAATGTCATGTTTCTGACACAAGCATAGCAGTTTGTTGTATATGGAGCTGCATGTCTGCAGACCAGCCAGGGTGCCCATGCTGGCCTTTTACCACTGCAGTGATATAGAGTATTTGAACGTTGATTACCGACGAAGCACGTGGCACCAGGATGCAAAATGGGAAAAAGGCAAGGCAGCAGACACAACAGGATACTGTGAGAGCAAAATCTGGGACCAACATACTTTAGACAGCTGGTCATAATGTTATGTCTGATCAGTCTTTATTTCTCTTTATATGTTTTAAACACCCTTTTCAACCCTTTCTTTGGCCTAATCCTAAATACCCTAAACTTAACCTTGACCAGTGTATACCTAACCTAAACCTAATTTATACCTTAGTCCTAAACCAAACAAAAAAAGGTCCTCACTTTACTAGTAAAATGAGTAAAAAAATGTCTCACTCAGCTGCAATTACAATTATCCCCCCCCCCCCCCCACACACACACACACACAAACACATGCACGCACACACACACACACAGCATATACCTGGAGTAAGGACGCAGCATCATCAGCGCTCCCTCTGCAGGTAAAGAGGTCGACTTAGAAGGGTCATGTGGCTCAGCCTTTGGCTTGTGCGCTCCGTCCTCCTCAGCATCTCTGGGGTTTCATGAGACTCCTCGGCACACACCACTTCTCTCATTAGCACATGCCAGGCTGCTAGTTGCTGTGGCTGAATCCAGGGCATGTCAGGAGCCACGTCTAGGAGCCACTTGAACTGAGAAGATGAGAATGAGGGGCCAGGGGCTGGCATATGGTGCTGATTAGCAGCTGAGTTCACAGGGGTTCTCCAACCACAGAACATAATCAAATCTACCTCCTGCCCACTGAACATCATGTCACACATGTCTATCCCCCTAAGAAAACACACTGTCCCCCAAGAAAAAGATATTACGTCCATTTATTTTAAACTTTGCCCCACAATTTAAACTGTGTCTTCAAACATGGTGTCACAGAGACTTGCGTGCATTTGATCATTTCCTTGTAAGGAACTCATCTGGAATTAATGAAAATAAAATAAGCAAGTTTTTAGGCTTATCCCGAGGGATCCTGTCAAATGTTGATGTATTTCTGTGTGCAGTGACAAGTAAAAAACTAATATCGCGAAAACAGGAAATCACAAACCTATTCTACATATTAATGAGCGATTCCAAACACAGTCTACGCCTTCGCCGGATTCACCTCCGTGTCCACCAAGCACAGAGCACAACTCCCCTCAAACAAAACTTTCAGTGCCACAGTCAAAGCAGCAACATCTGGCTCCTCATGTAGGCACTTATTAGGATCAAATTAAGTAGAAATGAATGGGATGATACATGACAGGGTGCAGATGTTCAAAGCGGCGGTGTGAAAATCTGAGGGCAAAAAACAGCTTAATGAATTCTGCGTCTTACAGCAGGGGTGAGGCTTTGGGTTCACGGGTTAAAAAAAAAGGCTAATTAAATCCTGAAGCAGACGCAGAAGAAGAAAAATGTTTTTTTTTTTTTTTTTTTTTTTTGTATGTCGCTCCCCTGTTTACTGCAGCACGCTAGGGGAAAATGTTATGATTTGCGGTTAATCAGGCAACACAGGGAAACGTAAGTGGCCTGCTCTTTTGTAATTTATGAATGAGTGCGTATCAGACGGGGCCACATAATGTCCCGTGTGAAACGCTTCACAAATTCCCCAAAATGTTTCCCCAAAGTAAAAAGCAGGTGAGTTTAACAGGGTGTTTATCAGTGTTGCATGTTTTGCCCCCAAATTATTGCAGTTCTGCATACCAATGGGACAGCATCATCTCATGTTTAACTCATATAAATAAATGCACTAGCTGAAATATTAAAAACCACTAAATATTGTTTGCCTTCGCATTTTGCATCAGCAAACTTTGTTGTGTTTTATTGAGATTTGTTATGTAAAAGACTAACACAAAGAAATGTTTAATTGTGAACAGGAAGTTTTTTTTATTGTTCTTTGCAAATTTCCATGCACATACATGTTGGTTTTAATCAGATCAGTAGACACCAGATGCCAGTTTTGGCACCAAATGTACCAAAACTGTCAAATAAAAGGGAATCTGTTCAAATAAAAGTGTTGATATCCATTGTAGAACTCCTCCTGCATAGAGTATAGCCTTTGCTCAAGACATATACCCCGTGTATCATCAAAATGTCATCTGCATAAATAAAAGAACTGAATATTTTTTGCACAGAAGGTGGCTGATTTTAGGTAGACCGCTTATTAAGTAACTGCTAACTTATTGGCACGCAGCATCCATAACTTCCAGTTAGCCTGGCTAAGACTCATACTGGGCAGTGGGTGTCATTTCTCCTTTTAAATAATCGTAGGACTCCACTTTGTCACAACTTAGCTGTTTCGTTGTGACCTAAACAAAAATCGACAGCTTGTTTTCATCATTTACATGTATTATTTCAGAGTACTTTCCTTCCTTGGGATTGGAATTGGTTGCTCTTTTACTTTAAGTCACTGAGTTTCCTATTGCTAATTAGTGTCTCCTCAGCCTGTTGACTGACCCCTAACGCTGAACAGGGCCAAGTTACACTTTTTTTTGTAACCACCTAATGTTTATGAAGGTTTTTCCCTTTACTATTGCATATATATGCAGATTGGATGTATATGCCACACACGCCTAAAACACATATACGTCCTTGTAGAGTTCCCTAATGAGTTTTTGTTTGATGTAATTTTGCAAAAGAAAATAGTGGGTGACTGATTTTTGGTATTTTTCTTTAAAGAAGGCAACATATTTGTCAAGTTGCAAAAGCGTGTTGTATTAGGATAGTGAGGAATGTCTGCAACTCTAAATACTAACAGAAAATCTTTAGCTTTGGTAACAAGCAGAGGGGAGTGTGTTTGTGGAGGACTCTTTTGTAAACCCTGAACATTAAGGCAGATGCTACAGGGGCATCAAGGTTGAATTTGAATAACACACACAAAGCTGTTGCAATATCATTTAGTCAGAAATAAACATGAATGTGTTTGATTTTAGAAAATGCTACAAAGGTTCTGTTTGTGTCCTTTTTTTTGTTAAGTATTAATAACCTTTTTGCAGGCTTAGTAGATCAACAAAAATGTTATTTTCCTCTCTTTTTTTGATCCAACATACAGTTTTGTATCGACCTAAGCATAAATTTAAACAAACAGTATAGTGTCCAAGGCCTTTTGTATGAGGTATCCAGCGGGAGTCGTTCTCTTTTACAATTCTAAGCAGAACATAGGTGAGTTATTTCTTTGGCAGTATTTGTGCACATTACGCTGTTCCTGCATATTATATAGAAACCTATAAAATAATTTAATTGCAGGCCCACTTCCCAGCACAAGAGACATGTCAGACTTTGTTCCAAGTGTCCTGACACATAAACACGCATTTTTTTTGGTTATTCTTAAGGGATATACTTCTCTACGCTTTTGTTTCAATTCTTGGTATAGTCAAAGCTATAAACTCACGAGAAGGGCTCAGAATGGGAGTCTTAGATGAGCTGATGCACAGAATCCAAAAAGAAGACAAATACAGATACACAACTGTAACTTTGCAAACATACTCCATCATTTTAGGCAGGCACTCCCAACAGGAAACTGACTAACAGTATTATGTGACAACATGGAACGTTCTTGGGAGCAGCAGCGTATAAATGCAGACCTACACCCAACAACAATACCTCTTCTTGTCTCGCCTTTCCCTTAAAAAAGTCTCAGTTTTCCCTCTGTAAATGCAGGTGTGGTTCTTTACGATAAACATTTTTCAACAGTCCTAATTAAAACGTTTTCCCATCCACAAAACTGAGCATTTGGTGGAAAGTAACCGTATACTCTATACAAGCGACTAGGAGAAACAACATGCCTACTTTTCAAATAAAGTTTAGTAAAAAATTATAATTTGACTGCTGAATCCATAAAAGGAAAAGCTGGAAAAAAAATTATTTCAGCTTGGAAGTTGATGAGCAATTTACTACTGTAGAACAGCTTTCTTGCTCAGCTGCTGGAGAACGTTTTTTTTTTTTTTAAATGGTAAAATAATTTATGGGGTCTGATGGAGTCGTAGGAAATGATGAAGATCTGGAGAAAGAGGTTTTTTCCAAGCTGGTACTTTATTTGAGTTAATCTAAAGCATAGGTCTTCAACCCTGGTCCTCAGGACCCAGCGCCCTGCATGTTTTAGGTGTTTCCCTGCCTCCACACACATGACCTAAATAACTGGGTGATTAATAGGTCTCTGCAGTGTTTGACGGCCGCTGAGGAGGTCATGCAATCATTTTAAGAAGGTGTGCTGGAGCAGAGACATCTAAAACATGCAGGACAGTGGGTCCTGAGGACAACGGTTGAAGATCCCTCCTTTAACTATTATATACATATAGGCCACCTCAGAAACCTTCACATTTCTATGGCTGTGAAAAAAACAATGTGCAATGAATGCTCCATCAGACTTTTTAAAGAAAACTTTCAGTATCACTGTATTTTTCTTAAAAGGTAAAACAAAAGCACCCATGTGAAATCCCCATCTGTGCCAATGGGATGATAATAAAAGGGTTAATGGAAAGCAGAAAATTGAATCCTAAAAGCATTATGTCTCCTGTCAATGTATGTTTTTAACTTTTCTTTTTTTATCTTCTGTTTTTATGCTTGTATATTTTAAAGCACTTTGTCGTTTTTGACATGTGTAAGGGATGAATAAAGTTTATTTTCATTTACTAACTTACTTAGTGAAATTTAGTGGCCACCATCTGTAGGTTTAGATCCCTTGATGGAAAGTGACTTGAATGAAATGTCCAGACATAGGGATGCTTTATTACGCTAATACAAGCCACACCTTTCAGGTGTTAATTTTGGAAAAAAAATTGTGAATGTCATGTTTTCTTTTCCCTTCCGTCACACAATTATGCATGATTTTACCTAGATAAACCAATACAGCACTGACGTTTGTGGTGGTAATTTGAAACTATATGAAAACGTTTCGAGGCACTGAATGGGTAGGTATACATTTTGCTTTGCTTTTACTCAGATTTGTTTGTTCTCAAAAACTGAAACAACAGATTCATTATTGTTTTTGTTTACTACTGAAATAAATCAATAAAGAGCACATGATTAGAGGCATGTCAGGGTCTCTAATGATGAGCACAAATCTTATCTTTGCATAGGCAAAGCATGTTAAATAAAGTAATACAAATCTTCTAGGTAAGACCAAAGTATGGAAAACAGTGAAGTAAAATATATGTATGCAGAAATATGGAGAAGAGGGATAACTACCTTTAAGATAGCCTTTTTTTCAGGAATTTACAGTAGCACCCAGTAAAAGTCAAACCCCTGATATATTTCATCATTACAGTAGATACAGTGTGTTTCAGGATTTATTAAAGCTGTATTTTCTTGATTGACCTGATGTAGGGGATTTGAGGCTTGCCCCAGCTTCGTTGGGGTTTCAGCCACACAGCAGGAAGAAGATAAAAAGGGTGGCTTGGAAGGAAGGGGAGGAGGGGGGAAAAAAATCACAGCGCATTAAAAACAAATCTACTGGGGGATCCACCAGCGGCTTAAGTGAGCCAAGACGATTAAAGGGTCAGTGGTCATAGACTGCAGGTTCAACGTACCTGATGCCACTCACCTTGGTCCACGAGACGCATTGCCAAAAACAATCTTTCAAAATCAAATGCATACTGTACACAGGAGACACTGTGAAGGTCAATGCAAAGTTACCGTAAGTAATGGCAACATGTTCATCACACTTTTTTTTTTTTTGGCTTGTTAGCTACTTTTGTCCCGCAGAGTTGTTTTTCCAAACTTTGAACTGTAAAGGTTAATCTCCTGTAATAATGATAAAGAAAACTGAATGAAGCTGCTCATCGTGAATAGGAAACAAATATTTATTTAAAAATCTTTACTTATATTATTTCATGTTGAAGAAATATCTGGGTTGGTGTTTATTCTTTTATCACTGACCTTCACTTAACTGTATACTTGCTGTATTTGTGTCACTGCTGTTTTGAGTTCAGTTGAGCACCCATCCGTTTTCTTCCTGTCATCAACCCCTATAGTATTCAGATTAGTCTTCATTGACTGGTGCATTTATTATATATTATTTTTCAAACCAGGTCCTTAGCCTTTATTTCCCCATATGTTAAAGATGCTCCTTTCCTTGAGAACACCTGGCCTAAACTGATGCTTAGCAGGCGTCGGTAGAAATTGATTGCAGGCTGTTGAGGTGATCTGCTTCTTTAAAGTGAATTTGTTGGAGCAGGTAACATCTAAACCATGGGTTCTCACTTCAAAGGTCCAAATATGGTCTCTAGATGACATTAAAGGTCTGGAACAACAAGTCATGAGTATATTCTCCCTAACACACAAAAATAAATGGACAAATAAACAAGACACTGTGGCCTCGAAAAAACTGAAAAGTTTTAATTTATAGTAAACTAATGCGGAAAGCACAACTGTATTCCTTCAACGGGGTGTGTAAATCTAGGGTCTTATGCAATCCGTTTTACTTGTGTTTGCATTTTTTCGAATTCTGTTAAATTTTTTTCCATTTTAAGATTTTGTGAATTCAATGTTTAACTAAGTAGACACATTGTATAATAATACAAAATAGCTATTCATATGGTTAAAGTTATAAGACTTTAATAGTTTCATAAAAAACAACAGAAAGTTACTGAGATTAATTTGTAGTTGTCAGTAGAGAGATGAGACGCACAGATATTGGGTGGCATGCCTCCGGGTAGCATGTAGGCTAGACCCAAACGCGGCGATGGGTAGGGAGAAGCTTTATGGAGAAACACCTGAAGCGCTAAGTGTGAATTTGCATTACAAAAGAACTATAGACACAACCTGGAAGGCAGAGAGAACAGAAGAATGTCCCCTATGGTACCGGATGAGATGGCAAGCCGATGGTTTAAAGTTATCAGCGCTCGTGACATGAGAGGAACAACTACTGAGCAGAGAACAGGCTGGTGGATCCATCCTTCCATTGTCTTCCACCAAGATCGGCTAGCTGGGTGGATCTTCCTTTTAAAGTCAATTTTTGTGGTCACTTGGTCACTACCTGACATTAATGTAATGCTTTTTACAAGGCTTGCATCTAAGAATAAAGACACATTTCACATGAAATAGGATCAGAGTGAAAAAGTATTTTCATGGTATTCTCTCTAACTTAATGAGCAATAATTAATTTTGTTTTGCTTTGTTTTGACTTTACCACCGACAGATATGTTTTGTCCCCACAGAGTAATATGATCGTCTTCTTTAGAAATCTGCTGTAATGCTTTAACAACCGTCAATGTTAGCTTGCCTCTTCTGTGTTGTGACAGTATTCTGATACAGATACAGATTCCGCTCATAAAATGTTTTTTTATGTCTCCCTTTTTTGCATTTCTTCCTAATGTTTTATATATTTTAAAAAAAACTTAGTGAAATCAATTCTCTCCTGCATCATAAATTAGGCACTTTGCTTTGGTACATTATTAATGACTAGTGTTATAGCAGTATGTTGTGCCATGTCTAGGTCTTTCACACACAGGTGAGCCCAGTGTAAAAACAAGGTGTAGACTGGGTCTGCATTGACTTGACATTTGATGCAGAAGAAAAGCGGCTTTTGATGTCCGAGTTCAGGAAACGATGTCTCTAGCAAAGGAAACATTTTCAAAATGACAAAAAATAAATTAAAATCATCAAAATATTTTCCATTAGCTTAGTTAAAGTAAATATACTAGGCTGTACTCATTTATTCTCTTCAATGTGGCAAATTCCCATTTCTTTGTTGCAACATTCGTGTGAGAGGCCATCGCCAAAACAAATTATACAAATTGCAATGCACATAGACCCAATCACAATTCAGAGTCACAGATTAACAAGTGACATGCCCATGGAAAATCCATACATGCACAGGCAAAACATGAATTCTACACAGAAAAGCCTGGGCAAACATTTAAATAAATGAGCCTCCAGCTGAGAGGGAGTGCTGCCTTATTTCTAGGCTCCTCAATGCATGACATGTAAATTTAAGGTCTACAATGTTTCATTTAGGAGCAACATGTAATATCTCAACTTTGGAGCTGAATACTGTGCTTCTACTATAGAGTTTTTACATTTGTTTATCTTTTATTAGAATAAATACATATTAGCAAAGTTAAGAATGCATTTTCTGTGCTAATTGCTTATGCTTCAGCTCCATTTGTGATAGTAAGAAAACAGCACAGTTTTCTGTCTATGTTGTGGAGGATGTTTAAAATGTGCTTTGGCTTGTTTTGTGCTCTGCAGTTGCTCTATAAACATGTAAAAGATCTTAAGATGAAAAAAGTGCATTGTGTCGAGTTTATTCTGCACAAATTAACCCTGGATTGATAACCTGCTTTTTTCTTTTACCTGACATTGAGGGAGTTATTTTAAGTTATTTAAAAGGTTAAATGAAAAAAAACTGTAAACTGCAGTGACTCAACATTTCAAAGTATTAAGAAATATTTCTCTCGCTCTTCTCTCTGGTGTCACTGGTGATGACGATGAGTGGCTCCCCAGCCAAAGACCTCCTTTATCAGGCAGCCAATTTAACAAGACAGCTCCTTTCATGCTTCCTGGCTTCACCAGTGGTAATGGATTTCCTCATTGAGAGTCCCCTCTTTCCCCAGGTTTCACACTTTTCTTTCTGGGCTCCACTCCAGATCAGATCTTTTGCCACTGACTTTGATTCCTTTCGGTAAGTGATCCATCGCTCCAGGCCTGACCAGCCCTCGCTGAAATTTGGTCTCACTTTGGCTCTCTCACCTGATATTGTAAACTTTAATGCAAAGTGAAGCTTTAAGTAGCTTGTCAGTCTACTTCTTGCTCTTTCGACCCGCCTACCTGTACAAGCCCCATGTCAGAGTATCTCTTTTCACCAGCTTTGGTTTCAGCTGCATAACTTGGATTATGTCTGAGTCTGCATGAACAATGCAAAGACCTGTTTTATACTTTTTAACCTCCTTTCTTTGTTGATGGCATCAAGTAACAGGCAAACAAAGGAAAAAAAAAACAAATAAAGAAAAACAAAAAACAAAGTACTACTCACTACTACTAGTACTACTCAAGTTATCAATATGAATTATAAATATACATCCTTAAATGACAGTCAAGATCCTGGCTAGCAGCATTGAAAATTCAACCTTACATGTTGTGCACGGCAAGAATAGATAGGCTTTATCAAAGGTCATTGTTCTCGCAAAAAACTACTTAAAGAGTAGTTAATTTATTAGAATTATTCTTTCTCAACAGAAAGATGCCACAATAGCATCATTAGAAGCTGAACAGGCAGCTGACTTGCTGAACTCTAAATTATAGTTCATCAACTAACAAAAAATGGGAAATTGTGCATTATTTGATACTTTGGTGTAAGATTTTTTTAGAGCTCATCCAGTGCCTCTGTAAAAACCAATGATCCAATTTGGTCAACCAGACAAGGCTATCCGCTCTGCCTATCAATGTTCCCTATACCTAAATCAAACCACTGGTCATTTGGTATAAAACTGCTATATCATTGGAATTTTGATTGTGGATAAAACAATGGAGATGATTGTAGGTTTCAAGAGAACCAGCACCAACACTATTACCATACTGGGACAGAGCAGACTCAGCGTTTACAGCAAGATGCTGCAGATTTATGAGTCTGTTGTTGAGAGTGTGAGCTCCTCTGCCATCATCTGCCAGGGTCGCAGCATCAGAACAACTGACTTACAGAGAAACTCAACAACATGATTAAAAAGGTCGACTCTGTTCTGGGGACTGTTCTAGAACCTCTGGAGAGGATTGTGCAAAGACGGATTCTTCATAAAATGAAGAACATTACGGACAACCCTGTCCTCTTCGTCAGACTGTTGTACAACAACAGAGTGTCTTCAGTCAGAGGCTTCTTCAGATCAGCTGTAAGACAGACCGCCCCGGGAGATCCTTCGTGCCTGCAGCCATCAGCATCTACAACAACTCTGTGAAGAAAACACGCAACATGAGTAATACCAACATTTAGTTTCCCTTTGGGATTAATAAAGTACTTTTGAATTCAATGTGCTGAAGGAGTATTTATATGTCTCCAAAATGCAAAACCCTTGATAAAACATGTAAACAAACTTTAAAACCTATTCCATGAACTGGAATAAACTGGTTTGGAAAAGTATAGTTATAGATAAAATATTACTTCAAACAATTAAATATAAACTGAAACTAGACAGAGGGGTGAAACGTTCATAAAAAAACAGGCAAGTTAAAAAAGATATACAACAAAGGAATTACAACAAAAAATGCAGTAAAATAAGCAAATGGTATATCAAAGCTACTTCCAAATGGTTGTTTTTTTTTAAGCTGTGTTTCAAGAGCTAGCTGCACATCAAATTCCCGCATCAAAAGAGGAAGCCGATTACAGAGCAGAGGGGCTCTGTCTCCTGTACATCCTTTGGAAGAGTTTATGTGAAAAGCTGGATCGATGATAAAAATGTACTATAAGTCTCGGGTTTCCTTTTAAAGAAATATAAATATCAGTTTGAATTTAAGAGAGAGAGAGAGAGAGAGAGAGAGATGCACAAAATACATAACTCAATAATTATTATAAATTGTGAATTTTGGTATTTTTCAGAAAATTCTTATACAGAAGGTCGTCCCAGCGATTTTTACACCAATCTGCATTTTCTAATTGTATTTAATCAAAGCTACAATTGCTTCTTCTCTTCATACTGTCCATTCTACATCATGTTAAGCATACGTGCTGAAATGTATGTGTCGAGGTAGTTTAGAAATGCTTGTTTGAATTACACAATTTTTAATTTAGAATTTTCTTCCAAAACTATGAGCAATGTTTTAATGCCCAAAACGAGAGACAGAAACCAGATGACGACCATCGCAGGGTGGCAACAGAGACCAGAGTTGTGTTTTTTACTAAAGACAGATGGTCCGATCCGCTGTAGTGATTATAAAAATCATTGAGTCACTAAGTATGTCAAGGAAACGCTAAAATATTCAAACTTAAATGCAACAGCCTGTTTCAGTCCAAGGTAACTTTAAAAAGTGAGTGAGACGCTTTCTTTTTCAGAAAAGTGCATTTATGTTCCTCTCAGCACAGGCCACAGTTTTGCGCTTCGACCAAATCATCAGACCAAATGATCTGCGCTCAACTCTAAACCGATGAACAGATAAACTATAATTGGTTTCAGTTATATTCCAGTTGTCCCTTTTCTTTCCCATATTATACTGACTGCTACATCTCAAATAAATTTAGTTTCATTTAAAAGTTCACAATAAATATGCTATTATTTTTGTTTTTGACTTAAGTTTTTTTTCCCTACTTCTTCATCTCTTTTGATGTCTACACATTTAAACCCCACAAAGAAGTACCCATTTTAATGATTTGTATTTTCCATATGCACACATTAGTTTTGTATCAAAATCTTGGAAGTTGACAGTAAACAGTAAAATGTATATACCGTCTTAGTTATTTTCTCTGCTGTTAAACATCTGCATGTGCTGGCTAAATTAGTAAGACATGTTTTTTAATCTAAAGGTAATCACTGGCTTGGTTTTGAGACTAATATATGTTTCTGTGCAGATGCAGTTGAATTAATTTTGATTGCACCCAGGGCATTAAGTTCACGTATTCTGTTCTGCTATTCCTGTGATCTTTCGAAGCGTTTAAGATCTGCACACCAGTACCGCGTTAGCGGCACATAATGAGATATATTAGAATTACAGTGGATATTTAAAAGGCAGGGCAAATCAAAAGCCTTTGCCACCTCTGGGTGGAGGGTAATTGAGCTAGCTGGCTTTATTCAGTAGCTCTGTGGGGACTGGGAGACAAAGCCACGCTAATCATGCTGCAGTAATTGATACTAGGACTACTTTTGGCTTTGTCTGTCATGCCACGGGCGGCGCAGGATCCCTTAACAATGGCATTATGCATTGCTTCTCTCGAATCTTACACACTGGTTCAACGAATGCTGAAAATGCCTTCTAATTAGAGGAGAATAATAAAGAGCATGAACTTGGTTCTGGGAGTCAAACACAAATCAGTTGTTTGAGAAACTAATTGTACAGTAATTAATTGAAATGTAAGTGAGCTTCTTCTTTTCTTTGCTAAGATGAATTTAATAAACCCAGTTTGCAATCACTCAATGACCTAACTTTACCAGTGAATGTTCAGCAGAAGGATTAATATTTATTTTAATGGGGGAATCATTTTTCTAATATATATTCTGCTTTCTGCTTTTTAACAGCCCAGTATTAATACCATCCAGTCATTGTTTATTCCCGCTGGACCTTACAGAGCCACAGGGCAGAGGCTATCTCCAGCGGTTATTGGGTGAGAAGCGGGGTACACTCTGAACAGTCCATCACAGGCAAACACAGAGATACACTGGACAAACAACCACGTATGCACACACTCACACATAAAGGCAATTTAAAGAGACTAAATAACCTAACAGTTGGGCTTTCCGACTGTGGGAGGAAGCCGGAGTACATGGAGAGAACTCACACATGCAGGCGGAGAACATGCAAACTCCACTCCAACCCAGAGCCTTCTTGCTGCATGGTAAAATTACAAGCAGCTGCGCCACCAAGCAGTCGCATCGCAGTGGTACAGTTGCTTGTTAATCCCAAAGGGTTTTTGTACATTGATCACTTATGAGATTTTACCATGTTCGCCTTCATGTGCACTAGGCCTAAATATCAGCAGATTTATGCACATCCACAACTTCAAAGTCCTTCAGGTGTGTCTTGACATGATCTCAGAGAGGAAAGGAATCTTCAGAATTACTAAAGAAACACTTGTTTTTTCCCAACAATCTTTCGAGGTTATGTGGGAACTTCAAAACTTTTCGAGTCCATCAACTCAAACAATTGAATAAAGTTTGTAATTTTCCAGCTAACTGACATCCCACAATACAGTCCTCATTGGATGAATAAAGATTATTTGTAAATTTGTGACAACACAGTCCTAGTTACAAGCTTTGACACTAACACACATGTGTTTTCCCTAAATTAGCTGATTTGATTTTAGTTTTGGGTGGCAGTTTACAGGTTTTCTTTATGCACATGCAGTCCAGGATAGTGACTTGATTCACATGAAAAAATCCTGGGGTTCCCAATTTGCAATCTTTTGAAAATGATACAAATGGCGTATCATTTATTAATCAAGCCAATCAGCAATGCATTCAAAACTGTATTTTTCAAGTTTCATTATTGCATATCATTCTCCTAATGCATTTCAGAAATTCTAACATTCTAATAACAAACTAATACCACCCTCTCTTTAATGTAGGTCTGTAAGTCTTTCTTCAGACCATCGGAATCATTGTCTGGCCTTTGCCTGTAATGTGTTTAGTGGAGCGGACACATAGATTTTCCTGTGTCTGGATAGATTTGTCCTACTTTTAACAAAGCATGGATTTAACTGTTAGGACCTCTCTCATTTCGTCAAAAAGACTTAACCCTTGGCAAACAAAAACTGGTAAACATACGTTCCACAGATAGAGTTTGGTGGACCACGTACAGAGCATAATCAGTCTAGCCTCAGTGTGCTAATGAACAGACATTTGCCAGTGTTACAGTCATCAGCGTGAACATCCCCTTTGATGCCTCATCGAGCAGAAAGCTCTTAAAATGTTTGAAGTGTCTGCCTGTGTAATAATGATTTATAATTCTCTTGAACTAATGTAAAATTTGCTGGTAAAATTTTGGTGAAATAAAAATAAATTGTGCCCGGAGGGTGAGTCCAAGATTCAAAAGAAGATCACCCAAGAGCAGCAAATGATTTAATAAGCCACCAGCTCCACCAGGGCATGAAGAGGAGCAGAATGGAGAATTTCAAAGTGCATCTAATTAACATCAGTTTATTACTATGTCAATCTCTTCAGTTTATGTGTGAATGAGGGGAGGGTTCAGGACTGTAGAACTGCTTTGCATAAATATATGGAATAACACTTAAGTTGTTAGATTAAAATGCAGTAACAAGCAAACCACCGTACCACCGAGAAATAATCTTAGTTCTTGGGTCTGTGTTTGTGGAGAAAAATCCAATATAAATCCCTACCGCAGAGTTCTGTCATCATTGTTCGGTGTAATTCTGCATTATTAGGAATGAGTTCCTGAATATTTTATATCAATTACATTTATTAGATGACAGTCAATTTTAGTCTAGTGTTTAACAATTTTGCTGTACAAAAATGTTCTACTTCATAATGATGTTTAGTTACTTTTGAATTCCACTTTTTTTCATAGTACTTTATTAAGGCAGTGACTGGTTAACATGTTGAACTGTTATTTGTGTAGTGTACCATCTTCCACTGTCTCCTTAAAGAACAAACGTGTTTAAACAAAGAATAACATAGAACATAGAACTGCATATTTAACATAAACAAGCTGAAATTAAATACAACTGAAAATGAAGGGTGTTGCAGAACCTCACTGTTACAGGCGTGTCATGGGACTAAACTAAAACAAATATGCATGTGCAGAAAAGCATTTGCTCACTTTTTAAAAATTCTAAAAAAGTTTGGCGTTTGTAGATAATCAGAAGTTTGTGTGTGGCTGAGGTTCTTGCCTCCAAAGCATGAGTTACTTAGTTAATTTTTGGTCGATAGAGATTGTTCTTTCCTTTTATAGGATTTTGAATCAAGCCCATTTTCATGCCGATCTGATTTAATCAAATCAAATAGAAAGATACGTTTCTCTAATCCTATTTCTGTCATCGTTCTCTGGGTTCTTTTAACAAGCGACACTTTTCTACTGACTGACTTCACAGGTGCAGTCATGTAAAGGATACAGACACTATAACTTATTTACTGCTTATGACCTGATTGAAGTTATCTCTGAATAAAGATGTTATTTTGCTATATAACGACTGCAGGAAAAAAGAGGATATATTACTGAGGATCAAACCAGGGGGGAATCTTCCAGAAGTTGCGCCACTTACCATGTGGACGGGGAGACCTGTCCGGGGGATGAGTGAAAAAGGAACTCTGCAACCGTAACTCTCTGATGGGCGGTGGTGGCTGAGTGACAGGAGGGCTGGCATATGTAATACAGGCAGGGGGCCCGAACAGCACCACTGCGGCGGCAGGCAGGAGGAGCAGCTGGAAGAACCGGAGTGTGACTGACGAACCAGGTGAATCCAAGGGGGTTCTCATGCCCGGCTTGGTTCCACCAAGGGGGTATGAGTGGAAATGCCAGAGCAAAATCTGAGCGGTAGGGATTCGGATGACTGGTCCTCAGAGCACGGAGCCAACACAGGTGAGTAAATCCAAACACGACAAACTGGAGAAGACAGGAGACAGGATTAGTCCAAAATCAGAGTTTTCAAAAACTCACAGGTATGAAGCTCGGGAGACAGATCTGTGGCCTAGGCATACCACGACGGGGTAACACTCTGGCGTCTTCCAGCTGTCTGTGCACCCCTTTTAAGCCCGAGACGAGGCATACCAAATCAGCCGCAGGTGAGGGCCACGCCCACCCGTCAACTGCAGCCACCTGTGAAGCAGTGTTAAAGAGCATGGAAAACAGAGAACCCTGACACTATAACTATGCAGATGATACACAGCTCTACATTATGGTGTCGCCAGGTGACTCTGAACCCATCCGTGCACAGACTAGATGTTTAGAACAAATCAATACATGGATGTGCCAAAACTTTCTCCAGCTGAACAAACAAAGTTAAAGTTATTATCTTTGGACCTAAAGAGGAACAAACTAGAGTCAGCATGCAGCTTCAGTTATTACAACTACAAAATCTTGGTGTAGTGATGGACTCAGACATGAACTTTCAAGGACACATAAAGACAGTTATAAAGTTAGCATTCTACCACCTGAAGAACATTTCCAGGATTAAAGGATTGATGTTCCAACGAGATGTAGAGAAACTCATCCATGGGTTTATCTTTAGTCACATTGATTACTGCAGTGGTGTCTTCACAGGTCTGCCCAAAACATCAATCTGACAACTGCCACAAATCTGACAAACACTTCCAGAAACCTGAAAATCAACCAAAACGTCAGAGTCCTTTTAAATCAAGACTGAAACCCCACCTGTTTAGAGTTGACTAACATATTTGATGTGTATTGACATTTTCACATGATGCAATTCAATGTTTGTTACTGGTCTCACAACCAGTGACTGTTTTGATGTGTTTGATGTTTTTATGTTTTCATGATGTAAAGCACGCTCATTTCAGCCTTGTTGCTGAAATGAGCTATACAAATAAACTTGACTTGACTGCGCCATACCAGTTAGTGGCACTGCAATGCTGCCTTAGCAGTAATGGAGGACGAAAAAGTTGGAAGAACAGGGAGAAAACAAGGAACGCAGGACAGAAAAAAAGGCGTTTGTGTGGACCAACGACATGGTGGTCTTCACAAATGTAATAGCGGACCAAATGTGTGTAAAATCCACAGAAAGTTGAATAGTGTCTGAAGCATAAACATGGGAACAGGTTTCAAATGTAGGGTGTATCATGGCCACTTTGCTTGGATGTGAACCCCTATTTGACCAAGAAGTTTGTCGAAAACAGCCAAACCCAGCTTCATCCAACTTTCAGTGTATACCTGGCAAATGTCTGTGGCTATTACTGGGCTATTTTTGATATTCTCCTAGCGCTGCACCAATATGCACCATTGCTAACCTCAGCCTCACTTAATCCTGCAGAACAAAGTTTTTACTGTAGCATTTCCTGACTTTACTCACATCTTCAATCTGTCATTTTCAGCATCCAAATTACAAAGATAAATATATTAATTAATGTTGTCTCCATTATGCCATGGCAGTCCAGTTCAAAACAAGGATATACTTAAAAAACAAAAACTGAAGTCTGTTACTGCTTCCAGCATTTTATAATATTATATTTGAGAGAGTGTAGCAGGTACAGTACTGCTACTGCTACTGTACTTTAGTACAGTAGCAGGCTACACACTATCAGGCAGGAGGGTGCACTTATGCCGGTGCCCGAGCCCCGGAGGGTAGAATTTTGAAAAATAGTCTCCCTGATGTATTTTGGAAGCTTTCAAGACAGGTGATTATTTAAAGAATAGAGTCAGAGTGCATGTTTTAAATTGAATAAAAGGCAAAAAAAGAAGTGAATGATCAATTCTTCAAAAACAACCTTTGTTTTTTTTATTATTATTCTTAAAACATTATTTTTTCACATCATGTAATCATCATGTTTTAACAAGGTAAGGTAATCTCCATTTGCATAAAATTTGTTTAATTTGAATTACTAGCACCACATAAAACAGATCAGATTAGGTGAGGTCTATTCATCTTAATATTATTATTCACAGTTCTGTTCGAAAAACGATTGTAACATTTCTTCACGAACCAAGTCGAATTTTTATGATAAAAATACAGGGTTGGAATTTGAAATTGAATTTACATGTTGAATTTATTTCAGTCATATTGCTGTTTCGAAATCTCTTATCTCAGTTTAATTTCACTTGCACTCATCACACACACAATATCATATCATCGGCGAGGATTCTAGAGACGAACACAAAATGCATCCCCTGAAAAACTTTGATAATTTGCTGCTGTAATATTATATTATATGTAATATTATAGATTTTTCAGAATAAAAAGCTAACAGATGTGCATAATCAAAAAATATCAGAAATACAATTATAGAGCATTCAGTATTGTAAGAAGGCCCACACTGTTTCTGGATAAATACATTACTGTATGAGTTAAGTTCTATTCCGTTTTATGCCTCTTTCCTTGTAAGTTTGAAATGTCCCCTGCTCCTGAATGCACCATAGCTTTCTGACGCTCGTGAATGCATCACACTGGTCTATGAACGCAGTGCTGTGCATGTTTGATCTTCCGCTTAAGACAAAACTTTGCAGTTTCAAAACTCACGTCGGCTCTTGCGGTTTTATTGCACTTTTTGTGTTTTGATCGGAAAAGTAGCTTCTCGGTTGGAACAAGGAACCCAATCACTCGTTAATGTTGCTCTCAGTGGAGGCAGATGCTAAGGTGATTTTTGGGATGTATAATCGGGGAAAAGTAGGCGGCGGCAAGAGCTGCTATAGACGGCGATTTGCCGCCGTAGACCGGCTACTTTTGACTGCCCTGCCTTATACATATTAACTCTGAGGCCAAACCATGAGTTATAGTGGATGTCATCAGTAGAGAAAATGCCATCAGGAAAAAAATAACTCACTGTGTTCCAACTTGTTACAAACATAGACTGATCTTTGGTTGAAATAGACACCAATAGACACCAATTTAATTTAATTTTGGATCAATTTCAAAACATTAGTTGACATTGTGTTGCAGCCATATTGAATATTCTAGTTAAGAATTTCAAATAAAAAATGATTTTTTTTTATTATTTGCCTTTTAACAAAGATTGTATAGGTTTTTGGATTTAAATAAATTTTGGTTGACATGTTTTGCATTCGGGTGTTACCATAGTACTATGATCCGTCTTCATGGCTGGCCAAAAAAAACAACAACTTTAAATGCCTTACTCCCACCTATAAGGTGGAAATGTATCAGTTAGGCCTGAAGTTAAGCAATTCAGTTTTATTTATATAGCACCAATTCACAACACAAATTTATGCACTTTTCCTCCTTCTGGCACCTTCTTCTGATTATTGAGCCGATGTGACAAGTGAATTTCTCCGCTGTGAGATCAATAAAGTCTATCTTATCTTATTTTATCTTATGTCATCTCAAGGCACTTTTGTTTTTTTAAAGATTTTTATTTTATTTTATTTTTGTGGTTAATTAATGAAAGTCAATGCATTAAACTCCCTGCCTAATTCTAAATGCGCTTCATCAGATCTGCTGTAAAGCTGAAAATTTTTTGAACTAACAGAAGAAAGCAGTCAGATAGATTTTTTTTTTTCAGGAAAGTTTCTTGAATTAGTAGGGCCTGTCCAGATTAACTTCATTAACAGCAATGCATCGTATCTTTTTTTTCCCCATCTGTCTCTCTTTAACTAAAAATACTAGGCAATTCTGAATATTGCTGTTTTTTTTTTTTTTAAAAAGCACATCTATTTACATTCAAAATTTTCACCCAGAATATAAAACTGTAAGCAAACATCTACATGGAGAAATATGCCTATTAAAATTATAAGTGTACTCAAACATTTCAAATAGCATATCTGACATTATAAATGTGATATTATGAGACAGCTGCGAAGATACAACCACGAAGACACAAATCATTTTCAATGAATTACAAAAATTACAGATGTAGCCCAGAAAATCTGAAAACGTGATGATGAATCCCCTTTTTTTAACTTCTAGTTGATAAATCATCTACTGCACAGGCAAGTATCGGGCTTGTGAAAAATGCATGAATTACTAATTAATGAGGCATTCTCGCAACATTTACATATTCATAAAGGTGTGTAATTCACATATGCATGAGAGCACTCTGTGATAGCTTTGAGAGAGTAACACATATTTCAAAAAGAAACCTTTATTTGGATAAATTCCTCAAAAAAGAAGAAGCAGAGAGCAGAGATGCAAGAAAAGCCATTACACATTATTCTTCCACACAGTCAAATGCTTTACGAGACAAATGCACTGAAGAGAACCAATGAGGTGAAACAGTTTGCAAAAATAGATTTTCTGTAATGTATGAATTTCCAAAATATTTGATTTATACAAAAATAAATATATTTTTAATAAACAAAATATTACACAATTTTATTTTGTAAGTATTAAATACATTTTAGCCGTTTACACTTGAAGAAGTTATACATTTTACCTCATTGAGTAGGGTCTGTTATTTCTTTTGCTGATGCTATACCTCCTAAGATAATTTATCCTAATTTTTTTTCTCTTGCACTGTTTAAGTTCACCAATAGCTTTTCAATGATGTCAGCCTTTTGGGGGACAAACGATTTCAGTGAAGCAGGTCCAAGATGGCTTGGCCGATGTTGAGGCCTGTCCCTCTTTTAAGAGGGCCTCCCCATTGTTTCAACCCTCTCACAAGGGCTTTGTGAAAGCAGTGCTGAATATGGGTCAAAAAGCACAAATAACATTCAGATGGTTCCTAGGCTTTGCTCCCAACTATGCACCAAAGAATGACAAGTAGAACAAAACCATGTTGAGTTTTTCACCCTATGCTATTGTCTTTTCGTATTAACTCCAAGCTGGGTCCTTTCAGTAAGGCCAGAGTTGTGTCATGCTTACTCGGACATAGACCAAGTCTAACAGCAGGCTTGGCCTGTTCAACACACCACGCAGAGTCTGATTCACTCCTTTATTCCTGTACGAAAATGGCTTTCGGCTGCATTGTACTAAATATCTAAAAAGAGCAGACTCAAAAGAATCGAGCAAGAATGGGTGTCTTTTGCCAAAATGGTGCATTTAGTTCCAAGTTAAAATCTTTGTCTTCTAGGAAATTGTTTCGATCAGGATCTGAAAGTAGAGAAGGAATATTTCCCATGGTTCAAAATAAGGTATATAAGCAGTGACAGTGAAATGGTAAATTCAAACTGTTGCAGTACCCCCCCCCCCCAACTCAACCCACAGACATTTAAAAACAGAATAAGAGCATAGATATAAATATTTCCAGGTGGTACACAGCAGACAGATTCATTGAAATGTTCTTTAAAGAGACAATAAAGGTTAATATAAAAAAGGACGGTACTTCAAGATACCTAAGTTTGACTTTAACCTTGCAGGACTTTTGGAAGGCACTTCTGAGCATCAGGCACAGCGTTTTGGCAGCTGCACAGGGAGCCTGGTGGGTCAGCCTTTCTCTGCGAGCTGCTACTCCACACTAATCTATTTTAAACCATCTGTGAAATTAGCAAGATTTCCTAAGTCCTTCACCTCTAAGGATTAAAACATTGCTAAGGGTGCTCTTACATACTGTTCCCCTAAACACATTTGATGAGACTTTAAATTTTCTTAGCTGTGCTTGAAACTAAGAGAAAGTCGCAAAATCATTAACTATGTAGATGAGATTGCTGAACAAGTACAGGGAAATAAATTAGATAAAACATTGTTGATGCACCATCTTTTTTTTCACTGTAAAAACTGAACGTTAGGAAAATAGAGAGGAGTTGTTACATGTTTGGATATCTAGTAACATCAGAGCAGCCAACCCTCAGCTGTTTTACAGAGACATACCGAGGCATGCAGCACCTCTGCCAAAGCCTGTACAATAAAGTCATGAGTCAACTTTAATGGGAAAATCAGATAAATAGCAGCTGTTCTCGGGGAAATGGTGGTGCCTGACAGATTCACCGGGTGCAACGACTGTAGCGTCGAGCAGATCCAAATGAGTAAAATATTGTTCCAAGCTCTCCTCTCGGCTCCCCTATCTCTCTGGTGTTTAGTCATCAGGGTTGTGAAATAGCAGCCCTGCCGCTATACAAGAGCGTGGCCGTATTAATTATTTCGTGCAGTTCACACATGCACATCTTTGTTCAGCAGTGACAGTTCATCCAAAGAAGCCACTTACAAACAGCAAGATCACCAGGCCTCTGATTATTCCTCAAAACTGCTCATTTAAAATTCACATGTACAGTGAAAAGCAAATGCAGTGCAAAAACACTGCAAAACGGAAGAATGGACAACAATAAATGTCGCACACAGTCTTGCACAATAATAGGCTAAGCAAAGAGGTGTTCTCCATGCCTTTAGATGGTATGCAGGCCTGAAAAATAACAAAACTATTTATTGTGCAAAGAACTGTATTTCTTTCTTTAGAGTTGGATTAAAAGCAACTGTTACAGAAACTTTCATTTCTGAAAGGCAAAAAGAAGTAAAAAACAATATTATAGAAACTCCACCAAAATAAAACAAAAAAATACGAAATTGTGAGAAAAGCTTTTCGGAGATCAAACATGAGGAAACACATCAAACATGTAAAAATGTTGTTTTTTGTGTGGATTTTTCTTTCTTTAGAAAAATAATCCAAAATCAATAAGCTGTAAAAAAAAACATATGCTGATTTGATCTAAAAGTTGTTTGAAATGTTTAGCACCTGTCAAGAGCCTTGGGTGTTAGGTTTTGGATGCCATTTGAGTTTGTTTTCTCATGACCTCCATATGGTTTGTTCTGTGCATAGTTTTTTAGTTTATTTCCATGTTCTCTGTGAGTTAAGCTCATATGTGTTAATTAGTTCCAACCAACCCCCACCCCTCTTATCATCTGCACCATATTGTTAATACACATGCTTCCTATGTCATTCTCCACACTTCCCTCAGCATAAAATCTCTCTGTCGGTCATTGTTGCTTACAGGATTCTTCTGTCACCGTGTCTGTTATTTTGCTTGTTTCTTCTCTGTGTTGCCAGCTCATTTTTCATTACTTGCTCCATGTTCTGTTCTCCTTGTGCCACCTTGTAAAGTGTCCCAAGCCACAAACCCTGACCACACCTTCCATTATGAAGGATGCAGAATGTAGAGTAGACCTCATCATTATTAAGATGATAAATTGGTAAACACACACTCTGCCTACGTATGTTGTAATTTTGAGCATTAGTTGCATTGGCACGCTTCAGAATGTCATCAAAAAATTTCCTAGTCTTCAGTGTTGATAATGTGTTAGTGGCATTGTGATAGCTTAATGATTTACATTGTCGCCTCACAATAATGTCCTGGATTCTAGCTCAGAGGTTATATATACATACACAACAAGTGTACTATACTAAGAGAAATGTCATAATAATATTTACTGTAGCACTACACAAATAGCTTAGCTAATGTAGTCTGTATCTGCAAGTTAGCATTGACTTACATGTCTGTTATTGTAATTCTTACTCTGCCCGTCACCAGAACATATGATTCACATGAAGAGTTCAGACATTAAAGCCATTAAAACACTGATTGTGCGTGTCCATTATTTAGGGTCGCGAAGCTCCTCCATCGTGTAGGCACACGTCGTGTTCACTAATGTTAGAGATGGATATCGTTAATGCTAGCCTCTACCTTGTACTTATGTGAAGAGACATGAATGTACCTTCTTTATTCTTTAGATGTAGGACTTATTTGGGATAAGCTTCCGCTTTTTGCTTTTCATGCACACAGCTGCAGCAACACTCTATTCTTTGTGAAGACCAGTTAAAACCAGATACTGATATCAGTGTCCAGCTACAAACAGACGAGGCTGACACACATACAAAGGGAAACATCATCACAGGTATAAAATGGATAGAAACTGTTTTTTTTTTTGCGACATTTTGCTAGTTCTAAAGACGGCCGAGCTGTGGTCCAGCACTGGAGGTAAACTGATTATTCACATTGCTTTTTTCCCACCTATTATGGAATAAATATTGCTAATCTTAACCTTTTTCTCCATCCGTCTGTCCGTCATCTTCCGCTTATCCGGGGTCGGGTCGCGGGGGTAGCAGCACATCCTCCCCAACCCGGAGAAGGCACTCTACCCTTTTCCGGTTCAAGACCATGGTCTCGGATTTGGAGGCACTGGGACATGTTGTGCCTTTTTCTCTTCTTGCATTATTCAGAGAACTGTTCCCTCTCTAATAAAGAAACCAGGTCCATACTAAGTAAATAACTATATCATCGTAATATATTGGAGACAGTTTGTCTGCGTCATCTAACATTTTATCATTCTCAACCTCATTGTTACAACCTGGCTCAAAGGCCTGTAAACAAGCAAGCTGCTCAACAAAACACAGCTTCCCCATCTGTAAACAAGTGCCAGTGTAAATAAGGAGGTCTCTTTCAAGATTGGTGGAGCAATCAAGGTGAGTCTTTCAATCAGAAGAGGAGAACTTTAACAGGAAGTGATGCAGGAGCAACTACAGGAAATGACCCAGGAGAAGGTCTGCATTAAGATCCCATAGTGGAGCCAGCTGGCAGGAAGCAGCAACTACATCTGATTTTAAATAACATGAGAAAAGAGAAAACCCAAACAAAGGCCACTGGCCGTAACACCTCCCTCCTTAAGATAGTGACTCAAAGGGATCACTAAAACAGTCTTTCTACTCCCTTACCATTATATTGTAACCAGTATGCTACTCAAATAGACCTTCTCATTCAAACCCATTAAATGACCTACTAAGATGCAGAAGGAGGACGAATTATTAAAACAAAACTAGATGCAAATTGTTTAAAAACCAATCAACCTGGATGTAATTAAAATATGCCCATTATTATTATTTTAATGTGCTGTTAAACATTAAAAACACGTTGTAATGCTGAAAAAGTTTTTTAAACAATGTATTTAATACATGTATGCGCTTTAGCAGACAGTCATATGGCATATTATTGTATAAATATGTGATTTCACACTGAAATACTTAGTTTTATGTATTATGTAACGAAGACAGACATGTTGTATGGCATATTATTAAATATGTAAATAAATATGTGCTTTCAAATGGAAATAGTTTGTTTTATGCCCTTAAACAAAGAGCCATGTGGTATTACAATTTAATACATGTATAAATTAATAAATTTGATATTTTGATAAAGAAACACGTTGGATTGTTCATTTAAATGTATTTCAATCTCTTACTCTCAATCTCACACAAACACTCTTGGGCCAATTGAATGGAGCTTGAGCTATTCTGAAATGCAGAACAGGCAAAACTGGTAGAAAAAAAATCACCACAAGGCTTGCAGCTGTAATTCCAGCCAATGAGGATTTGACAACTATTAAATCAGTGGGATGAATAAATGAAAGGCTGAAAATGAGAATATAAATGAAATTGTACCTAACAAACAAGTGGACTTGATTTGCTAATACCTCAACTGACTACAATGCTGGCAAAAGAGTTAAAGGGACTCATGTGCTTGCCACACTTTTCAGATTGTTATGTCAAAATATTTTTTTGGTGTAGCTTTTTTTCCACGAGACAACATGACATTGTTAGGATCCCCAGGGGTGTGATTTTTTTAAAGCTCCCTGGGGATCCTGCAATCTGTTTTTGTTACTCTGTTTATCGTTCACCTCTAGATCCTCCTGTTTGTTACCTGTTTAGTTTTCTGTCCAGGGTTAAGATTTATTAGATTATATCTGTTAGATCTGGATTAGGTTAGTTTCTTTTCTTATTATTTTTGTTCTATTAATAGTCCTTTATCTTCTAGATCTGTTTTTTATTAGTTTAGTCTTCCCCATGTCAGGTCATTTCTATATAACCCTGTGAGGTTCTGTTAATTCCCTGCATCTGCAGCTCATTACCCCTCCTTTCCTTCTGCCTGATTGTATTCCTCGGTTCACCTGTGCCTAATTACCACCCTATTGTTTCCCTCCGTCTCTTCCCCTTTAAGTTTAGTCCAAATTGTCGTCACATGGTCAGGTTTTCCGTCTTCATCCATGTAACTACCCTGTTCTAGTTTTGTCTGTGCCGTCTTCCTGGTTTCTATCATCTTTGTTATTTTGTAATCATTCTTTATTTAATGAAGTACCCTTCATTCATCATGCAGCTTCCCAGCTCTTGCCTGCACTTCTTTATGTCAAAAGCCTTATATTCTTGACAAAATGATATAAATTTCCTCATAGTTGGATTGTTTTAGGATAATTAAACCATGTCCTAAAACAATACAACTATGAGCAAAATAATGAACATCAACTGATAGCGATGACACAATAATGCTGGGAGATGAAATCCAAACAGATCTAACATAAGTCATGTGGATGGGTGAGGTGAGTTTAAAAATAGCGAAGGAGATTTAATCTCAGGGACAAATTAAAAAGAAAAAAATGCTTATCTTCCTGAGTGGTAGGAAACTGAATTGAAATATTGAGGGACAACATGGTAAATGCATAAAAATTAATAATTCATACATGCAGTTATTGTTCCAGTAGAACAGGCCAAATGACAATGTTGCATTTACATTTAAAAAAAATTAAATGACAGATGCTAATTGAAGCTTCAGATTGCTGCATTACTCATACAGTTTTCATTTTATTTTTGATTTAATGTGTGTTGTTTACATTTACCTTTTTGATTATAATGCACATCCTGTTAGAATTTCTGCTTTTTCAAATATGAAAAGGACTAGTTGCCAAGCTAATTATTTCACCTAGGTATAAAGAAATAAGTTTTCTCCAAGATGTAAGAAGCACTAACAACACATTCCTCCCTAACTTTACATTTTAGTCGATTACATTTGCAATAAATTTGCTTGACTAAAATACGGCCAGATTTAGTCAATTTAACTTAGACTAAAATTAAAATGTCAACACATAGCTAAATTGTGACAAAACTATATGAACTTTATTCAAAATACAATGACTTAAAGTAAATTAATATGTGCTGTAAAAAGTGTCACTTCTCCACCGAGTCCTTTTTCATATAATTATATATGGTTTCACATGAAGCATGAAATTGTAAAGGAGTTAAAAAGAGCTTTTATAAATGTTATTTAAAACGCTTTGCACATTTTTGCAAAGGTGGGCAAGAGGGTGCCGCATTAAAGGGATTTAAGGTGGCTCTGAATTATATTTTCCATCTTCTTTACGTCCTGTCTTTAGTTACTTTTGACATTTAAACATACAAAATCTCAATTAATTTGTGAAATAAGTTAACTAATCTACAGATTATCCTATAATTAAGAAAAAACAAGAAATGTGTTGTTGCTGTTTTTTTGCCCCACCAGTGGGCCCTTTAGCCAATAGGAGCCAATATGTTTTAGCCAAGGCCGACTGTTAAGGGGTTTTAAGTGAGATTTATGTTATGAGCCAAGCCAACAGTGTTACATTTTCCCCAAAGACCTGCATGTGGTTTACTCTTCTGCAGACAGCAAAGAGTGCAGTCAAAATAATAACTCAAGTCTTTAAAACAAAATGTCTCTTTAATCGGTAAGTGTCAACAGCAGTACAAAAGATGGAGTGATGTGTGAACCTCTCTGCAACACAATGTCTGTGTCTTTTACAGAAAACAATGAAATTCTTGAGGTAAATAAGCGAAAGCCAGCAGTTTCTTCAGCCCGCTGCTGCATTCATACAATGGACCGACACATACGGGAAAAAAAAATGCTGTTTTTATAGTACGTCTGAAAGTGATCCTGTGGGCATAATTTAATAATTTACAGTAAACACACTCGCACGGTGCCAAGATGCACCACGGTGTGCCAATTATTGGTTTGTTTTCACTCTTTATAGTGTATTAATACTACCGAAGCTGAGGACGCAGCTCTCCACTCACACACACACCGATGTAAAATTATTCACCTTAAGTTTACCTCACGTCAATACTGCACATGAAAAACCAAAGAATGCTGGTGTACACACTGAAGCCAAGCAAAACAGAACAAACATAAAAACTAACATTTTCTTCTTTTTTCTTTTTTTGTTCAAGCAATAATACACCCTTGAGAGTAATTGACCTTTTTTGTTCTGTATAAAGAAGAATGTGAACACAAATGTGATGGTAACATTGTTTTTAAGTTGAATTAAAAACTTTACATTGGACTGTACAAGATATTATGATAAACTATTTACATATTCAGACATAAACTTTTTTTTTTTTTTAAAGCAGCAACAGACACTATGTATTTCCTGTTCTCTAATGACACCCAAACAATACTTGCCATGGGCTTATAGGTACCTGCAGGGAGAGGAAATCATCAAAAGGACTCTACGCAGAAAATCATTTCAGGCTGCCTGCAATTTTTCGAAACAGCGGCTCCAGTCATAGAAGAGCCCCACACAGTGTTGCTTGAAAAAACAACTCTTAAAAGCAGAGTACCAAGGGCAGCTTAAAATGTTGCCCCAGATGGTACTTTTTTTTTTCTTTTTTTTTTTTTTTTACACTTTCTGAACAGCAGCTAGCATGTCAGTCCAGCATGTCAGTGAATTGTGCTGATTAAATTAACACAGAGAACATTCCCACCATTTATATCACAACGTTCAGACAAACGAGAAAGAAAAACAAAACAAAACAAACAAAAAAATAAAAAATCAAGAAATCAAATTACAGTAATATTCAACCAGCATAGAATCCTTTGTCTTCAGTTAATCCAAAACCATTTTGCATGTCTTACAGGAAGAAAAATGGAGACCAATTTGTGAGGGCTACGTTTCCACATCCTGGATCGTCGGCGACACGTTCAATTAAAAACCGGTAGCGTAGCGCAAAGACGCCGATGCACGTCGTCTCCGCATTGGAAGAAATAAATACTTGCGCACTCCCAAACTAACAAAAAGAATATCTCTTGTGTTTAAAACTGCTTTTTGAAACGATAACAAAGGTACATAATGTTTTATAGTGATGTCAATGCAAGCCCGATGCGTGCAGATATTTTCAGATATTTCTCACTGAAACGAATGGCTAATTGATACAATGAGCAAAAAAAAAAAACGAAAAAAAAAAAACAGTGAGGATATACAGCATCAAGATGAGATTGTATCAGACACTTTTTCATGATTGGAAACAAATGGATGAATAATTACTATACATTAAGTGCTTCTTTGACTTGGTACCATTTTTCCTTATAAGTCTGATATGGTAAGCTCGTATAGGTGCTTTGAATAGATCAAAAAATCTTGTCATTCTTAATCTGTTGGGACCAAATTTCCAATTAGAAGAAGAGTTCAGCATCCACATGAAGTACAGCCTCTTGTCAGCTGTTAGAACGAATAGCATAAAATAGGAAATAAAACAGCCAAATACATAACTTATACTAATCAACAAAAATATATTGATTGCTCATATTTACAGTAAAGTCTTGATGAGATGGGGAATTCACTTGAAATACTTTTCATCTCCAATTATAACTTCTTTTTGTGATTGTCCTCGGTTTTGTTGTTTTACTGTCAATTTTAGAGCCAGCTGAGGCTAGTAATAAATACAGTATGCTGATACACTGCGGTATCAGGCATCATATGCAAGGCGCTGACGTCTGTTGTTTCACAGCTCTCCGAGCCTGCTGTCCAATGCTCTGCTCACATTTCTTGTGCTGATTCTTTTCCCAAAACGAGCCGTGAAGCCTAAACAAATTGTTCATTCATCGCACGTGTCTTTGCATAAATACACAAAATAAGGAGACAAAAAAAACAAAAAAAAAAACAAAGACAAACATAACATAGAAAGGACCCAAATCTGGCAAGTGTGACAACAAACCCGCTTGAGTCAGGCCGGGGGAATCCTGTTCATCCATGGTGTTCTTCGTCAAACAGCTTCACATTAATCAGAACTGCTAAAAAAAAACATGATTTATATCCAGTGCTTATAACACATTGTCTCTTTGTGAGCCTGTGTTGTCCTTTTTTTTTCTTCCTTTTTGCCTTTTTTTTTGTGTGTGTTTTTGCCGTATAAGCACAGTCAAGTGTCAATTCTCAAAGAGTCCGAACGCCAGCCAACTGAAGCAGCTTGGCAGGGTCATAAAATTATTTACAGTCACATACAAATCAGTCTAACCACCAGCAAACGGGAGGAAACACCTTAAAAATACCAAACTGGTTGACTTGGAGGGAGAAGGTTTGACTTGTAGGGGAGCAACCGTTGATTGCTTCGGCGTTTAAAAAATGAAAAAGAGTACTGAATAAATGTGATGCAATAAAAACGATAAACTAGGAACAAAGAAAATTGATTCATGAAACACACATAAATTATGTACGAATGTTTGCAAAAGTTTAGGTAATGCAAATAAGAAGTGCTAAAGAGCAAGGCAGAGCCTTCTGTACCAATTAGAGGCAGGAGAAAAATGCAGTGACCAGCAGTGGGGATCTTGACCACTTAAAGTCAGTGACCGGCTATTCAGCTCCTTCACAAAGCTCCGCGCCCTCTCTGAAACGGACAGGTTCAAGGGCAAGGGAGGGGAATAACTGGACTCATGCATTAATAATGCTGCATTTCAGACGATACCCACTCGTCAGTCATTTTAATAATCCCCCACAGCTTGATGTACTTGTTCCATCTGCTCGCCAGCGCCTGGTGATTGGGCCGCGGCGGAAGCCCTGTTGAGGCCTTACTTACAGCACTTTGATGGAGAGCACAATGAGGGACACACACCCAGTTTTTTTTATTTTTTCCCCACTCCTTCCTGCTGCTTTCGCCTTCTCCGAGCCAGATGGCGCCCCCTGAGTGTTGAGATTGCTAAGGACTGGGGTCAGAAACGCGCGTCGCTGAGAGGAGAGCCACTTAGACCTTCTGCTCTGCAGGCTGAGCCGTAGCATCAAGCAGCAGAACCCTAAATGTCTTCTACGTAGGGCAGCCGGAGGGTTTGCTGAATTTAGTTTCAATTCAGTTCACCTCGTATTATCGAAGCTTCTTCACAGAGATGTTGTTGATGGCAACGCATGTGTCTGGGTTCTTTGTTACGCCTAAGATTTTATGATTTTTATGACAAGGTTCAAAGATGGCAGAGGTTGTATTTAAGTGCATAAAAAAACAAGAAATGAAGTCACCTTTGTGAGATGCAGGAAGCGGGAAACCAAACGAGCCAGCAGGCTCTTCTCTTTGTTGAGGAGCTTCCTGGCAATCTGTCACTCCTCTCAGTACGATTTTAGCAATCATTCCACCGCATCAACAAGATAACCGCCCTGCTTTAAGACTTCTTAGTGTCCGTTTAAGATTTACAATGTCTGAAAAAATTACATTTTAAGACCTAAGACTTTGAACATGCCATCCAAATGGGGCTAAAGTGTTTAACAGAACGTACTGTAGCTTTGCAACCACACATTGTACAACATCAACTTAAGATTGTAATGCCACCAAAGCTGCCTTTCACTTCTGTTCCAATCCTGCAGATTGGGGGCCTTTGGCCCTTTAGCATTCTGGCCTGATTACAATCGCTGATTAAGATCCTGGTGATTCAGAAAGAGTTTGCGGAGCTGCAAAAACTGAAGGATTCTCCAATGTTCTGTTTGGACTGGGGGCGAGTATAAAAGGGCCACTGATAGCCACTGCATTGATCTCTGTGGAGTTCAGCTACCATAACGTCCACGCACAGGTGTAACCTGTCGCGTTCTACAGAACTTGATGCCTCCAAGTTCCTGAGTTTCGTTTCTTCTCTTCCAGTAGAGTGAAGAAAGTCTGTATCACGAAGCTGCATTAAGAGATGAAGAGATTGTCTTCAAAGCCTCTCATGGAAAAAAAAAAAAAACATGAAATGTTTGGCACTACCACACTGAATTATGCAGCAAAGACAAATGGATAATATTATGATTATTATTACTATCGCCATTATTATTAATAATAACAACAATAATAATGTGACTAAACTGGAATCCCTCCATATTTGTGTTTTGATCTTATTTTTTTCTCTTGGTTAAAACATTCACAAGCTGTTGGCTGGCACACTATACCTGAGTGAGATCATTTTTTTTCCCCCATCTTGAACAGTTAGGTGACGTAAAAATCATACAACAATAGCTGAAAACAACGTGACTTTAAGTATTATAGTTTCATACCAAATGTTTAGCTTCAAGTTCTGTCTTTTGCTTTAGGCAACAAACTAGCTGTGTAACTGTCTATGATCATTAATGAAAAAACAAAAAAAAAAAAAAAAAACTAGACAGACAATGAAATAAAAAATAATAAAATTATAAATTACCACAAAACAAACAATTTCACAAACTTAAAGAAATAATTAAGACCAAATAGCTTTCGACTGATGAAGCCGCAGCTGCATGCAGGCTTCCACATGGTACATTATTATTTTTCTTTCAGAAGGTTTCTCCAACCCATGCGGTGAAGTTTTTTTTTTTCTCGTCCTCCTTGCTCCTTCCCCTCCCTTCCGATCGGAACGAGCCCTTTGGGCCTCCTCCTGCGCGAACGCTGTCTCTGCGTCAGTAAAACGGGTCTCAGTTGGCACTGACTGGCTCCTGTGTGTCGTTCTCACTGCTATAGTCTGATTTGGGCTCGTCCTCGAAGTCTTCGTACATGTCCATCTCGTCCTCGCCGTTGACCGGCTCGCTGTTGTTCGCCATGGCGCTGGGCTCCAGCTTCATGTTGTAAGTGCTCTGGATGACGGGAATGGACGGCTCAGGGCTCACCGAGGCGCTGGAGCACTCTGACGTCATCTGAGGCGAAGGCGTGGTGTTCGCCATGGCGAGCCCCCCCGGATAGACCATACTGGCGCTGGTGGTGATGGGGATCTGAGGCGGTTGGCTGGACAAACGAGAAACAGGGCAAAATTTACTACTCCCTATTCCCGGTCCAGTCGAAAGAAGAATGTTTTTCACACTAAGATACGATGGCTGGACTTGGGGCTTCCCCAAGCAGTCTGCGTCAAGCCAGCCGCTCCTGTTAAAATGATTTGGGGGAAGAGAGGTTCTCCTGACAGCTCCTGTTCTGCGCTGTTCAGACAGAGAACCCAGTTTATTGGCGACATAAAACCAATACCCTCTCAGTGCTGCTCTTGTCTGCTGCTGCGCTGCGTGATTGATTCTCCAAACTGCTGAAGGTTATGACTGACATGGGAACACCTGGAGAAGGGTTCTCCTGCTAACCGCACACAGTAAATTAAAGCGTTAAGCCTCGGCTGCCCTCCAGGCCTCTCTAAGTGTATACTTAAAGCTTACATCCCACGATAATCTCTGCACCCCATGCTTCATTTGAGCACTGGTATTGTGTAAAATTATTAAATCTCAGCTATTGAAAAACGCTTGATTTTTAAAGTGTATGGCGGCTCTTAAAGCCAAGACGGCATAGATTAACTCGACACTCAATTTGGGAAAGAGCCCGCAGTGTTTAAGAAGAGTTTGCAGGCGCTCAATAGAGCCTCGGTGTGGTTAATGAGTATCTATTTATTTTTCTACGCTCGCGTGCACGTACCCCACAGTGAAGAACTGTCTCATCTCTTGTCGCCGTGAGCGCATCATCTGCTTGTACTCTCCAATGCGAAGCTTTTTGCCGTCGATAATGCAGGTCCTCTTAGGCCGTGGCTTGTACTTGTAGTTTGGGTACTTCTCTAGATGGAGCTTACTCAGACGGGCCTGCTCCTCGTAGTACGGCTGCTTGTCCTGGTTAGACATAGCCTTCCACCGAGAACCTGCGGTACGAGGAGATGAACTTTTCAGCATTGCAGTAAAGTTGAAACGGTTATTCAAATTTAACTGAGTGGGTTGAGAATACAAGAAGGAGTCCGAGCGCTTTCTTACACATAGCACACTATAATCAAGTATACTGAAAATATATGTCAAGTATATGTCATTCAGACATTTCCGCTCACCGTTTCGTCAATGCCGGAAGGATTGAAATATTTTGGTTTAGCAACACAGTTTCAATTAATGTTAAAAAAAAGGCTTCATAATGATCACAATTACATTTAAAGTTTTAATTCTCATCACATGCTGCGATCCCTGCAGTTATTGGTATTCCTGGTAAATATCTCTGTCCTTATAACAAATGCATCTTTGATTATAACACTAAAGTTTTGTCATAGTTGAATATTTCCAAACATTTCCAAAAAGATTGATTTCTAGTACTTATTAAATCATATATCAACATCATCATTTATTCAACCCTTCAAATATAAAGATGGAGCCCCACACAGGTGATTTTCCCTCAGCCAGTCCTCCATACAGGGAACACAAGAGAACATGAAGTTCAATTATGACGGAAGTGTCTTTATCTTCCTTAGTCAAGAAACGGCCATGAAAAATCAGATGCTTACTTGAATTTGGCCATGCCTACAGTCGGAGTAGACTTTAAAAGTTTTAAACCACTGGACCAGTGACAGACAGGGCTGGATGAGGACCCGTGTATCTTGGCCACATAGAAGTGAGCAGCACGCTAAGGGAAATGTCCATATCATCCATTTATTTTAGGGCTTTTTAAATATCTTTACAGATGATAGTGAAGGGTGCTGCATTGCTGCAAGTTAATAATACTTGACCAGAGACATGATATAACACTTATGTAAAATAGGGGGGGTTATATTATTTTACTGTAGAAAATCATGCACCAAGATGTATTTACCATTTTAAAACAACCCTTTGATAGGTGTGCTGGCATATTATACTAAAACAGAGACATGCTTGCTCCTTACTGTCAAAAACTAAGGAAAAGCAAGCCTGTGCAGTAAATACTCCAGCTCCAGGAAGTGCACTACGCCGCCATGGATGACAGCACTTTTAACAGCTCTGATGTATGGACTCCAGTGCTGAGGGGACAAGACCCATTTAGTCTCTGTCATTTTTCATGACAAACACTTATGGTAGTGATGGGCCATAAATCCATCTGTATGCAGAGGTGAACTGATGCACAGTAGCCTACGCAGTAACACACAGTCCCCCCCCCCCCCCTCTAAAAAAAATGAAATAAAATAAACCAGATGTCTGTTTTAAACAAGAGCTTTAAAACTGGCTCGAGGTGGAAAACTGGAAATCAGAGGATGTCTCAAAGGTTTGTAAAAATTCCAGCAGAATAAAAAAAAATAATTGCTAATCTGCATCCTTTATTCAAGTCACAGCTCCTATATCTAATTTAAAGAACCTTACCCAAAATCTTGCTTATGTTGGAGTTGTGCATATCAGGGAAAGCCTGGAGGATCTTGCGGCGCTCGTCTTTGGCCCACACCATGAACGCGTTCATCGGCCGTTTAATGTGGGGCTCGTTGTTGTTCCGTCCTCGGGACTCCCTGAAGACCCGCGCCTCGGTAGATCCAGCGCCTCCTGTTGGCCAACAATAATAGGGTTGGGGTTTATCTGCAGAGCCATTGACTGCCCTGGACCCTGGAAAAGCCAGAGTAGGAACAAGAAGAGAGAGCGAGGCAAGGCATTGATTAAATGACGAGCCAGGTTTTAAACTCTCCTTCATCTACTATCAGCGCCTCTATCTTCATCATGAAGAACATTGTTCTAAATCAGCGCCGGGAAAACAAACCTTCCCCGAGGGACGGACTTTTCTTTTGAGTGGAAAATTCGACTTGAAAGGACTAAGAGCTACAAACCGAATACATTGTCAGTTTACACCGAGCTTGCGTGCCTCCACTCTTTCCGAGCTCCATCTAGATCCCGATGATTAAACTATTTGACTTCAAATGTTCTATGTTTAAGTGTTTGCTTTTCTGAAGCACACACTTTTCAGTTCGGCGTTCACACCATCCATAAAGTAAGTGCCAACATAAATAATAAATAGAGAACTTGAGACAGTCTTTAAATTTGAAATTCAAGGAGGAAACTCAAATTCTTCCAAATTTTAATAAAGCTTTCTTCCCAAGTATATTTCACACATGAATATGCACAAATCATTTATTTGCCGTCTTTTTTTTTTCTCCCTGTTGTTTCTCAGACTTTTCCTTTGCCCTCCGAGCACACAAGCAGGAATTCATTCACAGCCGCACACAAACAAATAAACCAGGCCCACATTAGCGTGGAGAGAGAGAGTGTGTGCCGGAGTGCTGTTTCTCAATCAGGGCATTCACAATCAGCATAAGAGAGTTTCTCTCAGTATTAAACTGTACATCAGGCTGATAATGATTTCTGTTTGCATGCGCATTTGCTTCCTTTTATATGTAAGATGTGAAAGAATTAAATAAAAGCAGTATGAATATTTAAACAAACAAAAACATGTTGATAAACAAGGCATGAAAAATAAGACAAAAAAAGAGCCTTCCATATGCTACGATACATCTTTAATGATCTCAGATCTGGAAAAGAAAGCTTGGGATGACTCATGCATATTTCATCATCCACATGTGAAGCCTTCTCATTAAACCATTTCACCAGCAGCCTTGGCACGCGTTACCTGGGGTTTGATTTCTATTATTATTTCAGTTTATAAACAAATCAAACTCTTAATGAGTAATCGAGGGCTGTGCGGAGACATTCATTCGAAAAAACCACAGAAACCTCGCTCCGTGTTAATCGCTGAAGACGTTGCTCCACCATTTTCAGCTTCGGGAGTTTGTCTTCTTCTCAAAAATCACCATGTCTTAGTTAGAAAAGTACTTGCTTTTCTAACTATTATAGTCGGCAAGTAGCTCCAAAATAATAAGAGGAATGATGAGCAGTACACTGAGCTTCTGCAATAAAATCCTTACTTCAATAGCTTTTTCATCTCATGTAACAAAAAAACGGGTCATAAATATGGTTTCCCTCTTCAGGTGGAAGCCGATGAAAAGTGTATTTTTACACAGTGACACTACAGGTTTCTTTCTAAATAGGTCCTTGGCCTAAATACTAAATTCTTTAAAATTTTAACTTTTTTTTAAATAAAATGTTATTTTAATTACCAAATCCTGAGTGGCTTGTGTTCTCTGAAATCGTATGTGCCCACAAAAAGTCACATTTCTCACACCCAATTGGGACGTTTTTCACCTAAGCTTAAAAAAAAAAACATTTGAAACGGACTGCTCCCAAACCAACACAGGCCCGTAAATAAGTGTTTTAGCACACATCGGATGTATTGTACATCAGCCCGTTTAAGAGCTACTCCCAAGCCCTGAAAGCACCAGCTCTGTGTTTGCTTTTGCCTCCTGGAATGCTACAGGCTTTAAAGCCATCACGAATTCAAGAATAATACACTACCTTTGCTGCCACCAAAACCCCACAGTACGTTAATTTCATTTAGCATGCACTCACTGTACGGGATGAATTGATTTCACTTTGTTTGCTTTTGACAACCATGTTTATTGTACAATGAAATGTGGTGTGGCGGAGGGCTGACAGTATCCATCAATGCGGGGCAATCTGCTGACTGCCAGGGCCAGATGAAGGTATTCATTAGCTCAGGAGCACAGCGCTCACTCAGACACGACAGCCAGTGTCTGCGCCCCGGGATCGCTTGCTGTAATTTACGACGCCCCCCGTGCCATTACTCTATCACTGACACTGATTCAGCAATTTATATACTGGCGTGCATGCATACGGGCAGAGGTGATCTTCTTATGGGGAGGGGGTGCAAAACAACTGCCTGTCATCACCCAGTGCCACATCAGTAGTTAGCCGGGAAACCAGCCACGTGACCGGGTTCGTTGGAGGGGAGTCGAGATGAGCCGCGGGTCTCTTCGCCTCACACAGTTGCTCACTCGGAAAAGCGCCTGTCAGATGTTACAGGAAGCTGTAGAACTGAGCAACAACGCGAGTGTTCAATCAGTTGATGTTATGCTATGGGAATAGCGGCTGTCAGGCATTCATTAAAGAGGAAAATATTCAAAGTGAATCTGTTTCCTGTAAACCCAGGCAACCCCCTTAGATCTTTGACCTGAAATAATAGTTTAGGCAGTCCTCTTCTTGCTGTAGGTGATCTGGATCACTCCCCAGGGCGACAAAGGCTGGAGGGTGTCACAAGCACTTGAAAATAAAAAAAAAGTTATCTATCCTTTATTTGCGTACCTTGTCAATGGGGAATGTGCACCGCCGCATTGTGGCCCTGTTCCTGTGAGAGCTGTCGCCGCGCTTGTCCCTAATTTAGCCCTTCCAGTGTATATGACTAAATCAGACACTTCCTGGGCATCTGCATCAAAAGGAAATTGCTGGGGACGGCAACGTGCAATTTGCTGCAACATTGTTTTTAGCCGCCTTTGAAAACTGCTGTACCCGTTCTCCGGCATTTTTGAAAATGAGCATTCGCTATATTTTCTCCCAGGTGGGGGGAGTGGGGGGGGAGGGACGTTTAGGCGTCGTTTAGTTAGGTGTTTGATTGTGTAAATAAACACAGATGTTTAGCAGTGACAGGGCCAGGCCCCCTGGGTGGTGACTAGCGAGGAAGCGAAACAGAGGGAGAGCTGCTTAATAGAATTTATTGTGATTCATGAGGCCCGTAGCTCAAGTGTGACAGAATAATATGAGAATCCCCTTTTAATTTGTCTCTCCTGGAAACACTGCGGACGAGGACGATGAATTACGGTGTGAAAGGCGCGAATGCTTGCGTGTGTTTGTGGAGAGAGGGGGGGGGGGAAAGAATGAAAAGAGAAAGGAAATAATGATGAAGCAGGGGAAAAAAACGGGAAAAGATTTAGAGGGAGAATTCAGCAAGGTCCCAAAGCCAATCGCACCTGTGAACTGCAGGCTCAGACTCGACTGTGCACCAAGCCAGGGGGTAGAGCTGCCCCATCCTTTGCCTTTTCTCCTCCTTACTCATCTTTGTTCTGTCGTCATACGTGTGCTGTCACCCAGGAATCTGCTCAAGAGGATGAGCCTCGGTGAGCACGCAACAATTACATGTACCTGCCAAGCCCTCCCTCCTGGGATCAAATCTAACACCTCCGAGTGAAGGCATTTAACGCTGACAATGGAGCCTCTCCCTCAGAGCAGGATCAGGCGAGATTAATGGGTTTAGTCAGACAAAACTCCAAGCTCGGTGTCTCTGCTGCAGCCTGAGACCCATGGCATGCTAATTTAACCGTTACAAATTACAAGTGATATAAACGTGACTTTTTTCAGTCGTTGGATTATTGTTAGGTTCCAAGATTATGCACGTGTACGAGTCCGTGGAGGGACATGGGAGCAAACGGCCCGCTTGTTACAATTTGCAGGTGGCAGATTGTACATCTTTCAGCTTTACAGGAAAGCCAAAAAGGCCCTTTTTCCCCCCTGCTTGTCAGTTTTACACACTGAAACTTTGCTGACATTGAAGCAAAATTCCACCTTCCTGATTTAATCAGCTAATATTGCTGACTTTTGAAAATATTTTTTTATCTCATTATTTTATGCAACTTTAAACGTAACTCTGCTTTCTCTTTGATCAATGATACAGCTTGAGTCTCAGGACTTAACCTCTGAACAGGACAAAAAAAAATAAATTAAATAAATGCATTTCACTGATATTGTATGTGATTGACTAAAAATAAGTGTTGGACAGTTATACATACCTTTAAAAAAAGGTTTCACTCATAAAAATCTGTAGAAAGAATTACAGCTGCAGGGTTTTAGGGTATGTTTTAACCACCTGAAATTGTGCCCATTTTTATTCAAAGTAGCACATCAGATCAGATAGAGCACTGCAAAAAGGAACTAAAAGTAAGTAAAATTTTCTTGAAATTAGTGTATTTGTCCTTGATTTGAGCAGGTAAATAAGATGATCTGCCAATGGAATAACATTTTTGCACTTAATATTGGAACAACTCACCTCCATCATCTTATTCCAAGTGTAGTATATCTAATTATCTTATTTTAGTCATTCCACTGGCAGACAATCTTATCTACCTGCTCAAATCAAGGACAAATACACTAATTTCATAAATTAACTAACTCTGCTCATCCCTAAATCCAATGGGTTCCCAGCAAGCTGTTTAAGTTGTGTTTTCTAACAAAACGTCCCGATACTGAGATAAAACTACTCACTTTGAATCGTTTTCATCCCACATCACAAGGACTATGTTCTTTGTTTTTGGTCTATGTGAAAAAAAAATCCAAATAAAATACAATAAAGTTTGGCGAAAGGTGAAGTGGAATTTAAAAGAACGCTTTTTCAAGCCACCACATCTTTCATTTTTCTCCTTTGATACCATGACAACTTTGTTAAGGGTCAGTTTAGGCATAATCCTCTTTTTGTGTCATCAGTGTTACCTAATTTAACATTTATATAAATTCTTTTTTCCTTCCTCCACGGATATAGCATCGCTATAGATCCTCGGTGATACAGCTGACTTTAAACAAGTAGCCCATTCAACAGGAAAAGTCCGCGCCGCCACTTGTGAATGAATTAAGGTTCAGGCTTGGCAAGGATATTAGCAGTTGAATCACATGAGCTGTGTATGACTTTATACAACAAACCAAATCCTGTCTATTATAATTTTTTTTTTTTGTTGTTGTTTTTTTTTGCCATGCAGAAGGAACCAAAAGCTTCCTCAACAGGCACTGGCTGCACACTGCATCTGCTTAGCTGGGCTGCTGCACACCAAGGGGCTTTCACACCCTATATGTGCGCTGAGAGGTACACCCAGTAATTTTCCCTTTGAGGAAACACCAAAGTATATGTGCCGTGTTCTGATCTACTTGGGAAAAAGTGTGTTAAAAAGCAGATCTTTCCAAAGTAATTTCCTTTTTCGTCTAGGGGTTAAAAATGCTTCCAAAAAAACTAATTGCATTACTCATTTTAGATGTCTGGGAAAAATAAATTGGTCCACATTTAGTTGAAAAGCCACATAAACTTTAGTAGATGGGTTTTCACACAACAACCTATAAGCATAATGTTTTAGGAAGAAAAAAAATAACATCTGAAAATATAAGTTTCTGAAATCTAAACTTTGTTTGAAAATCCAAGCAAGAATTAGCCGCAGCGATGCCGTTTGCGTGTTTCTAACAACACGGGACCAGGCATCCGCTGGTTCAGGGAGATCGCCGGGAGAATTTCAAATGCAGACAGGTTCTGAGAAGAGTACACAATTAGTTGCTTCCAATTTAAAATCCCTCTTCATCTTTAAGCTGCATGTGCCTTCTCGTTGCCATTAGGTAAACCGAGAGATTGATATATATATATATATATATATTTGTGGTGCAAAAGAAGAAATGTAAACTGTGTTTTGAGTTATGAGTGCTGCCCTGTCTCTAGTCTTTAACCACCCCTCCCCCCTGGGAAGAGGACCTATCCCCTCTTCTAACCTCTGTCTACTCCTAATCCATAGCCCACTGGGAATACTGATGTGAGGCGTCTGGCGCTAGCCTTTCCCTTGGCCCTGAGAAGGACTTAAAAGGACACAAATGCCCTGGTGTGCGCTGTGTTTCTGTCCTGACTCGGCGGTAGCCACAGAAGGAGGGTTCCCACCGGGAGAGGGAGCGATGAAAACACATCTGTCCGAGGAGTCAGACGGTTGGGATGGGAGCCTCCGCTGTGGCTCACATGGGAAACATGTCAATGAAGCCGCAAAATTCACCTCTAATTCTCATCTTCAGGATTGGGTGTGATGTGAACCTAAACGGGGTGTACTAAAAAGAAAAAAGAAAAAAAAAAGCTTTCGAGCTGGTAAACAAACATTTTATGGTTTGCTTTCCTTTTCCATTTCTTTCATTTTTTTTAAATAAAATCTCACTGGGACCCTTACGTGCTGTCAAGTTTGTTTTAGAACCATAACAAAATCTTCACGAGAGTTATATAAAACGCTGATGGATGACAATGTCCTGAGAAAACAGCCGTCTCACTCGCTCTTCGCTCCTTCAAAGATGACTCAGACGCCGTTGCAGACTGAAATGCCATAGAAACTGTCACAAATATTATTGTCAAACAAACACGGGTGAACTGAAGTATTCCTTCGCCCTGTGTAGGTGCCAGCACCACAAAAGTGGATGACGCTTTGTCACATCGGTGCGATCAGATTTTGCGCTGCGCTGCCCGGGAACCTCAAAGGAGCAACAGGAGGAAGAGGAGCCAAGCTTGGAAAGGAGCCATCTTTGTCCTTGTGCACCCTTGTCCTCCGCTCACCAACTTGTGAAAACCTCAGAGCCGCGGCTCATTTCAAACGCAATATAACCCCCAACCCCCAGAAATCTCTGACACAGAATCGACGCAGCTTCCCAGCAACGACTCTAAACTTATCATTTTGCTCTCAAAATGAACTCCAGCAGAGGGTTTTCCACAAACTTTTAATAAAAGGGCACAATCTGAGGTGTGTAGCTACAAATCCACTTCAGGCCTTACCATCTAGATCCTCAGGCCTGGTGAGGTCAATCACTCTGTGGCCGATCTTTCCTTCCTCTCCTAGTTTACCGAGGTGGTGCCCGATGCTGTCAAAATGCATCCTCTCCTGCAGAAAAAAAAAAAACAGAATTACATGTTAAAATCTTTACCAAAAAAGCTGCGAAAACACCTTTATTAATCACAATATTTGAGAAACGAAAAGGATCTTTGATGGATGCAGGTTGTTTTGTGAAGCTGCTCTTTTGACAAGAGGTAGATGTAGTGTGCTTATTTATTTTTTTCTCTCTCTCTCTATCTCTGCGCTCTATTCAGCCAAAGATGACAGGAGGGAGAGAGACAGTGAGGGCCCAGGGGTGCCGTAAATAGATTTACAGACGAATACTTTGTGATCCAGAGCACACAATTGGGCTGCGGCCCTCTTTGCGGCGCTCAGATTTTTTCTTCCTCCGCTGCCATCTCCCTCAGCCTCTATTTTTCCCAGTCTACGGCACTGAGAGCTCAGCGCCCATCATTTATTCAGGGTTCATGTTTTGGTGAACGCACCGTGTTTTCCCGTTTGTCATGTCGCTTTGTGCTCAGATTAAACTTGGCATCATGTTGTACTTGAGCACAATGAAACCCTGTCATTCAGCACTCCGTGACAATATTAAATGTCATGTCCGTGTGCATTTACAGAATAAAATAACAGCTTTCGGGGGGCCTCTGAATAGTTGCTGCACATTACACTTAATGTATTATGCAAGGGGAGAGAGTGCCGACTGCTGCCGGGTCCATTGTTGAATGACCTACTTCCTCGGTGAATACACAGAGCATTAGCAAAGGGCTGTCCTGTTCTCTAAAAACTCAACTAGGAAGATGGACACTTTGACTCTGCATGATACAAATAATACCCCCTCCCTTTTTTTTAAGGTTTTGCCCTGATGAGAGCAAAAACAGGCATTAGAGAGGGGGGGGGGAAACATTTGTTTTATTTGCAGGGTGCACACATTCAAGCTTTTCTTTGTGAGAAACTCTATGTAACGCAAAGGGAACAGACCCTCAGGTAGAGTCCCTACACTAACAGCTCCCCAGCCATGCAAACTAAGACCTGCAGACACATAAGTCCTCCTTTGTAGCTCATAAATAAAATGGATTAAAAATTAACTGGTCTTAACTGTTGTTGGTAAAGGTAATCTTTTTTTCCCCCCAGAAAAAACCCCCTCCCAAAACAAAACGTATCGGTAAGAATAGCCGGGAGAAATGACAATATATATATAAAAAATAAAACTACAGATTTTAAATATTTCCATCCTCTTGTGTGAGCTTTTATCTATTCATATTAAAAAAATATGACAAGATGAAGGATGAAGATAGTTCAAGTGCATTTGAGCTCTTTCACAGCATTTTGATTTCCTTCTTGCTTTTATTTATTCAAGAACTATTCCTCAAAAGAAAGGAATGTGCAAGAGGCAGAAAGAGCTCCGCAATTTACCATTATACTTGAAGGACCGCTCATTATTTATGACCAGCTGAGTGATTCTGATATACAATTAACCACTACCTGCTTATGGCCTGTGATTAGAGGCTGTCTATCTGACGGGCCTTTGCTTACTTAAGTGTTTTCTAATTATGACATATGCGGTGGTCCCCGCTGGGCGAGAGGACACTTTGTAAAGACAAGACGAAGTATGGGGCCCTTTCACGGTTTCACGTTCCGCGCGTGGACACGCACGGCGTGTGTGTGCGCGGAGCCCTATCCATCACCCATCCACATTATTGCTCTTAATGAAAGACGCCAGCAGCCTGATGACAAAGTGACTGAAGTGCGATTAGCTGGATGGTGGCGCTCCGCACGCTTCCTCTTGGACAGTCCAGCAGGAAGACGCCGCGCGCTTGCTGGTGCTGGATGCCTGTAATAAAGGAGCCGTCTCATCCCTCTTCTGTGCTTCGCTGGCCCCTCTTGATCAATCAAGTCCTTTTATAAACTCATGATCATTAAACATCATGTTGGGCTGGGGAGAAGCGAGGACGGGGGGGGGGGGCTATCCGTCAATGATTTTCATTAATAACGAGCGCCGCGTTGAATGTCTTCCTCCACCGCACTGAGTCATATGATCGGTGGAGATCAGCGTGTTAGACAGCGCCCAACAACGCTGAATAAAACTCCTGTTCAGAGGTTGTTTTGAGGTTGTTTCACTTCAAGTCGACATATTTTTTTTTTCTACAGAAGCCAGCACTTTGCATGCTACAATATTATGGTCCAATTAAAGTAAGTATTGCTCCGCTGCTATGCTAATTAATGCTGGCCTATCGGTCCAACACAGCGTCACAAATTTTCATAAAATTTTATATACTGAGTTAATATACTTATTGGTTATAAGTTTGGTAATTTATATCTCGAGTTAGAAATATAGTTGAAATTAGGGCCATAAGTTATCTGCACAGCGCTGGGGTTTTGTTTTAGGGCTGGAAAATATTCAGTGAACTAATGCTTCTTTACTGCCCACGCATCAAGTGCTGTGATAAATTAATGGCAGTTTTATTATTTTATAGTGTCATTAAATTTTTACTGATCACTCTGACACAGCGGAGTAGCAAAGGACGTGCAGTATCTGGGAGAAGTGGGCTTTTTTTTTTGTGCTGCGAGAAGAGACGGGGAGGCAGGGAGATGTGGGCCCATCAGTGTATGGCTAATATATAAAAAAAAAAGGGTATTTATAATGCAGAGTGAGAGGAAGAGACGCTGCGGAAAGAAAATATGACGGGAAAGAGGTGTCACTTCACCCAAAGAGAACATAAAAACAAAACAATGTTGGGCAAAAGAGACGATTAAAAAATCAGGAAACAAAAGATGTAACAGTGCGCGCTCCTCCCCTCCCTTTTGACCACAAACAGCTGGCAAGCTCCCAGTCTCTCCTCTAAATGACTTCAGCATGCAGCTCCCCGCACCGCAAGTAAAATTACAGCAGTCCGCTCCCGGGGCTGCAGTGGAGGACTGCCACTCACAATAATCTCCTCTGCCCTGCCCGTGCAGTCTTTTGTCTGTAAAAGTTTTCAGAAGCAGACGCAGGAGTTCTTTAGCGGCACGTGACTCCGGCGGGTGGGCGAAGGTGGCGAGGCGAGCCGAGAGGCTGCGAGTCACAGAGGGAAGGGAGACGCGTAGAAAGAGGAATTAGGTAGCATACGCGGTCCGACTTCTTGGGCGAGGGAATCCAAAAGGGCTCTTGTCAATGTTGCAAAGAAAAGCTTTAATCTGGCTGGCCACAGAACATGCGCTCGAGGCCTTTTGCTCTGCCCACAGGGCGTTTTCTGGGCAGAAGCGGGTGGCGCACGGCCCCGTGTATTGTGCCTCCTGTTGCCCTGGATTTCGGCAAAGCGCTGCCAATCACAACACTCATTTTCTCTCACGTCTGTAAATAACCCGAGGCTATGGGAGAGCAATAGATCTGAGATTGTTTAAGTAGACCTCAAAGATACCTACGCTGGGCAGCAAGGTGGACGGCGGCAACGCTCAGAAAGTTTTTTTTTTTCTTTCTTTTTCATGTTGATCCTTTCTTTATATGTACAATTTATCCCATAACATCTTCAAAATACCTGATGAAACGCTTACAACTTAAAGGTTTCTCTGCTGTTTTGCCAATGATACGCTACCTAAGCACTTGTGAAAAAAATTAGCAAAGGAGGACAGAGGGTTAATTGTATCCAACAGACAGAGCAGAGAGGTCTGAATTATTTTTTTCCCCCAGTTTTTTTAAAACTAAAACTGAGTTATTATGTCTAATATCTCAACTCACCCACGCCCCCCAACACATATGCGCACACATGCACACAAACATACCATATGAGAGATAGTATGAGTAAATTCATTCTGCAGTTTTCAAATGACGGTTTCTTTCATTAAGGGGAAAAACACTATCCAAAGCTATAAAAGAGGAAAAAAAATTTAAAATGAAGAAAACTAGTAAAATATTATCCAACCCAGTCAAGGAAATGATATTTGACTCCTATGCAGCTACAACTGCTATCAAGCATTTGCAACAGGAGGAATTTTGGTCCACTCTTCTTTGCAGAGTTATTTCAGGGTTTTTTGGAGGGTTTATGAGCATGGACAGATGTTTTCCTTCAGGAGTTACCAGTAGAGAGAAAACCTTTTGATTTGATCACTTACGGCAAGTTGTCCAGGTTCTCAATATGCGAAGAAGCCCAGTTCTTCATTTTACTACCAACATATTTTACTGAAGGAATGATGTTTTTTTTCTTTATTTTTTGTAATAGGCTTTTTCAGCTTTGGAAATCTCCAGTAGATACCATTTCTGTCCAGTCTCTTGCTTACTAAGAATCAGGCTTGAAAGGCTTGTAGTTCTTTGGATGATGCTCTGGGCTCGTTTGTGATCTCCTGGATGAGTCATTGATGCGCTCTTTTAGTAAGTTTGGTGGTCTGGTACACTCCTGGGACGGTTCAGGCCACTACTCTGTGTTTGATGGCTCTCACGGTTCCAGATGTCATTGACTTTCTTAACTGTTATTGAATTTCTTTTATTTGGGGCATTTAGGGCTAACCTGACGCCGCCAGATAGATTTGCTTCGCATATCCATCTGGACACCTTCCGTTGAAGTAATTTTGGGAAGGGGCGAAAATACTGGTTAGCTGATTGGCCTATGTTGGTGATAGACGGGCCAAATAAACCAATCAGATCAACGAAGCATATGACGTACTCGTCAACATGCTTCGTCGTCGCTCTGTTACTAGCGTCGACGAAAACACAACCACAAGCCAAGCTACTCTTGCTGCTGCAGGTAAAGGCTCGTTAGCTCAGCAAAGAAATACTCTGTAATTCCGATAAAACTTGCTCGATAGCCACGCTAACGCTAGTTTCATCGGCTGAAGCCGCCATGTTCTTTAGACTGAACTGTCGCGCTTCTCGTTGCGTCACACCTCAACCCGCCTCAAAGCCAACGCTGATTGGACGTTCGTTTGGTGAACGGCTCCAAATTTTCTTTAACGGAGAGTAGCCAGACTGATCTGCGAGTGAAACCTTGAAAGCTCGCGTGATCAGGATGGTCTTACGAGGCTAATTTAGGGCAGCCATTTTAAATCTTTCTGCTTTCTTGATTCTACGGGCCAGGCCTGGGTGTGGCTACTTAAACACAACTCAGCTTTACAAAGTTGTCCTTGACATCTGTTCCTTGATAACGCTAAAAGTCAGGGACCTCCTTAAAATCGGATTGGAGTTACCGCTGCACACAGATTCTTTTTTAAACTGTCTTCTTTTTCTGTCACATTTATGATTGCCTTTGTTTCCAAAACTAGAGTTTCTGACAGTTGCAAAACCCTAAATTGCCACTTATGCTTGATAATGTGCAGTACTGGCACTTGTAATATTACACACCTGGTACGTGGTACACCGAAGGCAATGGTTCAGGCCACAATACAGTGCTTTGTGCGCCGAGCGTCAGTCACCACCGTGCTCTAAAGCCCTTGAGTGAAGACCGAGGGTCCAGACTAAACCCCTCAACAATCTGCCCCAGCCCTGATGGAAACAAAGACGGCACCTCGCCATGGTAACAGCTTCTCACAGCTCGCCACCTCATCTGGTTTCTATCTTTATTGTAACCATGTTATTTATAAGTCTGCTGCTTTCCAGTAGTTTTGCGAGTTTTGAGCAATTTAAATGCTAAATACATCCAGGCATGCGGTGAACCCGCAGGTCCTTTCATGGAGGCTGTCGCTCTCTTTCCAGCCGGAGCTGTCCTTTTGCTAAGGCTAATGCAGGCAGTAACAGAATCAACAGTAGCAGGCCACAAAAGGCTGGCATCTGTTCTAACATATCACAGAGCGGAGAAGGAGAGCTATTCTGGGCCCATTTGTTAAGTCAGGGCATCACATAATTTGGCTCAAGGCAGCATGGGCTCCTTATTGAGGAAGTATTGATAATTCTATATATGTAGGTAACTGAATATATAAATGTGCAGAAAACACCTCTAAACCAGGATGTCTTATTTGTAAATCACAGTGTTATAAAAAAAAAATTCAGTCCTCATTGACCCAGAACAGTCCCACCAAATGCAAGATGGATTTCAGCGTTTAGCCTTTTTAAACCCTATGGGTTGCTAACAGCAGGATATTAGAGACTGATGCACTAACTCTTTCACACAGGGACAAAACTCCAAGTCGATGCTGGGGTGATTACAGCCCAACTTCAGCAATACATTAGACCGGATATAGTTCTATGTATATTCCTTCTCTCGTTCTTTCATGCGGGCACTTTTTTGGTGAAGGGCATCATGGAAGCTTTAAGGCACTTGTGCCAGAAGCATTTCTGAACGGGATGTAGAGAGCAAGAAATTCATCTTGTTAAAAGGAGAGTGGGAAAAAATACTGGCGAATCAACCCACAAAGATGCAGCTGCTTTGGTGGAGAGCGAAAGGCTTGACCCGGGACGGTCCCACATCCGCGCAGACACACTTTTACATTATTTTTTTCTTCTTTTGGCAAAGGCGAACAATTGGACAAAGCATTAATGTAAGCAATCTTCACAATAGCACTTGCTGGCTGCAGCCAGTGCCTGCGAGCTGAGCATAATCTAATTTGGATGGGCAAACCCTTGTATGCCAAGGATTTACACTGCAGCCAAAATGCCTTGGTTTGCAATTTCCAAGACAGCAGTCGAAAAGGAGCAGAAAATTGCTTCCAGGGGCTGCAAAGCAGACAAGATTATATTCAAAGTCTTTGTGAAAGCTTTGCCTGAATAGAGCCCTGGCATCACATGCATACACACACTTACATGTGGTTATATGCAGACACACATGCGTGCACACACACACAGGAGGGACAGAGCAGCAACTACGACCAATAGGTTAGGAGTGTGGATTCGGTGAAGCACAGGTGTAATCTCCACTTGAATATTTACAAGCTGAGCTTTGGGATACAAAAAATGGACAATTGTAGTCATCAATACTGAGGAAAGGTGGTGTTGTAGGGCAGAAAGGGCAGCTCAATAGGTTAATACACTGACCTTTTCCCTTTTGATTCCAGTTAGGGACTTGTCAGCAGAAGAATATATTTTACCTCAGACTAGCTCCTGGACATCACATGCACTTTGTTTTATCCATGTTAATGCCGGAGAAATTAAGGTGTAACAGTCAAACATAAGTTTGATCTGAAAATTAAGAGTTCAGTAGCAAGACTGGCCACAAAAGTGATCGGTGTTGTTGATTTTTTTTTTGGTTTTGCGTTGCTTTGTTCCAAAAGCATCAGTGAAGCAGCAAATATAGCTTAAAATAAAAGCCTGACATAATAAGTAAAACTGTTTTGTCAAGGTTGAATGTAATTTTTTTTTTTTTTATCATGGATGCCCCAACGCCTTTGGATGTGCTTCAAATGTGGCCTTATGCTTTTATTCACTGACAATATAGTATTGTACAGTAATTCAAAATTATGTGATTTGTTTCAAGACAGTGATACATTTAGAGGTATTTCTTTCTTGAAATATACGTCTGAATTATAACAGGTAATTAAAATCTGCAGAGCATAAACCTCAAGAGGCTCTAAACCTCTAAATGAACATTTTCCCACATAGATGCTTTAAATTTGTCCATCATAGAAGGAAACAATCCCTTTTGGCTACAAATGGCCTGGCATTGGCTGTGTGTGACTGGGGATCTGCCGGTGCATTCTAGGTAAAAGCTTCCAGTGGTTGAGGAGGGGATGGTAAATAATGGAACAAACTAATTGCCCTCTGCAGACAATAATACCTTTAGATAAATATTTCAAAAAGGCAAATTGCAGAAGGGTTGTAAAAAGGTTTTATTGTACTGATGGGATATAGTAAAAAAAAAAACTGACAAATAAAAAAGACAACCAAGTAAACCCCGCTCTTGTAAAGCATGAATATTTTACATGTCCTCAGGTTAAAGGCTTACATACCGCTGAACAAAGTCCAGTCCATCCCATGTTCTCCTAGGTCAGTGGCCAGGACGGGAGGCAAGGAGAGATAAAGGCCGAGGAGGAATGCATTGTACTGTTCAAATACACTTTGTATGAAAAGATGAATTGATCCATCTGTAAGCAGCACTTAGACCCACTCCTCTGCCCGGTCATTATAGCGGGATAAATCAATATTTAATATCCCCCTCTAACAGCCACACTGAATGATCTTAACCTCTCCTTAATCCCATTTATGTTACCTTCCAGAATCTTCTTCATGTAAGCTCTCACTATGATAAACTTCCAAACAAGAGACTGCAAGGGGAGCTATTAAAGACCACACCATATTTATGTCAGGTGAGGCGCTTCCTTAAAATATTAATATTCTGAAACTGACTAAAGTGAAAGCTTTTATCTGAACCATCGGAGCCTTTCTACTCTGTTGGCTTGTTGTATCAGCAAAAGACTCTCTCGCCCCGCTCATTTTACAGCTGAATTACAACTTAGTGTCCTTTATTTGCAGCCAAAGGATGAAGATGATGGGAGCAATTAGTTTACGTCACTTAATAGAGCTTATCTCCATCAGACTGTCCTGGCAGAAACAGTGTCATTAAAACTAATATATAACAATGCCTTAATATGATTAGCACTATCCTGAAAGTTTTTTTTTTTTTTTGCATGCTTAGGTATAAGGGTATTGGTCCACAACAAATAATTTTCTGGTAAATTTTAAAACTTAAAAAAGTGTAACTAATAACGTGTCCATTAACACAATGAGGCATGTGGACGTGGTAAGAGCCACTTGCTGAAATTGGCAAGGCTGTTATTGACATTTTTACGCACAACTATCTCTTGCGTCTACAGAGAATAGTCTGAAAAAACAGAAAGCATCCGGTAAGCAGCAGAAGAGAGGCTGTGTCGATGTCAGAGGTCAGAGAAAAATGGGCAGACTGGTTTGATATGATAGAGAGATACTTGAAGTGGAATGTGGAGTAATGTGTATTTGGAAAATAATGTCCAAAAGATTAGCTACTGCAGCAAATGACCAAACCTTTCAGCTTAGAGAAGTAAACCAAGGCTACGATTTGCACATGTCCAAAAAAAGTGGAATACAACGGGTTGGTTGTAATGAGTCTCAATTTCAAAATCTAGCATAAAGAACATGAAACTCCAGATCCATCATGCCTTATATCAACAGTTCAGGCTTGCACTGGTGATGTGATGGTGTGGGAAATAATTTCTTTGTACATTTTTGGCACGGTGGTGCTAGTTGAGCCTTGTTCCAGAGTCTACCTGAGTATTTGTGCTGACCAAGTACATCACTTTAAGACCACAATTCACCCATCTTCTAATGACTACCATGATAACTTACTGTGTCAAAAAGCTTCATTCATCTCAAACTGGTTTCACAGTACTCCAATAACCTCCTCGCTCATCAGATTTATTTCCACCTTTTGGATGTGGTGGAACAGGGGAAATCGCGTCATGAATGCGCTGCCGACAAATCTGCAGCGAAACGAGCGACGCTTTTATTCTGGGCCAAAATGTCAGAGATGTTTTCAATACCTTGTTGTACCAATTCCAGAAAGGAATAAGGCAGTTCTCAAGGCAGAAGTGGATCTATCCAACATAATAAAGTGTACCTAATGCAATCACCGCATTGGTTTATATTTTATGTTAAATAATGCATGTTTTTCTGCTTGGCGATTGTGAAGTTGGTGTGCTGTAAATTCATGCTAAATCCTACAAAGGTCTGTCAGGTGGAGCACATGGAAGCAAACATTTTTGTGATCACTCTTTTAGATGGTAAAAATTATTCTTCAACAGCTTGTGCTAAATAGACTGTTTAGGGTTTGTTACTGCTTTGAACATCCCGCGTTCCCCACACTTATCTGCCACTCAGTCTCTTGGCACTGCCCACTTTGGTGTTGTTTTTCAAAATGAGTCTGGAAGCGGGGATATGGTTCTACTGTGGGTTGAGTTTTAAACTTCTTTTGTTCTTCTTCTGCTTTGAGTACATGGTTAAAAACCCAGTGCATCGCCACTTATCCAGCTGCGTGTTAAACTGTAGCACCTGGGTAAAATACTGTGACATGACAGACCCACCCAGTTTTTTTATTTTTATTCTTATAAAGTGAGCTTTGCCTCTATTGGTTCACATTTGTTGGCTCTAAAAGTTGAGGCCTTAACTAGGTCATTGCAAACTAATATTTGAAGCACCTACAGGCTTCAGATTTGCTAATTATCTGTAGTTTTTATTCTTATTTTGCTCTTATGATGTCTTCTTAATGTTCTGCAAACGCATATTCACACACTATCTGCTTAAGTGGCAAAAGAAAGAAAAACACGTTATATTACAGGTGATGAGCAATGATTCATTCAAGCGCAAAGTTTCTTTAGAAAAGCAAAAGAGAGGAATTCTTCTCATCTAAGACAGATACTTCAAATTGGCCTTTAACACTGGTTGAGCTCATTATTTAGATAAAACACCTGAGAAGTCTTCTAGAAGCATAAACGGAAAGTTTTCCTTTTTTACAAAAAAAAAAAAAAAGGTTGTTAAGCTCTACTTACTAAGGACAATGAAGCCGTCAGCGTGTTACTTGTGAAAAAATGCATTGTTTGGTTAATGCTTTCATGTCACGGCAGATTTGACTGCTTTGTTGACCACAGGCACACCTTAATTGTGAGAAAGGAAGGCAGCTGTACCAACTCCTGGGGCTGGCTATGACAAAAGAGGACTTTTGAGATAATCCAAAAAAAAAAAGCTTTCTGCATCATGTGTTAACCAAACAAAGTATAAAAGGACAGGAATGGGATTTTTGCAAAAGTTCAACTGGTTATTAAAATGTATTCCTATTTATCAAAGCTTTTTTTTTTGTCCTGTTGCAAAAGTCAGCTGATGGATTGATTTCTTATTGTTTACTCCTTTTTGTTCAGGTGGACAGGGCCTGAGTGCCAGAGAGACAGAGAGAGAGAGAGAGAGAGAGAGAGAGAGAGAGAGAGAGAGAGAGGCTTCCTCCTTGTCCTCTCTCTGGGCTGCCTCAGTACATCTGCTTCACTTCAGTAAGAGCATAGCTGATTGCCACCTGCAAAGGCAGTAATCTCTTCCAAACACCAAATTAGGAGGAAATCAAAATAGATATTCATAGACTTTTTTACATATACATTGACCTAGTTGAGGGTGTTGGTTGAAAGTGTCAGGTGCTGAAATATTAATGAGCATCGCTCCCAGTTTCTGCCTGCTCCTCACAGCCAACTGGCAACATGGCATCAAGCTGAAGAGAAGAGGACAGCTTTTTTCTTTCCTTGATTGACTCATCGATTGAAGATATTTTTAAAGGGAATCCCTGGGAGTGTGTGCTCCTGGTACAAAGCAGCCCCATCCCGTGTCAGGGGACAGAGAGGGCTGCAAGTCGGCTTTAATTGGGCAAAGACTTCAGAGTTTTCTTAACCCACACCGGGCACTGCCATGGCCTGTCATGGCCCTCACACCAACATCAACAACGGCGAAGCCTCTGAGCATGCACACAGTAACACATTCATGCTAATTTGAGTAAATACACATGTGCAACTGGTCTCCGCCAGCTCGTATCAATACGACCACCCTGGATGTTGATTAAAGGAAATTATTAGCCTTAAGAATTACTGCTGTCTAAAAATGTTCCAGTTTCTTGAATAGTTTCTTTCCACCACTTCTTTTTGGCCAAAAAAAACAGCCACTTATTTCTTTCTTTATAAGGAAAAGCAGCGTGGATCAGGCCTGTATCAAGGATAAAATGGATTAAGTGATGCTGGATCTAACCTTGTCAACTCTACAGTGGTTAAGGCCCACTGAACTGAGGGCGGACAGCTTTGCATCTAGGCCCTGCTGGTGATGTTGCAGCTGCTCCCGCTGGATCTGCTCCCTCATCTTCCGAGCTTCCTGGATCGCCTTCATCACCGTGTCCTGGTCCCCAAACAACGCGGTGGAGTTTAGGGTGGACAGAATGTCTACGCACAGAGACAACAGGATTAGTACGCCGCAACACATAAACCGACGGTTGAACAACAGAATGGGAGCGAGTTTGGAAAGATTTTGAGTGACAAACCCCGGCCAAGGCCTCCTCCAAGTGGGCTGGGGATGCTGCCTCTGCCAACCAGGCTGTTAGGGCTGCTTTTACTGCCTGGGAACAGGTTGGATTTTGGGGATGCGGGAGATTTGACCATTTCTGTCGTCTTTGGCCGAGCAGACAGGTTGAGGGGTTGCGTTCCCTCCTCCTACGGCAGCAGAGATAGGAGCGTGAAAGAAGACAGATGTGAATGGGCTCCCCCTCCCCGTTCGTGGAGGAGCTCTGGATTCCCAGACTGCACGGTTCTCCTCTGTTTCTGGTTAATTACAGAATCTCCATCCTGACCAACTACTCCTTCCTGATTCTTCCTTCTTTTTTTTGTGTTTCTCCCCCCACGTCCCTCTCCTCTCTTCTCCTCTGCTCTCTCCTCTGCGATCTTCCTCACAGTCGTCCGGCGCCTTTGTTCACACTAATTAAAGCAGATTCTGTCTCTCTGTACATCTTCATCTGTTCTATCTCTCCTCCTCCCCGCTCTCTGTGTCTGCACTCTGGTTCGAAGAATAAATAATGACCAGATAACAGCGGTGCCAATGATCAAAGACAGCTGTTCCATTCATCAGATGTCGACTTACATTATCTACTTCATTAACTTGTTTTCTAATTTCATTCCTCATTTGTGTGTGCTGGGGTTTTATCGTAAGCTTTGATATGCCCATTCCTAAAAAAATAAATATATATATAAAATGCAGTCCGGCTTTTAGTCGAAGTTAAAGGAGGATGGATTTGTTTTGTGCTGCTTGGCTGGTCGTTAGACCTGTTACAGATGAAATATCAACAGCATTGCTTTCCATGTCAAAAAAAGGCGAGCCAACCTATACAGCATAATTCTAAAAATGTGATTATATGTGAAATTATAGTTTGACTCATTTAGAAAGATAAAAGGCACTCCTGGCTATAAAATGCTTTCACTCTGAAAAATCGTAGTAACACACATATTACTACGCATTATAATTTCCATTACATAAATGTAAATGAGGGATGTTTATTAATGCATATTAGTTCCTGAGTGTTGAGGAAGTTTGTATTAGTACCCCTTTACTTGCTTTTTCTAAAGTGTATAAATATGACATAACATTTATTTTAGCCACCCTTCCTATTGTGAAAGACAAGAAAACATGGCCTTCAAAAGGGGCAGAACTGTGTTCCTTTTCATATGCCCTGAAACACCTACAAGTGTAAAAATTCTACACTAAATGTTGAATTTTATTAAATAGAAACAATTCCTGAGTTTCCAGTCCAGAATGGTAACATACCGGTGGATCGCGGCGTATAAATCCTTCATAATACACAGCCCAGTATGAAATCAATGAAGGCTTAGCTGTCAAAATTCTGTTTTTTTAAGAGCTCAAGTGTCTTCACGTTAAAACATATGGCTGAAGCACAGAGTGTCCTCAGGCCGTGTTATTCCTGTGCCAGCAACAGTTTGTAAAGAAGCGGAGCTGAAAACATACAAACAGCCACTGGAGTGTGGAGAGAGGAGGAAGGCTGCCAAAAACATGTACACCAACTATTTAGTGCATTTTAAAATCCTTAATATAAACATAACCCTAAACCCTTGAACCTCAAATCACATTGTTCATTTTTAGTCGTGTTAAAACTGGACAGAGGAAAAACATGAATCCAGTTTGATGGAGTGAGAATGAAACAAATTACAGCTGGATAAAGTTAGCAATCCCAGGAGGGGGGGGGGGGGGGGGGGGGACCTGAATGGGTGTGTGTCCATGTGTGTGTCTTTGAGTGCAAATGAGCGAAGAAAGGCTCAAGTGGTTTCTCACCATGATTTATGGTGTTTCTCCATTGTGATATTATTAAGCTAAACTACTTCAAATGGGCATATGTTTCTGATTATGCTCTTAGTGAGCGGGAATGATGAATGTGTCCTTTTCTTTGCATGAAGGCTGAGTGGAGTCATGCCATACAGCAGCAGAACACGCATCCTGCCCTGTGCTTTGTTCACGGGGATAAAAAAATGTTAATAATAAAGATTTGGAAACTCTCCTTTTGCTTCTCTTTTGTCTACAGCTGTTAGCCGCTGGTATAAATGGGTTTATTCCATTTAAGTTGAAAAAGGGAACCTGACTTTGTGGAAAAATATAAAGAAAACATGTGTTCCAATAATTACTGACTTGGAGTTGCCACTGCTATAGCAACCGCATCCACAAAGTTCTGGTTAGGAGAGCGGGGGCCTTGTTAAAGCTCCTCAGATTGATGGCCCCAACAAGGCTGGGCTCACCACCGGTTGGTCTTAATGCTCAAGGACCGACTATTGTAGCTGCTAGTTCATTAAGACAACAACATCTGGGTCAGGCTAGGTTGAGCACCTCTTGAGGTTTGGACTGTTTGGCGGGTCGGTAAAAGAAACCGAGGTTCTGTACCTTTACTTGAGCGATGGGGCTTGAAGAACTCTTGTCATTCTTTAGAGATGAGGGAGAGATGGGCCCGCTGGCGTTGAGGGGCTGCGGCAGCGGAGGCATCTTGGCTCCGGGAGACACCTGCATGCTGGCAAGCTGGGCAGCGTACAGTTGCTGTTGGAAGGGAGGTGAAGAAACCAGCAAGGCGTCAACATCCGAATCCAGCGTACATTCAAAGTTTTCTATTCTGTCTTTTCCTCTCCTTCTCTGCCTCTGTGTCTGCCTTCATCCCTCCCCACCCCACTTCTCTTTCTTCTACGTCTTTCCTCTCTTTCCATGAGGCTGGCAGTGAACCCCCTTCAAAGGTCTTAACTGTATTTCAAAGGCTGAACCCAGAGAGAGACAGCAGTCTTAAAACCATACAGAGATGGCTTTCGCTCAAAAACACTTGGAGCCCCTATTTTCCGCTCATCACAGAGAAAAGTTTGCTGCCTGGATGCAAGTGTGTTAGCACAGAGATCTACGCAGCTTGCTATTGAAGTATCTGGCTTGTGATTTGTCTCTGCCTGGCCATCAGGGACAAAGACCCCCCCCCCCCCACATCTCACAAACACCTTCAGCTGTTGCCATCGCAGAACATCGTAAACAGACAAAAGTATTTGGAACCTGCACAAATAGCACTGATATAACCAAAATGATATTACTAACATTTACATCGGTTAGGAATAAAGTTTGACCCTGAAAGCTCAACTTACGTAGACAGCGCTCGGATAATTGTATGACTCTGGAATCGGCACCCTGTAGTGTCTAGTAAACATGTGTTTATATTTATTATTAACATTAAAAAAACACACAAAACACCAAAGAACACTGCAAATTGTCAGGGCTTAGACTTTCCATCACCTGATGCCCGTACTTGAGGTAAGACTTGAGATGGAGGTTTGTCTCTTGGAGGCAAACTGCAGACGTCTGACACAAAGAGCTATTGTCTCAAAAAAATGTGCTCCTTCACCTCCAGCCTTAGATCTCCCTTGGAACAGGCGGCGTTCATTAACTGCCCCACTGGCTTACCAATCAAGGTAAAACGTTCAGCTTGTTCAGTCAGTTTGCGCTGTCACAGATAATCTAATGCTGCTCCAACTGGCTGGTTAACAAACCTTATCTCATTTTCTGGTTCGAACGGCCACATGTCGACCGCGGTTGCGCAAACGGTGTAAGAAAGCAAACACCTGGCCCCCACTGTCCTCACCTTTTGGTGGTTTAAACGGAGAGGAAAGCAACATAAAGCATGAAGTCAATGTAAATATCTCATGGTACGAGCCCATATGGGCTCTGCTAAGAAACTTTATCGCCCCAACTCATGCACAAAAGCTCCATTCTTCCAGGGGAACTAGGGATAACAACAGCACATGGGCAGCGGAAATGACAGACTGATTATGTTCCCACAATGATAGTGCTGCCTCCACCTCTCTTACAAACAGCCTTTTGTCCCCGACGGGAGACACAGAAGTCGACCTAACTCCACTTTCTTCCCATCCAGGAGAGACTTGGTGATAGAGTCATTTTGTGCTTTAAGGGGAGCTAAGAAGTGGAGACATTTTTTTTTTAATAGAAAAGAAACTTAGGGTTTCCGTTCAGTGAATGTCACTCCAGGCAGCATGGAGGTCTTAGCAGATGTCTGCTGGACAGATGTTTGCCAACAGGCCTTATGTTGGGCATAACCTGGCCTTGAGTGGGAAGAACTTTATTGTGCCGGAAAGAGAGCTTAATTAGACTTTGCCTCGAATGCACACAGTCAGGATGCTGACATTGATTAGCAGGTCGGTAACACAGTGCGAGAGGCAGGGGCTCCCCTTGTGATTAGGAAAGCTCGGAAAGCCAAAGAACAATAAATACAAACTAAGAAAGGAAAATAAAACTGCTTAAGCTAAAAAACACATCGTAGTTAAATTCAAAAGTCTCCCTATTCCACAAGTTAATAGACAGTCCTGACTTTATTTATACTCTCCCATCTCCCAATGTGCTTCTACATTAAAGTCCAAAAGGTTAGCTCTGCTGTTTTGGTCCATTATTGTTCCTTTCTAATGTCTAATTAAATCTACCTTTTACAGTGCCTTACAAAACTATTAATATCACCTACATTTGTATCGCGTTACAACCACAGACCTGTGTCAGCTTTGTACTGTGGGGAAGGTTGACAGGGAAGCGACGCAGATTTTATGGGAAGATGGAGGGACCTAAAATCAGGCCAATATTAGATGGAAATGTTTGAACAGACGGCGTGAGACATGAGATTTAGGCAGAGGTTTGTCTTTTAGCAGGGCAGGGTCCCTAAAAATATTACTCTGGAAATGTTTATATCAAAGAACGTCAGCGTCAACGTCAATAAAAGTGTGCCGGCATCTTGTTACTGGTAAAAATTGTAGGAAAAGGGGCAATTTAGTACTTTAGAAATCGTAAAAACAAACACAACATCTACGGACTTAGTTTTGACCCCATCATTGCCGTTTTCCTGCAGAATATGAGAGCTCTCAGTGAGCATAGATTTAAGGTGTGTGCAAACACACCCAAGGTCAGCCTGTTAGCCCCGGGTAATTAAAAACAAGCCCTCTGGAGGCAGCAGAGGTTAAACAGGGGGGTTCAGGTATCTGCCTGCGACATTAGACTCAGATCGTGCACTCAGCTGATGATGTTCAACATATGAGATGCATGATATGTGGCTACCTTTGGCAGATATTTTTTTGTGTAGAAATAACAAAGGTTTGGTTTACAACAAAATGCAAATCTCTTTATGCTGCTTCTCTGATATAAACAAATGCAGTTTTTATCGGGGCGGAATCACCGCATGGCGCGATGCGCAGAAAACGAAGTTGCGCCTTTCATTGTACATGCAAAAAAAAAAAAATGTGGAAAACATAATTTCCTTAAAGTAGATTAGGCTCAATTTATTAGCAGCACAATCTTAAAGAGACTCTAACGTCTGTGTGTGACTTTCTGCGTGTAAGTGTCTCAATCACCTCTGTTTAGCCCGGGCACTGAGCACTAGACTGGATATGAGGGCATTAACTGTGCTTCAGTGCACCAAACCATTTAAAAGGCAGCGCAGCGCCAGCCCCGTTAGCCACAAGGCTTGTACAGGCTCATTGCCCAGGGCGACCACGCAGGCTGACCCAGGCTAGGCCCAGATGTCGGGAATGGAGAAAGGCGTCCTGGTGCACTGTGCCGATGCTTTCCAGTATGGCTCAACATCTGTTTCATCTGCTGGCGCCCAACCTGCTCCACTCTGACCCTCCTCTCTCCTCGTGGCCTTCCTCCGTCTCTCTATCCTACAACTATATACATATACAAACACTTTTCTGTGAGTTTCTCCTCAGCATACACACAAACACACACACATAGAACCACTTTTTATGAATGTGGGTACTTCAAGGCCTGTGGCCCCTGGAGCCAGCCCTCCCATTCACTGCTGCTCACTGCATTATCAACTCTATCTGTCCATCTGTCCCTCTGTTCACCACTGCCTCAATCCAGCTGCTCACCTTGCCGTCCTATTAGCCAGCCTTCCACTCACTCTGGCTCTGCTGCTCTGCTCTGGGTTACCTTCAAAGAGCCGACTCCTTTGCTCACAAACACAGAAACAGCTGCTCACTACAGTATGCCTCTCTTTTCTTCCCCCCTCCTCATCCTCCTCCTCCTCCTCCTCTCTTCCTCTCTCTCAAAGTCAAAAGTGCTTCACTTGTTAATGATAGAAGCATTTCTCCACATCTGTACCACACAGGCATTTACATCCAAACAAAAGATAATGTGCGGGTTTGCTGCTCTCCCACTTTCTTCCTGTTTGTCCCCTGGCTGTGTAACACTCTTTTCTTATCGCTGCAGTCGTCTAAGCCCGTGAGTACTCCTTCAGATGTATCTTGTCCGCTTCAGATTTGGGTCCTGGCTTGTTGTTAGGCGAATGGGCTGCTTTTCATCTTTACAGTGGCAGCACGGGGCTGACGACGGGCTCGGCTTTATCACAGGCCCGTAAGAGAGGTGCCACGGCAAAATGTTCCTCCACGTCTTATCTCAAGCAGCTCGATTTCAAGTACTGTAAAGCAGGAGGATGTCACGGGCACGGACAATTCAGGAGAGGAAACGTAGAAGAAGAAAAGAAAAGAAAAGGCTAATGGTAATTGACAAGAGAGAAATCCACAAACTAAAACACTTAGAGGTAGTTTGAGCTGTGGATTGGAAACTGGAAAAGCAATACAGAAACTAGGAGAGCGAGAGAGAGAAAATTGGAGCCCGACTGAGTGAAAGCAGAAGCTTTCTCTCTATTTATTTAGTCCAAGAGTGATACTACATACAGGGAGCCCAGATGTTCTGCTTTATCCAATGATACTTTAACTTGTAAATGGCTTGGACTCAAATGTCTGCTCTCTGTGATATAAAACAGAAGGCCCGCGTTGAAGGCTGCCCCACTGTCCATTTGTTCTGTTAAAAAGACGGGTGATGTATTAAGTTCACATTCTCCCCGAGTAAATAGTTTTTTTTTTTACCCGGCAACTGATGCGGCGGGTAGCGTACAAACAGCAAATTAAACGCTGTCCCAGACGGAAAATTCTTTTGTGGAGTTAGGGAAAAAAAAGCCCCTTCTCGTCTCCTCGCTCGATTGAATATACTGGCCGCCCCCGACAGATCGGCGGGTCACAATCCGAGCACAATTTCCTCTTTTAGGTGAGACGTGTCAGCCGTAATCAGTGAAGGACAGGCCGGCGCGGGGCTATTGTTTCCTGCCGGTCCCGGGCTCATCCCGGCTCTGTGTGGGCGCTAATGAAGAGGGGCACGTCGCGCTGGGATAGTTTACCCGCCTCCTCTCCTGTGAGTTGCGGACCACAGCCAATCTGTCAGGCAAACATTGAGTGAAATTGCCCCACGGTGCAACAGCGCCCGGTGACAGCCACTCGCCGACTGTCAGCCGGCAGAGTGATGCTACCACCTTGTATTGACAAGCAAATTACAGCCTCCAAACACTCAAACGCGGCCCGGAAGATTCATTTACATCCATCAGCTCTAAGCCTTTGTTGCCCCGTCGTTGTTTCCCTCTTTTCTTTCGAGAGGAAAGAGCCGGGGAACCGAGGGAGGAAACCCAGACTGTTATGACAGAGGAGATTGTGAAGAGGCTGCGCGGCAAACATTAAGACTGACGGAGCAGTCAGCCTTGTCTGGCCAGATGGCTGATCGCATTACCTCCGTAACATTGTGAGAATTAATTCTACCAATAAGACAATTTTTAAAAATTCATATGTTGCACAATCTAAACTGAGTAAATTGGTGGAAATTATACCTTGCTTGGCAGCTGACAGGAGGAGATATTTTAATTAGTGGGAGCTGCTTATTCAGCCATATGTGAATGGGATATTGTATCTGTTAGTGTGTACGAATACAGGGAGGGGAAACAATGGCTTTGGACTCGAAAATGAAGTTTTGATTCGCTCCAGTGGGCAATGAAAAAAAGCCCCTAATGTATTAAATGGAACGACCTTAATATAGAGAGTCAAATCAGTACCTCTAATCTCAAAGTTTTGTGCCGTTAGCCAAAATGTTCAAGTGATAACAAAACATTTTAGAGCACGGGACATCATAAAAGAATTCAAACAGCTCCTTTATTTTCTGAAATGGCTTTCATTACCTTCAGCTTTCATTTTTTTACCTTAAGTTTGTTTGTATTTAAAATAGAGCAAAGTTTTTTTTCCCTCCTCCCATTCCCATTTTAAACAAACTTTTAACAAAGTTTGTTTCTAAAAAAAAAAGGGAGAAGAGATGTTGCTATTACAGGTCTAGCAGGGAGGAAACAACTCTCACTTAATTTCATGTCTGGATTGATATGGTGTTTTTAATCATGGCGGGGCCCCCCTGGTGCTTTGTAGAGGAAGTGGTGGCAGTCATGTGGTTTGTTGATCCCAGCTATGTATTAAAGGGCATGTTTGACTTGCCTTACTGTTTTGAGGGGGAATCTCTGCGCAGAGTAAATAGCAGACAGCGGGGCAGAATATGCGACGGGCTGACAGAGTTCAATTAATGAAAAATGCACCTCTTTTTTTGTTTACTGTGTTCTGTAAAGGTCAGCCAAGTCATGGTCTTGGAGGCACTGTTTTTGCCCATTCCCAGGGTTAAACACATAATCAGAATTAATGACTCTCTAGACCCGTCTGCCCTTCTCAGCCCGACCTCAGATATATGTCTGTCTCATCTGACCTCACACGCCCCTATAAATAGCCTCGTATTTGTCTATCTAAGCTGACACTCCCTTCCTGTAAACTTCTCCATGCGACTCTAACTCATTCGCTCTAGAAACGCTCTCTCCGAAGCAGCCTTTATTTTGTACTTTTTTACACGAGCAGACTCATTGAACACCTTCCGTGCTTCTGACAGCTCTCCTTGTGGCCGCATAATGACACACGGCGCTTTGGAGCAGGCGGCATGCATTGTTAGGACTTGCCAAGGCTCGTTAGCGTTGATGGTGCCTCCGAAGGACAAACGGCATGTAGAATTTTCGCCTTTTATTGTTAGGCTTTCCTATTCTGTCTTTATTGCTTCTCGTTGCCGCTGAGTGTCACAGGTTACAGCAGTGAAAGACCCCGTGTCAACTCAGCCTCAGTGGCCACTTGACCACATCTTAGCAGAGATGCTCTTTAATTCCTCACTTCCTTCTTTTGTTTTCCAGAGAGCATTGCTGAAGTCTAGATTTACACGCAAATAAGATCTACAATTACTCACATCTTCGACATAACCCAACAATTAGGGCACCCCAGGAAACCACGGAAATACATAGTTTGTCAATCAGATCCCAATTTCGTCTCTTATATATTTATGCAAATATAAGATAAAAAAAAAAACATAATCTCCGGAAGACAATCATTACCAATCCAGAAACTAAGAATAGATTTGGTGTCTCAAAGTGGATTCATGAAGCATTTAGGGAGTCTTTAAAAAAAAAAAAAAACAACCAAGTAGATGCGACTAGGGAGAAAAAAACTGACAACAAGTCAACACAAAACAACCGTGGAGTGGAGGTAGCAGGGTACGTTTGGGAAAGCTATATCCTACAGGATGATCATTGGTACAGAGAACGCAGCTTTGCAAACTGAGCAGAAATCAAGATAAAAGGACCCAAAACAGGAACAAAGGCTTTTGTTGGGTGCGTTGTTTTTGTTTGATGTGCTATCATGAGATCATAAATGTTAAACCAGAACAACAAATCAATATAAAGCCAAAAAAAACGCGCACACACAAAAAAGACAAGCAGGCTGAAAGAAGTTATCGCTGCTGTGCTTATTTAGTAATAATTCTAACTGTAAACGATAGAAAGTAGATTATCATATACATTAAGCATTATGGCCTGGGGTGAAGCTCTGACCTGGGTTCAGCTCTTTTAAATGTTGCGTGAGAAGATTCCTGGGGAAGCCCGTAGGGGTTTGGGGCAGATCTCAACATTTTTCCGAGCCTCAAACCTCTGCTCGGCCTCTCTTAGGATAATTTACAATAACTTATTTCTCTCACACACTCCTATTCAAATTGATTTTCATCCCTGCTTCCCTCTTAATTGTTCTCTTCGCACAGCTAAATCAAAAAATTGCACTGACTTTGTTAGACAAAAGCAATAAGAGGCCTATTTTTCACAGCCAATTGTCCTGTGATAAATTCACTGGCAGAGGATTAAAGTAACCTAAGTGATTCTCATTCTCTCTAATAACTATTATCTTTCTAACTCCTCTGTCTGGCAGAACAAGTGGGGATAAATCTTCTTTAAAATGGGGATAAATTACATATGTAAGGTGATAAGCGGGTGTGAGCCAGGGGGGTCTCCGGGATTATTTAGTGTGCAGCTCATTACTTGCTCACAGCTGCTTAGCCATCCTTTCTGCCCTGAGCCTGGCGGGCGTCCCAAGCATTCTTTGTCATAGGACTGTACATACCTGGAGCTGGAGGGGGCTGAGTCCTGACGCCGCTGCAGCTGCCATTGTGGATGGAATGAACTGTACTGGGTAGTTATCACCTGTCAGAGAGAGAGGGAGAGACAACAATGCATGCAGGTTCAGACAATGAGCCGGGCCAACAGCATCCAGGCAAGTGCCAACAGGAATTGTGGACACTTTTGCTGCTCTTGCCACAGTAATGCTGCATTGCAACGCGCCCTTGGCTTCAAGCCCAAACATCTGCATTAACAAAAGGATAAGGTGGGCTTGACTCGAGGAGGATTATTAAGGAACGTTACACATCGTTCCCTTTGCTTACTCCACCTGCACACTTTTCAACGTGGAAAACACACAGTCAAACAAGTTAGCAGTCTGTTTTTAAGGTTTGTTGATCTGGGTGAGCTTGTATTATGATTCCAGACACGGTGTCATGCAAAAGTATTTAAACACTCATAACCTTTTTCCACATTTTGTGACATTTTAAGTTGTTGTTTTTGTTTTTTTGCCATAGTCTCAAAAACAAAGTAGTTGTAATTGTAACTAGGAAGGATTGTTTTTGATTACAAATAAACATCTGAATGCAAGCGTTTGCATACACTTTGTTTTGGCTCTATTGGTTTGTGAACAAAGCAATTTTGTGTATACTTACTTTAACAAGACCAGTTGACTGGAAGTACGATATTGTGCGTGCGCACAATGAGTAAACAATGAGAAGCGCTGGAGCCGAGGGAGTCTAGCAGAGGTGCGTAAAGGAAAAGGAACCCTAATCCTGTAGATCGGGTTGGTTCTTGACCACGGCGAGCTGTCACTTTTCTTAGGGCATTGCAAGGCGGTCTACTGACTTTTACAGTAGCAGTGCCAATTGTCTCCATCTTGCTGTCTGATAGCTCCGCGGTACTACTGCTGATCGCGCCCAGTGCAAAGTTCTTTTCAGGCTCAAAAAGGACTAAGTAAATACTATCGGGACGAACACTTGGCGTATATTGTTTTATTTTTTTTGTGATTTCCTTTTATGGTCAAAATACGTGACTAGGCCCATGGTCAATGTTGAGGTTGAGAAAATTTAGAATAAGACTCTCCCTATATTTGAGAGTAAAATATGTTTAATTCACTCTGGAGTTGTTTTGATATTTTGACAATCTAAAGTACCAGCTGTACTTGAAAGCAGCATGTGCAGCTGTTGGGAAAATCCCCTCTCATCAACAGCCATTCCTCCTTGCACTTTATAACATGAACGGAGTTTGGACGTAAAGTACCTTATTGCTGTTAAACGATACGTAAGCAAACATAAAGTTTTGAATCTGTCCACCTTTCTTTGTCCTAGAAGAACTTTCCATTCCTCCATAAAGGCCAGATGTGTGACTTGTAGGAGTAAAGGTTGTGCAGTTGGAAGAGTCATCCACCTGAGCAGCGGATCTCTGCAGCTCTTCAAGAGTTACAATAGGCTTTAAGGCCACTTCTGTAAAGAATGCTCTCCTTGTAAAGCCTTTCAGTTTTGGTGTGTGGACATGACTTGGTACGGTCGCAGCTGCCGGGAACATTTTTTAGATGATGGACCCTAGAGTGTCTTTTTAAAATGTTAAAAGCAGTCAGTTCAATAACCTTCTTTCTGACCTGTCTTGCACACTTTCTGGTCTTCACGGTGACGTATGTTCAGCATTGTTCTTTAACAAACCTCTGATGGCCTCACAGAGCTGCTAAACTTTTACTGAGATTAAATTACACACGGGGGGAGTTTGCTTACTGATCAGGTGATTTCAGAAGGGCAAGCATTTGCACAGGATTTGATTTAGGGGTAACAGAGTAAAGGTTGCTAGCCTATATATGAAAGCATGCCACAGTTAGAGTTCCATGTAAGGAACACGTGTCCCTTTACTTTCCTAATAAAATGCATTGAAGTTTGAGGTTGTTGTGACGTGACAAAATGTGGAAAGGTTCAAATGTGAACACTTCTGCAGGCACTGTAACATATGCTCCCTTGACTTCAGTAAGTCAATTTGTAAAAAAAACGCAAGGCATGTTCTCTCAGGCAGTTCTCACAGCTGTAGACTTGTCTGGCTATTGTTCAACACATTGTTTGTTTCTGACTGACAGCCTTGGCAGCACAGCGAAAGCGCTTGTTTGCAAACTGGTTGGAACAAGTGCGCGGAGTCCCAACAACAAGGATGAAGAGAAACACTCAAACGCGTTCTTATCTCACTTGTCACTGTAGTCGAGTAACAAGGAAAACCGGGCTTCCTTTTATTACCATTGGCCTGCCATGAGAACATTTGTCAGACAGCTATTTAAAAAGCAGCCTCCGCAGAAGCGATATCGTTCATAATACCGAGACTTTTACACACTCGATCTGGCGTGTTGAAGTGGACAGAGCCCGTCTATTGACACTGCACAGCAATCATGCAGGAGAGGTTGGTTTGAGGCATGTGTCTGAGGGGGGAGAGGAGGTGGGGTTGCACAGTGGGAGTGGCGAAGGGGGTTGTTGGCCTTCGCTCAAACCCCACTTCTGCCTGTCACTTCTCCTCACAAACATATGGAGCCATTAAGCCACAGACAAGGTAAATGTATGTACCTTCTCTTTCACTTTGCCCCCGTCCGCCTGCCTCACTCTGCAATCTTGTACAGCACTGCACAATGTGATACACACCATGGAAATTCAATCCCCATTTAGTGCCAAATAAAATCACATTGCAGGAGGGGTTTCAAATGGTGCAAGGTTAGATGTAGTTGGGGGGGTGGGTGGGGGGGGGGGGGTTCTTTGGTTATTTCCACACCACCCCTTTTTACTGTTGCTCTTTCTCTCTGTCTCATTTGCTCTCTGCTGACTGTGATGTAGGATTTGAGGATAATAAATGGCTGGGTATCTCGAGATGTCATGTGAAACCAGGGAAGGGTCATATGCCACCTTTCGACTGCCGGGGGGGTCTGGCGTTATATGGTCTGGGTTTTTGGGCACGCACCGTCTGTGTGGAGGAACCAGACTCCAGCTTGGCGTCACTCACTGCTGAAAATAAATTGCATTAAAAAACTCTTTATTTTTATTTTTTATTTTTTCTCTAAAATGTACACCAATGTTTCCATGCCCAGAATCTGGGTTATAAATGCCACAGTGGGGCATGAAGTAGCTCAGGTGACGCCATTGCTATATTTCTAGGTTCAAGTGCCGTCATAAAATATAAGTCATAGATCTGCTGAGGGTTGACAGACGAGGCTGAGGCCTTTCTTAGGGTCAAATAATGACATGAGGTGCAGGCTACAGGACTAAAAACATAACACATGACATATATATATATATATATATATATATATATATATATATATATATATATATATATATAATTCTACATTAAAGTTTAAAGTTAAACAACTAGTTCCTCATGATCAGACGATCAAATTTTGTATGACTGTCTATTTGTAGGCTGTAAAGGAAGGTAAGTTATACAGCTGCAGTTTTAGCATAAATGTCATGCTGGGAATGCCCCTCCTTTTACCTCTGCAGAGTATTTTTTTCTGTTATTTTACTTTTTTGGGGAAGAGGAACTATGTTTAAGATCTTACAAAAACCCAGAAGATAGGTTGAAGAATCTGCGAACGACTCTGGTTTCACCTTTCTGTATGTTGCAGTTTTTCTGTCTGTCTTAACCTAAGCTTGGCTCGATGCTTAAAAAAGAGAAAATATAAATAAATTCCTTTACCTCACACTGTAAATACAGATTGAATCAGTGGCAAATTGTATTTTAAAGAATCTTGTTGGAGTAATGCCTTTTTTAATTTTTGATGGTGAAATTCATTCCAGAATAAAAAAAAATTAAATGGCCGTCTAATTTAGCACTATTTCAGAAAAGTATTGTAAGACATAATGTCTTACAATACTTGCACTGAGAAAAAGAGAGCAATGCCCCTCTTTGACTGACATGTTCCAAAGCCATAGAAAACTTGTTTGGGATGCAATGGAGATTTTTTTATTCGTTTGTTTGTTTTTGAGCCCTTGGGCTACCTTCCAACTGAGTGGCACCCTGGGTGAAGAACCATATCGGCTGTATCAGAAACCACACCTGCAACCATAATTAAAAGAAATAAAAGAAAAAAATGAACAAATTATAACATGAGACAGAAAGGGAATGAGACATTATTTTTAGACCATTTTGCAGGTGCACTAGAGACAAAGTGCTGCCATGTCAGTGCAAATACACTCAAAAAGTCCAACTACCACTACTCTTTTTTTTTTTTTAAATGACTTGGTGCCTCCATAACTGTGCTTGGCCACCATGCAACACTAGATCATTGAGCACAGCCAGTGCAGGATGTGATGACCTACCTCCATGGTGCCAGAATGACTCCTTTGCCATGAGAGCACCACGGGGTTAGGGGGGCCATAACGGGCTGCCCCTGTGAGCTGTCTTATAATGATAACATCAGATTAGAGCGCCTTCTAGTCCACTTCATGGAGAATGAGCACAGCAGCACCCTGTACACCCTGCAGATGGTTGGTGATAACATTGTATGCCGTGTGGAAATAACAAAGTCGTGAAAGAAAAGGCCCTCCGACTAAAAAAAAAATGTTGTTTTCTGACCCTCTTTGCCATTTCATCTTGAACTCATGAATTATGCAGTAATCTTACCCATTGTGACCCCTGCCCATGATTCCATAATAGCTTGTTATTTGAGCTAAAACATTTTCCGTGTCAAATCTATTGCGAAAAAGCAAAGTGGTGAAAGACTCCCCCTCAGGCACTTTGTTTTTAGCTGTCATGGCTCCATAGTTCCAAAATTGCTGACTTTCTTTTCCATGCAGTGGTGCTATAGTTAATTCATTACCTGCTCTACCACACCTTTTAATGCTCTGTTGTGAACCTGCTAACTTCTGACTGGTTCCTTTTTTCCCTGTTGCTATTTTAGAATTTTATAAAAATGTTTTTATATACATACCATATAGCCTGTCATATACAGCAGTCTCACTTTAGTCGCACATGTTAAGGGGAACGTAAAAAAAAAAAAAAAAAAAACTTTTTTCAAGGCATATTCTGTTTCATTCTGTAAAACCTGAGTTTCAAATTGATAAGAGGCAATGTAGTTGTTATTGTATGTTGCATAAAACAATGAAATGCTGTGTGACAAGCTTATTTTTACTACGACTTGTCGGTGTTTGAAATGTTTTGACAACGCATCGACATGTACCGACAATAAAATAGCTTCTTTTTTTTTTTTTTACAAGGTGTGCAGCTTATTGTTTACCTGATTCAAAAGAAGAAATGAAATAACTAGACACGTCTTCGCATGCAACAGACCTGGTTTCACGTACGAGGTAATCTGGTCTCGTATCATCTACAAAGGATCAACATTATAACTTATTACTAACTAGGGTAATTTTACAATGACAGGATTCTGCAAATAGAATAGAATCCTGTCAATAGAAACTACAGTAAATGCCTGAAAGATACTCTCAAGCTGGCGACATGCTTGCATTCTTTAGTTACTGGGACCATATCTATTGCTGTGCTTTACCACAACATCACTTCCTTTGCTGGAAGGAAGGAAAATAATACAGTACATGGTTTTTAAAAATGAAAAGGTGTGATGAGCATTTTTATCTAGCCCTCTTTTACTCTTTTAGTGCTAAGTAAAGTCCATCGCAGACAGTTACTTTCATTAATGACATTAGTAGTAAACAGCAACCCTGCAGGTGATTTAATTGCAGTATAAATGCAGCTTTTCTGTGAAGCCCTGAGGCCTTGTGAAAAAAAAACAGACTCATGTAGACCAACAGACACAGGAGTCAGGTGTAAATAAAGCAGGATTAGGTTATAATCCTAAAAGGAATATATGTTATATAGTTGCTGCATCAACTATCTGTGAAAATGATTGAGCATTGATGGTTGAAGAGGCTCTCCCATCCAGTTTGACAGAGCTTGAGCTGCTTGGCAAAGACAACAAGGGCAAAACAATTGTTTCTAGAAGTGCAATGCATACCCTAAAACACAAGAAGCTGCAACTGCAATGAAAAAGGGGTTCTAAAACATACATCTAATACATCCACGCCATACTTTTTTAGATTTTTATTCGTGAGAAATGTTAAAAATCATGCATAATTGTTCTTCTGCCTCCCAATTATGCATTGCATCATGCTGGTCTATCAGAAAACAATTCCTATAAACCTCTTAAGACTAGCCCCCCAAAGCCCCCTTTTTAAAATTGTTTCTCAAAATGATATCTATTTTTTTTTTTTTTATTTAGCAATTACTCCATTTAAATAATCTTGGTTTAAGTTTAGATAATTTGTTGAAAAATGTGCTATATTTAACAAAGGGAGCTTACAGTTAATTAAATTCAGTTCAACAATACTTGATTGATCCCAAAGGGAAATTAAATGAGCCGGGTTCTATTCCTCCCACAGAACTTGGTGCTGCTGGGCACATGAGGTATGAATACTTTTGCATTGTGCTGTAAATTAGTAATCAACTTTGGTAAAAAGGTACGAGGGAAAAACAAAAGAGAAATTAAAGACTTAATTAGCAAGCATACCTGGCTTATAAGACATTCCAGGAGGGAAGAGGAAGCCTTGCTGGGCGGCAGCTGCTGCTGCTAGAGTGCGCTGGTCGTGTGGAAAGATGGGGATCATGAGCGGAGGCATGTGACCCTGGACCTGCTGAACAGATAGGGAGCAGAGATCAGAGAGGGGCCCGAGCACGGGCATGGCCCACAGAAACATGGAGCATACTGAGGGGGAGTCAAGATCACAGCTCTTCCTAACGCATGCTGACAAGGGGCTACGTGGCAGTGGCGACGCTCGTATTCTTGCACAATACCTGGCCGAGCATCGCCTGTTCTTAATCCAGGCCGCAATTTCACCTTGGTACTTCAAAGGAACCCGAAATACCACATTGTTAGGAGGAAGAGGAATGAAGAATGGGGGGCGAAAAAAAATAAAAAAACACTGTAGTCTTGTGTGAGCTGTCACAAAACATATCTAAAGTTTTTAAAAGGATTGTTACACCACTGTAGAGAAAGAACACTACCAGCGTAAACGCACAATTTCCCTTCAAGGGAAACTCAAATGCTGATATAATCCTAAACTGTAATTTAACGAGTAGGCAGAGCAAAAAGAAAATTGAGTAAATTATGCCAGCTCTCTCAGCTACTACACGTCTTACATAGAAAGCTGCTCATGGCAACGGACCAAGCTATATCTCTGATTCCAGTCACAAATACACACCACCAAGAACATTGTTTTCACCTTAAGTCAGTTTACTAAAGATTTTCTCATAACTTTCATCGTCTGGTGATTTTGCATTTAATTAGGTCCCAAACGTTTAGAACTAGATTGGGTGTAATCTCACCTGGAAAGTCCCTAGGTCTGCTTGTTTGGTCTGGACCAAAAACGTACTTTATTTTTTATATTTTGGTAAGGTTTGCTTTCACATTGAACTGTTTAGTAAGTGAACTGCAACTTGTAACAGAGGCATACATTTGACGATCGCTGCTCTCATTGGACAGAAATGGCTAGGGCGGGATGAAGTACAGACCAGGAAATGGAGGTAAACTACATGGAAACGCTGCGTGCAGCACCTTTGTTTTGCATGTTTGTGCTGTTCTTACAGCTGATAAATCACTGTGCCAGGCACAAGCAGTTCATTCAATGCGAGTTTCAGGACTTTTTATTTCTAATTTTGGAATAGGGTTGTAGATTGACTCCTGCAAGCTGGAGGACCCCCACAGCACAGTGGCAGCAGCAACAGACTCCGCTGTGGTATGATTTGAGTACTACGTTATCGCTACAGTGGCTTGTTAAGTCCAAAGAGACGGATGTTTTCTGTTGTTGGTTTGGTTAGGGGCCATTTCTTATTCAAACGGGAAGAGAACTGCAGCAGAGTGCGTTTGGTAGCGGACCGAGAGACCAGCTCAAAAAGTTGCTCTCAGTCCGCCTGTTTGGTCCGGGGTTCGCTCAAGTGTATTTGAACCTGCACAAAAGTTCTGGACCAAGGAAAGAAACTAACATTGGTCCATTTAAAGCAGGCCAAACGTGGCTGGTGTGAAAACCCCCTTAGAGAAGCTACTTTACAAAATACTTTTAACATAAAAACCTAAAAAACAACAACATTTTCTTACTCTGGGTTTTAAGTGCTAAAGGCTTTTGAGACCTTTTAGAGGGTACCTTGGTCTGTTTAACTTTGTTAAACTCGAGACTGTTTTTTTAATTTTTTTATTTTGATACAAGCTTGTACCAATATTCTTAAAATATATTGTGCACTTTCTTACATTTTGTGACTTGTGTTTTTCATTGTATTCTCCTTGTTTTCATAATTCTTATCAATATTATTTTTAAACATGTGTGCCCGTGGTACACGCCTTTGAACTGTTCAGCCCTGTTGCAAACAAATCCACAAGGAATATAATATCAACACAAACCTTCCTCATTTGCGTGTCAAGGATAGTTGAGTAGCTCATGTTCCCTAGGTGGTGTGTGTGTGTGTGTGTGTGTGTGTGTGTGTGTGTGTGTGGCCAACATGTTGCGAGTTCAATTTTTCTGTCATTTTCAGCTTCCTGAGGCATTGTGACAGGGAGCAGACTGGCTACCCTGGCTTGCGAGGGTTAATCGAGCAGCGAGCCAGATCACCTCGGGGGAACCAGCCCGGGAAATAGGTTAATAAAGGTCATCCCCCAAAATAAACACTTTACAGAATGTTTCCCCATTCATCCCCCTTAAAATCAACTCCCGATAAAACTGGTCTGGGTGCAATTACTGCCGCTGCATCGGGGCATGAAATCAACCTGTCCCACGTTCTGGCTGAGGTCTCCTGTGAACTCCACTTTTTCAGCCTGTGCCGTTTCTCCCCCCTGTGGACCCTTTCTTGCGGGAGCACTTGCACCCAGTTTACCTCGCAGCTAGCAAGCCAAACCCACTAAAGACAACTTTATTGATTTGTCCAGAGGTGCAAAGCTAGACTGAAAACTAAATAAACACAGCCGTTTTATGTCTACTGGGCTTTTGCAGAAGTGCAAGTGCAGAAGTTGCAGGAAAGAAGTACGGGAGGGGGAAAAAAAAGACTATGCAATACTTCCAAAAGTAATTCTACAAAATGTGCTGTCGATGAAGAAAAATAAATGGCGTAAGGAGACAGCGACAAATACCCTTTAAAAAAAATCTTCACAGGGATTAGTTTTACAGGCTGAATGAATGAAAGATGGAGCTTGGCCTTGCATGCTAGGAACATATGGAAAAATAAAATAATTAATGTCACAACATGAGGCGGGGCAGGACAGGAGGGGGGGGGGGTGGACACTGGGGAACACAGCTCTGCTCTGTCTGTATGTTTGAACAGTTTAAACAGAGTTTGTGTCTGTACATAACACTAGTCGACAGGCAGAAAGTGCTCCTTTATCTCTATCCTTTTAGGCTTCACTATGCTAAAGAATATAATACAGCAGTCCATACATTTTTAGGGATTAGCCAAAATGATTTTGCAAGAAATTAAAACACTGTTTTTCCTAACTAAACTAAATTAAGTAGATGGAGTGGATTTGTTTTAATTGTTTAACATCAAGCGCATTAATGTGATGCACATAAGCACAAAATCCCACCAAACAGCACATTAGTCTCTAATAAAATTAAACATCAAAGATACATTGCCATGATTGCAATTATACGAAAGGTCAAACGTGACTGCAAAAAATGAATGTGAACCTGCACAAAAAGCCGTACTTCTGCATCCTGAATGACTTCCACTCAGAGCGTCTGATGCAGGGATAGATTTTCCTCCAGCGACACTGAATTATAAACTTTAAGTGATACAATTTCTTCTGGGATATGAGCTTTTATCACTGTTATTATTTTAAAAATATGGAGGCAAATGCACAACATTCGCCGAGGTGAAGCTAGAGAGGAAATGCGCGCTGAAGGGGAAATAAATGCATTGAGAGGGAATGGCTGTGATTTGCAGTAATGAGCTCTGGGCATTAAAGTTTAATTTGCAGCGGCTAATGTCAGAAAAAAAAAAAAAAAAAAGCGAATCAGATTTCTGAGAAGCTTCAGGGTGTCAACAAATACTGGAGGTAACTTGAGCTGTCAATTAAGAGATGTCGGAGAAGATTCAAACATTTTCACGAAGCCATCTGGGTTGTTCTGACTGTAAAAGAGGAAGCTAAAGAGGAAGAAGGAGGGAGTGCATAGGTGTGTGGCCTCCATTCCGTCTCGGTTTCTGCAAACCCAACACTCGCTCGCCTTTAAGAGTTACCCTCAAGTTCATCTTCATGTGGGCTGAATGCCCAGGACATTTCTATTGCCAAGATGATCTTGAAGAGTTGGAGAGTGAAGTGGAGCAGATGTGAGAGGGGGGGGGGGGGGGGGTGGGGTGGGGGGGGGGGGGGGGGCACTTGGGCAGCGTCCTCCCTTCTCCTCGTAAAATACAGCAGCATTGTTGTGCTGGCACTGCTCTTCCTTTGTCTTAGCAGTGCTAAGCACTGGATAATGTCATTTCACACCATCTGCCCCCAGGCTTCATTAAAGATACATGAATGGGCTATCTTATGAGGAACAGGTGCTATTGTTTGTCCCTCAAGACCCCGCACTAAGGATTTGACTCGGAATACTTGAAGAGGAGCATCTGTAGTGATCAGTCAGACAGACTTGGCTGAGGCCCCCGTCTCTGCCAGCACGCTCTCCAACAGAGGTTTCCGGGGGAACTCAGCCGCCTTGCTACATGTATCATCAATTCAGATGACCTGATGAAGTCTGTAGCAGGCCAGCGTGCAATCTGTTTCCCTCTCGAGGAGATGCTGCTTTTTGATAAATAGAGTCAGCTTAGCCGTCTAGTTTAAGTAGGAAACTGCACATAAACCAAACAGGAGAGGAGTTTTTAATAAGGTGAAAATAAATTTACAAATTGTGCCTTATTTCTGATTTTGTGCACAGTTTATTAGTTTCTAGCTTGCTTTTTGCTGCTTGTGCAATTTTAACTAATGAAACAACAGGAATTGCATTAGTTAAAACAGGGACAGGCCCTACAAGTCATTTTTCTTCTTCCTATCATTCCTTCGAGTTTATTTACATAGCAACGATTCACAAAAAAGCAATCCAAAACCTTGCAACTCTAAAAACTTCCAGTTAACATCAAATACAGTTCAATTGAAGCCAAGTTCGTTCAATTCTGTCCGTTTCATTCTAGTACAACCCAATAACAAGTCATCAGCGGTTCTCCCTACAGCAGAACTATATCTCAACATCTTACACATCTGGTCATTTATACCAGCACTATTCACAAAATGCCCACACATAAAATAAACACAAGCAAATCCCTACACTTCTATAATAACAGCTTTTATTTTTTATTTTTCTGTAAATATGGGTGCTTTTGCTAAAATGAATAACTAACTGTATTTAACCTAAAGAGGGGAAAATAAAATCTTGTTTGAATGTGTCAATTCAGTAAATACATTTCTAAAAGGGCATGAAATTCACACCAGATGTTGGTAGCAACCCAGGTGCTGCACAAATCCAAAGAGATCAAACCAAAATGAGCTCCTTGTAAAACTATGTGTCATAAACTGAAATGACAACGAGAATAAGAATTGAAGCCATCTGCAGAAATGTATAAAACGCTGAATAGAAAAGCCTTCGGTGATGACGAGCTCAAGCCGTCTGCTGCATGGAGAACTTAGTCCACTGCATTTCTCAGCTTGGATTTTGACCCATTCTTCCCCACATATTGTGTTCAAATCTCAAAGGTTCTCGCAGTCCCATCAATGAACTCTGATCTTTAGCTCTTTCCATTGATTATTAATTGATGTCTGGCGACTGATTCAAGCAGCTTTATTCTCTTTCTCTGGACTCAATCATGGTTTGTGTGTTTGGGACCATTGTCTTTGCAGAAACAAAATAAATCCACGCTCATTTCATCTCCATCTTTCTTCTGATCAAATCCCGCCAGACCATACTCCTTCAACGTCCTCTCGAAATGTCATAAATTAATATTCGCACAGGTTTTCACCTGCTTTCTCTTCTGCGATGGAGTCTTTTGATGAACACTCGAGGCCTTGGCAAATGAGTTCATTACTTATTGTTTTCATGGAAAAACTGTAACTTTTTATTCCAGATGTTTCTGAAGCCCCCCTGCGAGCGGCTGATCTCCTTGGCTCTTGAACAACGCTTCTGATAAATTATAATTTTTTTAATCCTTGGTCAGGGATCTTATAAGGAACACGTATTTTCCCAGCTGTTTCAACAAATAAAGCATTTAGTCTTACTACTAAAAACTACTTGAACAGAAAGCATTTTAAAAGTTTTAACTGCAAATAAGTTTAAGTGCAAATAAAACATATCAGGGTGGTTTTATATATATATATATATATATATATATATATATATATATATATATATATATATATATATATAGATATATATATATATATATATATATATATATATATATATATATATATATATATATATATATATATATAGTCCACCTGCATCACCGACAGCTAATACCCGCTCAGTTCAAATCGAGATGTACAGCGCATTACAGCGCTCACTTGGGACCCTGTCAACACCCATGCTCCTCGCTGTCTGTTACAGCCTCTCCAAAGAACACAGGAGGCCTTGCCATCTGAACCATTTTGCGCTTACATGTACTGATCCACTCTCAAGTCGTCTACCCACTGTAGGATCCTAAGATCAATGTAAAAGCAGCTGTGAGCATTTTTGTTCCTACCCTCAGCACCACTTAGTATCAACAAAACTGTTATTGCCCTTGTTACCAGGACGGTTGTTAGCTGTAAAGTAGCAGTGAGATCCGTGGTTCTTGTAACACTGATTATATACTACTTGACACCTTTTAACACACCCCTTTAAAAGAAGATCTGTATGATTTGCGTCCATTTGCCCTGATGGGACTTGTAAAAAGTAAAGTCGCTTCAAGAAACAATTTTAACACCAGTATGACTGAAATAAAGTCCAAATCCTGTTTTGAGATGCCAATGACGACAGATTTCTCCTATATTTAATGGAGCTGGAACCTCACCGAAATCTGATTTTAATAAAAAATCATTTCAACACTTTAAAGGCTGTTAGATTCCTCGCTACATTTCTTTTTTTTTTCACATTTTCCGCAGGAGCAGATAAGGGATATCACCTAGGGAGGGTAGACTCCAGCTGTTGTTGTCAGAGCTGATGGTTCACACCCTTGCCCCACCCCCTCCCCTTTCCTCCCCTGCGCCCCCACAGAGCTCTACACCAACTGGAGGTGAGGAGAAATCACCTTTTGTGATCAATTTAAACCAAAAAATGATCTTGAGCTCCATGGCAAGTCAGGCTACACCCCACCGCTTGCTCACACACCAAAACTGACACTAAACAGCAGGACATGTTTAACATTCGCCACTGTGTATGCAGCCCGCTGAGTGCACACTGTACAGAAGCCTTTACGGGGAGGAAAAAAAAAGCCCACAGTGGAAGCATTTCTGCTTAATACTCCGCCTCAGGATTTTCTTCCCTCCAATAAAACAATCAGCAGTTCTTTCAGCGCACATTGCTGCTGTGCTACTGCTCCCTCATCGCGGTACGCCGAGCACTCGGATGGCAGCAGACACATACATTGATCAAATATGCAATGGTGTTTGGATATGTCTGTAACTAATGGTAATCAGAAAAGTGGATCAATAGATCTGAAGCAGACTTTGATGCTCCAGACTCCTGCTTCTGAATGAAGGTCTTCATATTACCACCCACTCAACTGAAGCACATTATTCCTGCTTGTCTGCTCTGGAAATTAGAACGGGGAGGGCAAATGCACTGGAGAGCCTCAGGTCACCAACAAAGGGCCCTTGTCTTGATGAAGTCTCCCAACCTTTTATCAACAAGAAAGAACAAGATACAAAAAAAAAAAAAAACTGTACGGCGGCGTTTTGTTCAAAAGCCAAAGATTACCCATCAGAAAGAACAACTTACACTTTTTTTCCAGCAAATTGTTGGGGCTGATCACAGACACCTACATTGAAGGTAGACACAGCTTGCTTTGGCTGTAGTCTGACGACACACTGCTTGTTTGAAAGTGCTGTTTGGGAAGCAATGCAACAGATTCAAACGCTCAAGGGAAGTTAGATTCTCAAGAGGGAAACCCCACTGGTCACTAAATCCTTCTACATCACAACAACAACCCTTTCTGGACAACCGCCAGTCCAATATGTCTACATTATGTCGACAGAGGCTTGAAGACTGGGTTGTGCAACCCTTCGACACACCCAACACTCTCTCCGCCCCAAATCCCTCCACTCTATCCGATGTCTCCCAAGTCTTTTGAAATCCTGGATAAAACGACGGGCTAATGTGTGCTACAACACAGCGCCGTTTGCTGCTTTAATTTAGCAACAGTTCAATACAATAATCTAAAGGACGAACTAAAATACCTGATATTTTAAAAAATATATATATATGTGATATAATATAGGATGCAAATAATGAAAAAAAGATATTAGACTATTATTTTTATGTACTTTAGTGTATTTTTGTGTCTTGTACGCAGGCCTATAGGAAAACATTATGCTGAGTCTGGTTGTCTTGCAGTGTTTGTGGGAACTGGCTCTACAGAGGGTGGAACATGAAATATACAGTAATTAAAAAAAAAAAACTAACATTAACTTATATTTTAATATTCAGTCCAGATAGTCTTGTTTGTGAGATTAAAAGCACCATTAGAAAATGGCCTTTAAGCAGGTATTAAACACACCTTTATTGAGCCCATATTTAGACGTACTATTCTAATTTTGAATGTTGTGTTCATTAGCTGTAAGTGAAAAGTCCTCATAATTAGCAGAAATAAAGACTGTGTATAAATAACCTGTTTAATGTGTTTCACTTAGTGAAATAAATTAACTTCTCAATAATATTCCAATTTATATAATATTACCATATATAAAATAATAAAATAAGGGCTTCTGTTGTTTAAGCTGGTGTAAGTAACCAGAGTGTTGGTGTTTCCAAAGCCTTATGGTAAAATAGCATCATAATCACGTATAACACCAGGCAAATACAGAATATTTAAGACAGAATATTCTGCTTGACACCAACCAAGAAAAACGGGGATCAAGGGGTCTGGGTTATTGCCCGGTAAATACATCCTAACGGTTTGTATTTACAGTAATGGGTAGAAGTCAATTCCCCCCAGTGCCATTCTGTAGCGGCTTCAGTCAGGATGTAAAGAACGTTAGACATGGGGCAGTCAGATAAGAAGGTATTTTAGTGAGAGTTAAACAGGGCTTGGGGAGAGGGGAAATAGAGGGCTTTAACTGTATGAAGCTTATGAAATACAGTCAACTTTAGGTTTGGAGTCGTTTTAGATTTTTATTTTGAGATTTAACAAAGTAATTTCAACATAATCGGATCTCTACGGACTTGGCATTGGATGTGTAATGATGTTACGACTATGTTTCCAAAAGATATTTCTTCAAGGTATGTAACACTGGAGGGACAACTGTATTACTATTTAGTCAACAGGACTAAAATAGTCAACCAACCGTAATTTACATGATTTGATTGTCCACATGATGACTCCACCACCCCATCCCCCCTCCCCCCCCCCTTGTCGGTTCTCTTTTAACAAACTTCGGCCCTGTCTCGATTATTGCCTCCCAGCTGCTGGGGCCGTCCAACGCCACAGAGCCCCTTCTGTTGTTCAGCAGAGAAACGCCTGTCAGGAGGGGAGACTTTATTAGACCCGCAAGTTTGTTCAGACTTTCAAACGTGCTCAGATATCACCATAATGCCGGCTCAGAGAAACCACAGAATTTGGGCGAGATCAAACAGCCACTTTATATTTCGGATTTTCCGATGAAACTTAAGGAAACGCTGAAAATGAGGATATTTGCAGAACTGAGTCAAGGACAACAAACAAAAATATTTTTTTCGGCTACAAACTGAGCAGAACAAAACAGCTCATTATGTTCTGCCGGGGAATGCTTGGACTCCCCTCTTCCCCCAAAGACAAAAAGCTCCTTTTTTTTGGCATTCGCCATAGGCTGAAAGCTTTCCTTTGCCACCCCTGCCCTAAGAAAACACGCGTCAGTTTCTTGCTGCCTGTACACAGCCGAGCCTGTTAACGCAGCTCCTTCGCTCCCTGTGAGTGTGCCCACTGCTGAGGATGACGACCCAATGCAAAGACAAAACAGTTTGCACAACGTTAGCTGAGAAAACACAGTTAATGCAGTGGGGGAGAGGAAACTAAATCAACAACACAGTGGAGGATGTGTTCTCCCTTCTACTGATATTTTCCCCCGCGAGCGGTGCAGTATAATGGGCGCTAAGTGTAACGGCTTTTCCTCTTTCCAGGGTGGGTTTGAGAAGCTCTAAACAGGTGCAGCATTGTAAAATTCAGGCTATTTGTTCAGTTATCTGGATTAATTGGCACTGCGTGGATTTGGCAGTCTACCGTCTATTGCGTCGTCACTTGTGAGAGCTGATAGAGAACTGGAAATTTGAGGGATAAATTAACTTCTCACCAGAGCTGCTCTGGAAACCCTCCAGGTGACAAATTTCAAACAGACCCTCAGGTGTCATTTTTGCCTATTACAGCCGTTTATTTGGCGCCTCCGGTGTGGAGCTTTTTATTATCGCTGCTTAAACTGTTGTGGTGTCTCCAAACAACAACAAATTACACAAGTACAAAGCTTTATTGTCCAATTTACTGCAACAAGCAATCTATGTTTATCTACACTCTTCTCTTACTGGCAAAGAACATGCGACTAAGTATGTCCTGAAGCCTCTCCTTAAACAATGTCTTATTTTTTTTCTAGGCGGCACGAGACCTACTGAAACACGGCTCTTTTTAGAGAATGCCGCCACCAGATCAGGAACATACAGTCAGGTTCAATACATAAGAGTATTCATTCCTGTGAGGCTTGTTTGTCAGATTAAAAGCATTTCAGTATTATATTTTTTTTCATTGGTCTAATTTAATATTCTAATCTTAAATGTCTTGTTTTCATTAACAGACTGATGAAGGCTGATAATAACTGGGATTGAATTATGTGGAGGATTTCTGGTCTTCTCTCTTTTTTAAGCATGATCAGCCTTATATATGGCCACACCAAAGCATCTCAGTTGGATTTAAGCTGAGACTTTGCTGTAAACTCTTTGTTGATTTTGCAGACATTGAAACTAGAAATCTCTGGCACAAAAGTAGAGTTCTGTGGACCTCTAAGCCACTGCGGTCCCAAAGGACATGTCATATGCCAGGCATGTGCTAATAGTCTTTTTTTCTAACAATGTTGTTTCATGGAATGTTAGATCGGTGGTTTATTTATGTGTTTATTTTATTTCTTAGGATTTTTTGGGGTTCTCTGCGGCAAATGACATGGTGGCAGGGAGGTAATGGTATGTACTATTCCATATTTACTCCCCCATTTTCCAACATCAACAGGTTGCCACTGAATAACTCAGGCCCAGTTGAGCTTAAGTTGACAAACTGACGAACGTCTATCATCCTTTAAGATTTCCTATAAGATTGCCACTGTCGCACCCGGATTTACCCATTGAGGGACATTAAAGGATTCCTTATCTTATCTAAGACCATCACAAGTCCACCAACGTTTTTGACTGTCTCTACGATGTTTGTGCTGTGTTAGTTTTAGGACAGCTATAAAGGCACACACACTTTTCAAAAACCTTATGTCATAAGCTTACGCTTATGTTCCCAAAAATCTTGGTGATTTCTGTTTTTTGAAAAATAATTTTGCTTGATAAGACAGGCCTTTGTATTCTTTTTGGCTTTCAAATTCTTCCATATATACGTAGACGTCATCTCTGCTTAATGTGTTTCTAACTGGGTAAAAATGAGGCAGGAAAGGTTCGCACTCACTGCGGTTTGCTGGAGTCTCAATGCCTCAGAAACGGCTGTGTAGCCTTTCAAAGACAGACAGGTGTTGGTGGTTATGTTTTTAATTCATTCTTAAGATTCCTCATATGGAAGCATGGCGTGTTGCATTAAGGGATCGTTTAGCCTACATCATCTTGCTAGACAGGTTTTAGGGCCTTGGTTTGACTAGTGAAATAAAGCAAACAAATATGCTAGTTAATGTAAACTTGTGATCTAACAAATGGGGCAACTATATATATTCACACAGGGCCAGGTATGTTTGGATGGCGCTTGTCATGAATAAATGAAATGGTTCAAAAACTGATTATTTGATGATCCAAATAATTTAAATAGCAAAAAATAAAAACCTAGGGATAAATGCTTTTTACCGTGCTGTACACCCATTAAAAGTAGTGTTAATAGGTACAAAATGAAGCTGTCAAAAGAGGTTTAATGCAGCATCATCAGGAAATAATACATGATTAACTGGATGACATGAGGTTTGAGCCCTTTTATTAGTATTTATCTACATGATTCATTTAAATACTGTACCAAAGACAGAAAGAAACAGACTTTCAAAAGTTAAGTGGATAAATATTTGTGTATGGGTAGAATATGGAAGTAGGAAGGATGAATGAAAATGTTTAAGTGTGAAAGAGACTGAGAACTCTTCAGGTATAAATTGACGTAGAGCCCAACAGCACAAATTGTACTGCTGTTGCTTTTTACAACCTTGGCACATTTCACTGCATTTGACTTGTTGCTGGGGAACTTTGAAGTGGCTTTTAAGCCCCCGATTTTAAGTCAAAATCAACAACATTCCACACTCAATACATTATTTAGCTAGTTTATAAATGGGAAAATAAATTAACAGATCAGAAACAATGTTGAAAAACAGTCAGATAGGGTTTTAACCTTTTCTAACTTCCAGTAGTGATGGGCTGTGCTGCACTGCTAATGCCGATGTTGCTGTAATGTTGCTTTAGAGGTGCAATTTTTCATTTCTGTTTCTTTCCGCATTAATTACTCTGTAACAACCTTTGTTTCAAACAACATTCTTAGAATAAAATTTTTTCTTTTAACCACCAAAGGGGCGGGTTCCTGTTTTGGGCAGGGGCTCCAGCAGACCCCAAATTCTGTGCAAATGAATGGATTATATTTAATAAGGTTCTAACTACTTGGTGATGTCTGAAAAAAAAAATTGCTTACATTTTAACCCTTGTTCCTTTTTGTGCATCATTAAATCTCAACAGAGCTGTGATGGCTTTATTGATGTGGACATGACTCTTTTTTTTTTTTTTTTTTTTTTACATCAACATTTCTTCTGCTTCCTGACAAGGAGTCACATTTCATAACTAATTAAATTGGTGCTTCCCGCCCCATAAATGGAGTCCACTAAATGGAATTATTTGTAGCCAAGTGTCAATATATCAAACAACACAGACTAATGAGTCGGGCCACCGCTTTCTTTTATCTTCAGTCTTGCTTGTGCACATCTTCATCAGCTAACAGTCTTTTTAAATAGAGGATGAACATGCTGGATTGAGTCTCCCTGGGAGAGTGCCAAGGCTGTCTTACCAGGCTGTTAATGCCTCAACATAATCGTACTAGGAGGCTAACATGGCGCTCATCAGCAAAAACAAGAGTAGGAACTGGAAAGACAGAGTCGACGACCTGTGTGCACGACGGCACACAGTTTCCCACTTTGAACGCACACATTATCATTTTCCTACTCTATAATTCTCTTATTATCATGCTAACAGTCCCACTCTGGCTGCGCTAATTGGGGGACTTATGCATTCTCTTTAACAATGTCCATTTTGGGGTTGTTTTTCCTTTGTTGGTGCATTATTAGGAGCCTCACACTGAGAAAATCAGTGTTGCCGGAGAGACAATTAAAGCATCTGAGAATACACAAATTAGAGCTGTTATCTCCGTATTATTACCGAACAGATCCATGTTTATTTAAATTCATTTGGTTGGTGTAAAATATTTACTATAATAGTCCGTAGGATTTCTCATGGTCTTATAATAATAAGACAATTATTAAATAGACAATTTAATGATGTGGGTATTTTGTTCAAGTTAAACAGATATTCAAGTCTGAAGTGAAAAACTGCCTAAGACCCCTATATTTTATCCATTTATTGATAGTTTAGGATAAAGTATGAACACAACTTAGACTTTGAAAAGGCTTCCAGAGGTAAAGCTAATTTATTGTGGCAATTAGATGTCCCTGAGTGTTTTAGAAAGTATTGCATGGAAGCTTTTGTGTGTTTGATGAAACAGAGCTGAATTCCCACATCTGCAGAAAACATAACCTAACATTCAAATTTTCAAGAATAATGAGAATGTTACTTATGATATTTAAAGACTATTCTATTCTAGACTAATCTATTCTTAAAATATGTTTTAATTTTAAGTCATTCGGACCTGTGTTTACCAGTTAAATTAATTCAGTCAATTCTTTTGATAAAAGTATTTATTGCATTTATTCTGATAGCAGAAGTAATATTACTTATAGCAACAGCAATTCCCAAAGGCCACCAACAAAGAGGTTACATGTTCTCTCTTTCTGGAGTGAAGAGAGAAAATAACAAAATGTTTTAAATAAACGTCAACAGACACGCTCAGTCCTTACTGCACTGAAGTAAAGGCTATATGAAATACAAAAGAGATGTATTCACCAATGTGTTGTGTAAACATATTAAACTGTCTCAGGTTTAAGCTCTCCCTTTGAACTCCTGAATCTCTTGAAAACATATATTAACAATGAACAATCATTCTTGAATTTTGTCATATTTAGGCTTAGTAAAAAAAATATGCATCAACTGAGGAAGAGATCAGCTCATAATATGATATTGTTATTTTTATTTAATAATGCTTATGTAGCAGGATCAAGGGTGTACATTTTTATTGCACTATGCTTTTGTGCTTTTCTGCGCCCCTGGAAAAGAGAGGCTAAAACTAATGGTGTTAAGAGGTCTAACTGCAGTATAGTTTCTGGTGTTTCTAAATTGTTGGTAAATGTTAGTGTAATTAATTTTCCTCTTTCATATCTTGGAACCTTTAGCCCCCCAACTGTCTCTCTACACCATTAAAGACATGTGAGAAAGCTTCAGAGACTTTGAAGTGTGCTGTGGACAACAATATAGTGGCCTTTTCTCTTTTAATCTCCTGTTTCCCTTTTTAAACTGGGGAGATAGACACACGCTGCGTTTTTGTATCCTTGTGGAAACAAGGTCAAAGGTAGGATGTACAGGCACAGATAATGTGTGTGGACATGCAGTGGGGTTAGAGTTTCATGGTCGGACCGTGAGTAAGAAGAGAACAAGGGGTCAAAGGGAAATAAACAGAACCAGACCCAACACATTATCGTTAAAGGTTTTAAAAACAACCACAACCTTATTGACAACGGTATCCTTAGAAATTCTTATCTCTCAAACCTCTGAGCCGGCTGTCTTCCCAAAGTTGGCAAATAAACGTCACAGTCAATTACAAGTAACAATGTCATTTATATTGTGTTTTTTTTTGTTGTTGTTATTTTGTTCGTTTGTTGTTTTTAATGATGTTTCACATTTAAATTAAATGTTGTAGATTAAAAGTGCCCCTCTGTTTCATCTGGGCAGCTCTGCTTTCTCCTGTCTGCTCATGAAGATAAAGTTCACCCTGACCTTTCAGCCCGTATTTATCCTCTTGATGTGTGTATCAGTGTGCACGTCCCGTTGCTGGTCACAGCACACAATTGCCTCTCTGGATGTATAGGGCTATGTTTGCATACCTCTGCACTACCGTTGTACAAGTTGTGTGGTCAGGGTGCTCGTCAAACATGCTTGTTTTCACATGGTCAGGCGGTTTTCATTTAGCGCATCTGATCAAAGTAGAAAACACTCCAAAATAAAACTGATCTAAAACAAATAGAGAGAAAAATCCGAATGTGTGCCTACATAAAGTAGGAAAAAAAAAGATAAGTAACTGCGTGGACACACTAGTTGCCTATTATTCTAAATGCTAAACTGTGACGAGTGCCTTATAAAGTCCTGTTTCAAACCAAAGCAGTAGATCTAATCCTAGGATTGAATTAGTGCCAAGATTATTTTAACGATGAGGGACGGACTGAAGGAAAAAGAAAAAAAAAAAAACAGAGCTGACGGGGAAACACACAAAGCCTTGAGCTTTAATTTTTGATAAGCCCCTAACACTTCAATCTGCTATCTTAGAACAAGTGACATTGTAATCCTGAGGGACAAAGACTAAATCTCTCCCCTTCTCTTTTACGCATGATGAGAAGGGATAAAAACATGGCTATTCAAGAAGGAGACTTAATTGAACTCCACGCTGGCGCTCTCCAAACTGGACCCGGACTAAACCTCCACAATACTTCTGAGAGATTCGGTCTTCAGGCAATAAAATCTTGGAAAGCACACATACGGCACCGACAACGGTCTCTGGTTGCAATCCCCATGGTTCAATCTTTTGGACTTTTTAAAAATATGCACCATGTGATCACCAGCATCGTCAGTGCATGACCTAGGCAGGACGCTCTCCCTTGGCTTTCTCCTTGAAGCTAAACAGAAGGACTTTAATAGCAGTAAGGGTCACCGATAAAGTTTAGTGTACTCAATGCTACCAGCAGGGTAACCGAATCCCTCAACACTTGCGAATCACTTTGCAGACTAGACGCTTGTGTACAGAACTACTTAAGCAAAGTTGTTGTGTATTAAAAGAGCTGAGGTACTTTTTAAGAGGCAGGAAATACTTCACAAAGATTAGCCCTGACTCTCTTATCTACTCGCCTTGATGCTCCATCACGACTGCGGATGACACAGAAGAAAGCACATGTTCTGGTTTGAATAACTTGTTGGATAAACAATGTTGCAGAAGGTGAAACCCGGGTGGTATGTACCCAGCACAGGCTGGGGAGGCTGGTTGATAGTCGAGCAGATGGTCTGAGCACGAGATTCTTTTATTTAATTGTGAATGTGTGTGTGTGTGTGTGTGCGTGTGTGTGTGTGTGCGTGTGTTTTAATCCTGTAAGATCCAAGGCACATTTTGTCTGGGGAAAAGCTGGATAACTGGGCTCTGCAAGGAAGGACTTTGCTTGTATCTCTGTTCAAGTGTTTGAAATGGATATTCAGAAGAGCATTCCCATACACTCTCAAATCTCCAAGCGCTTTTAAAATTATGCATCAAGTGGAATTTTCAGGTGTCATTTATCTGTAACTTTGAGATAAAATCAAGAGGCTCTAAAAGTGAGATTTTTTTTTTTTTAAAGCGGTGCCCTTACCCTCAATGATTACAAGCAAAGGGTCCTCAATGATATGAGCAAGTGTAGCCCCCTCACTGGTGAATAAGACTCTTAATTTAAGAGCTCTTCCCACCCCCACAACACCCCCCTCCCTTTAGTGTTATGCTCTTTGCTAGTTGTCAGTGGAAATTAGTATTGAAACGTCTTTCCCAAAGACCATCGACAATTAAAGTAAAAGGTTGAGGTTGCTGGAATCTCAAGATTTTGCTAAGGGTACAATGCCTCTCTTAAATGAGGTATTTTACTGTCCAGACTGTTCTGCAACAGTCGGACGCTTCTAAGAAGAAGCTGTTGAGCAAAAAAAAAATACAACATGTAAATAAAACCCTTTGAGAGCGCTGAATATTTGACCGAACGAGACACTTTGACGTCGCTGCTGTATGAGCAGGTTGCCTCCGAGGTTAGGTTTAAGGAAAGGAGAGAATAGGGAGAGTCGACTCTCTGGAGAACAAGCGCGGGAGGTGCTGAATGGAGAGGGATGTGCCTGACACCAAACACGCCCGGCAGGATAACATTAGCTCCTCAAAGGTAGCCAAGTTCCCAGCCTTGACCAGTGCGAGGGACTAGCCACAGATTATCGTGTGCAGTTTGAACAGATCAAGCTACAAGCTGACTGGGTGGTCTTTCGCCACAACTCTGCCTTAAAGAGGACGCGCAAACAAACAGCATCGGAAAGCATCAGAAAGGAAGAACATGGGATATTTCATTTTTAAAGCGTTTGCATCCGGTTAGGTGAACCATAACATGGACATAGGCACAGCATAAAGACAATGTCAGTTCCCACAGTCCTTGTGCTGTGTGAAAGCATGTAGTGTATCATCGCCCTTCTGGGGCTGACTAATTTCAGAGGCATTTACCAGCCTCTTTCATGTCCCCCACCTCCAGGCTCTCCTCTATCAGCAGCACTCATTAGCCTTTGTTACTTTCCCCCCTCTTTTTTGTTCATTAAGATGTGCTAATTATTCACCTCCATATTTTAAAAACCCTCCTGATTACCAACAGGCAATTAACATTTGATGAGAATGATGACTGTTAGTGTGACACATATATTAAAGAATAAATAGGAAAGAAATACAAAAGATGGGGGGGGGGGGGGGAATAGGCATATAAGGTAGCTTTAACGTTTGATTTTACTCATGTGCGCTACTAAATCTGAGTCACTGTGGCAGCATCGATGGGCTAATTGCCCTGAAGAGGCAGAAATGTTGCAGTAATCAGAAAGTAGGAGGCGTAAGCTGCTGCGTATTAGAGGGCCAACAGAAATGCATGCACTGACCTGGATCTGCTGCTGAAGGAGGTTGATTTTGTGCTGCTGCTGCAGAAGCTGCTGTTGTTGTCGTGCAATCTGGTTGAAAACAGAAGCAAAAGGAGAAAATTAAATAATCCCCCAAACTGAGATAAATGAGGAGCGGAACCCATCGCTGAATACTTGTGTACTCCTCTTGATAACATTTTAGTGTAAACTGTGATTCAGGTCAGTTTCTGTGCTGTAAATTGCATTACATTTCAAAGATATTTATACCCCTTGGAGTTTTTCAGGTTTTTGTCGCTTTACAACTGCATATTTTATCCAATGCAACTCTATGTGGCATCAAATAATGGGGAACAGGAAAAGCCAGCTTTGCTTATTTTTTTATTCACAAACAAATTTTTTTTTAAATGTGTTCATTATTGTTACTATTATTTTGGCACTTTACAAATCTGGTGTTTATTACGGAAGATTGGCAGATTGAAGTATTGACATTTTTTTACTATTTCATGTTTAAAAGAAATCCACAAGAAATCACATTTTAAGCTGCATACCAAACACCTGGTTGAACGAGGTGCTCTGGTCAATGAAAAAAAAAAAACAACAACTTTGCAAGCTTAGGGCTAAGGGCTCTGTATGGAAGAAAACCAACCCTGCAAATCCTCCTAAACAAACACAATCCTCAAGGTGAAACACGGTGGTGGCAGAGTCATGCAGTAAGAAAGGATTTTTTTCAGCAGGGACACAGAAACTGTTTTTTTCTGAATTGCACAAACACTCTAGGATCAGGAGTCCAACAACCCCAAAGCGCTTTACACTACAATCAGTCAGTCATTTATCCATTCACACGCTATTGGTGGTGAGCTATGTTAGTAGCCACAGCAAATTGGGGGAAGTGTCTTGCATGTATGTATGTATGTATGTATGTGTAAAATGCAGTTATTCAAAAAGGGGGCTTGGCTGTTTCTTAGCTACGTTTGAGGAAAAATCGTACGCTCTACCTTTAATGTTTTTTTTATGTTCTTTTTCAAGGTTGTACATGTACACAGCACACTGCAAAAATGTTTGAAAAGCCTTTGCCATTTCGCTTCTGCTTCACAATATTGCAGAACTTTGTGTCGGTCTCTTTTGGAAAAACCCTGATGAAATACACTGCTGTTTAAAGTTGTAACGTGACATTTAAATATTCGCACGAGACCCTATGTGCTGAGATCCCAGGATGCTGATGGCCACTAAAGCAAGCATATTACTTGGAAGAAAGAAGCACATTGGTACTGGAAGACTCTCTCCTTTTGAACATGACAAACCATTTGGTTTGCTTCTGAATAAATGTCAAATGGCCTGCGCAGAAAAGCAGAGTGCGCATTTGTGTATGAGTGGTATGAATGATTTACAGGACAGACAAGCATGGGTTATGATGGAGATCCCCCGGTGTAGGTGGAGTGTGACTGATGGAGGTCCCTGCTGCCCCTGTGCGAAGCGAGGCCTCACCGCAATCTTTCTCATCTGAGCGCCCACCTCCATCTACGCGCTCACTCCAGTGAGCATGACAACTGGGTTTTAAGTGTCATTTAATTTTCAATTTTATGTATAATTACAAAGTGTTCTCTGTAAGATATCTGCCTGCTGCAAATGTGTCAAGATTAATTTGTGCTGGCTTCCTCACGAGTGTCAACAGTTAATTACTGTGTTGTATCGTGATGGCTTGATGACATTCTAGCTCTCAGTGGGCTCTCCCTGTCTCCGCCCCGTACATCCCCAAATTTGTTAATACGCCTCCGTCTTAAAATAAAATCAAATGCGTGGCTCGGTCGTGAGCCGCCTTGGATCCTGTGCGGTCTGCAGATGACCATTATTGATTAAAAAAATAAAATCAATACTGTTAATGTATTATTAGTGTACTATAACCAAATGTATCATTCCCAAAGGTATATGGTACGCCTCTTCATTTACCACAGGACAGTTTGAGAGTGTGCTGAGAAAACTCTGAGTGAACTCCTTGCTGATAATTGACTCATAGCCATTAGAGTGGCTGGTGATAATAAAAGTGTCGCCCGTGTGGATAGTTAGTGTCCTTATTTCTTCCCAGACATTAACACACTTCATGGCTTGTGCTAATTTGCTGATTTGTACAATATGGCTCATTGGCCAGATTTGTGCTGCAAATCTAATGCCTGGCTTGTTATAATAGGAGACAATTTATAAGATATGGAGGACTTCCGTGTTTAATATAATGTTTAATTCACACATTGCCACGCATTTGTTAGCACAAGTCATAATAACGTGTTTTTTTTTCCCCTGCCACAGCACAAACGAGGGTGAGAGAGCATGACTGAAATATCAGAGGAAATATTGAGTGTAACATCTCTTAAACGTCCTATCATTCGGCATTCCGAGATTTTATTGGCACACCTCAGGCATGAAAAACAGGATCTAAGTGACAATTTGTTACAAATGGATTTAATGAGGTTTATTACAGAGGCACGGAGGGTAATAGAATAAACAATATTGGAGGAGGAATGACAGTGTGTGTTGTAAATAACAAGGATAAAATGTTGACAGTAAACAGGCTGTTAACCGAGATGCAGACGAAGAGGAGAGAGTGATTACATCCCAGGATGTGCAAAAGAAGGAAGATGGGACGCAGTTACCTGCTCCTGCTGCTGTCGAGCCAACTCCATTTGCTGCCTCTGTTTTTCCATCTGTGAAGCAGCGAGCTTCTTCTGCTCATCGTGGGCAGCCAGGAGCTGCTCTCGCAGGCTGATCAGCTGGGAGATCATCGTGGAGAGCTGGTGTTCCTTTTCTGCCAGACCCTCTGGGGTTCCTGTGAAGAGCAGGAGAGGGCAAGGTCAGAGAGGCAGTGATTAAACGCGAGATAATTGTGATGCAGCCCTGCAAAACAAATCAAGAACATTGAAAAGGGGGAGGCTTCAACCAGGGCCAGCATAAAGCATAAACAAATTAAGCAGCTGCCTGGAGGCCTTCACACCAGCGGGTTACCCCCAACAGCACCAAAACGATCACAGAAGTCAGGTTTACGCATGTGAATAACACATCAGCGTTATTCACCAGTATGTACCAGGAGCATCCTTTCCAAATTCATACCAACTCAAGGACAAACACGTTTGTGACGTAAGCGCAAGTAGAGCAGCTGTGATGAGATGCAATTTTTGGACAAAATATGAATGCATCAGTTCATAAATGTTTGTATCACAAAAATCTGTGTAAATCTCATAGGAGAGGAAAGTTATGCTGTAAAAGTACTGCTGTAACATTCTTCTTTTATTGAAATTGCTGAGGTGCGGCAGCATCATGTTGGCAGCGGTGACTCCTACGCTTTGGGATGAGAACTGCAGTGGGTGAGCTAAAAATAAACACTGATCGTGCGGTTTGACAAATTTATCTTAAGAAACAACCTTTTTGAAACATTTAGAATTACCAAAAGGCACTCTGCTGTTATTCTTGAACTTTTTTCAAACTCTTTTTAATAAAGTTCTCACCAAAGCTCATCTATTTTAACATTTTAAGTGTTATTTTTAACAATGCGGCACATTTTCGCATTCTGCGACTGTTACATTGTTTACATAATATAAAAACCTTGTGTAAAATGAAGTTACTTTTAATTCAATAATTCTAGTATTTATTTCTGAAAAACACCGGGTCACTGAAACGCCGAAGCATTTGTTACATGGCAGATTCTTCCTAATCCACTGATGCCTATTGCACTGTAATTGTAATGCGATGGATTAAAAATAAAAAAATAAAAATTAATATTGTGGTGCAGCCTATTTCGTTGGTTTAAAGGCCATGATACCCAACCCTCACGTATATATCATCCGAGGTGACATAACATAATTCATGATAATGAGCTGTATTAAGCAATAGTAGTTAGAAGGTTCCCCGAATCAATCTCTATTTTGGGCCCCATTAAATCCTGAGCTGGCTCTGGTTATAACTTGGAAACCAGTCACAGACTTTTGGAAGAAAGGCTGCAAAGGGGGCCTGAGTTATTTACTGCTAAATTTAGAAAAGTAGTCATGCTGGACAAGCCAATCATCACATTGTGTCATTGTAGTGTACACAATATTAAATACAAAGAGAACCACACAGGAAGGAACCAACTGCAGCGAATTCACTAGAAACTGTTAAGGTCACACACAGCCTGGAGTTGACGAGTTTGCGGTGGCTTGTTTTCACAGCTTTCAGAAGAAAAAGAGAAGGAATTGTTACCGGCGCACAGACAAAGAGCCGCAGGGAGCTGTCAAAACGGGGGTGGCACTTGTGTCAGACTTCCAGGGGTTATTATAGAGAAGGTGTTAAGAGTCACTGTTTGCACTGGCCTCCAAAACCACACAGGTTTTAGACGAGGCGGCAATCGCACAAACAGAGTGGAGTAGAGGGGCTGGATAGCACAAACTTGTCAAAACAGCATGACTGGATCCTGTGTTTGGTGAACCAAACAGAATGTGACAATCGATTCAGAAATACTTTTGATCAACACACCAACGTCTGGCGTGGATGATTAACAAAACAAGAAAAGAAATCTCTTTAAATCTCTCTACGGCATCACGGCCACTGTGTGAGTGAAAACTCTCTCTCCAACCCCCCCCCCCACCCCCCTCTCTCGTCGCCTAATCAATGCTAAGTGATCCTACCATTGACTAACACAGCCAACATAATTGCCAGTGAGAGGCTAGACAGTAACTCACCCTCTTCCTCCTGCACTCCTGTGTGACAAACTGAACTTGGGAAACATGCAACAACAAAAAAAAAGGAGACAAAAGGAAAACAGAGACAGAGAGACGGTCTTAGAGCGACAAAGAAAGCAGCCCAGAGACCCGGATGACAGTCCAGCAAGGTCTGGCCACGGGCCAGCAGGAAGCTGAATTCTTCCTCGGGTGTCTTCCCCTCGTCTCTGACCACATCTGTCTTGAGTTTCTCCGAGAGCTCCCGGGGGCCCTCTCCACTCGAACTATTTTAATTTGACTAAACACCTGATTTATTTTATCTCTCCGATGAGGAAAGCCGTTTGTCTTAATAGGGCCTGTCAACCTCCAGAACCCATTCAGGGCAATTTACTGGCAGGCTTGTCTGAACCTCAGTTTGCCCCACTCTGCCTCCGTTGCCTGCTGCAACAGAAGAGAGCTGCAATTCTCCATTTATAACGGGGGGGAGAAAAAAAAAGGGACCTAAAAGCAGCCATTCATCGGACTTGTGTGCTGTTTCCAAGGCCTGAATTGGCTTCTTATTCGCCAGACTATGCTTGTAGTGAATGGCTTATCTGTAAAATTGATACAATCAGCACCAATTTTTATTAACCTTTGGCTGTGTCCATGATGGAGCCGCCGTTTACAGGTACCCAACAAGACACATTAGGCGATGTCACAATAAATCGCCGGCAATGATACGGCAGGTAGAAGGAGGGCGAGCACATGCACACCAAAAAAAAAAAAAAAAAGAAAGGAAAGAAAGAAAAACATCATCCAGATAAAGCTGCTTGAGGTAAGAGAGGACTGAGCTTCCAGCACAATGTGTTCGGACATTAACCTGTCCTCTCTTGCTGCTTAATTACATTTATCTGAAGTTAGGATATGATGGAAAATGAATGGGCGAAAGTAATGCCGCAATATACATATAAATATATATATGTGGAGAAGCTGTTTAGTCTTATAATTTGCGAGGGGGGGGGTTGTTAAAGATCGAAGGGTATACCCTCAGACTGGGGTGCGCCTCATCTTGCCCAGACACCATAAGAATGCTAACAGAGGGTCCATTGTTTTGATCTTTAGCTGAGCTGTGGGAAGCTTGAAGCATCCTCTCAACTTTATGCTTTTTGTATTTTATCCCCAGATAAATACGTTTTTTTCTCTCTCTCTTATGCTGTCTATAACAATGTCGTAAACACCTCCAAGACTTCAAAAATTGCTTCAAATTTGTGGTAAATTTTCAAGCTATTCTAAAAACCTGGCAACCCTTGGAGAATTTCTACACAGCTGGACTTAAAATCAAATGCATGTGCCGCTCTTTCTTTTTGTTGTTGACCGGCTTGTGTTAAAATCTCTTTCTTCCTGCTTTAAATTATGGATCGGCTTTAAAATGCAGATAAAACTTTTATTGGGCGGTACTGAAGAGAGTCGTGGTCTGCGTCTGACCAGCCCGCTGACAAAACAGGCCGTTTTCCTACATATTGCATGGCTTTTAACAGCGGTGGGGCCGGGGTCTGCCTGTTAACATGTCTCCTCACATTGCACTTCCAATGGCAGACAGACAGCGCAGAGATGCTTTGGCGCAACAAAACCCCAGCGGCCAGGCCAGACCTAACGTGTTGTGACATCCCCCCCTTGGTAGACGGACTGAGGCCCTGTAGGATGATACTACCCCGAAACAGAACCCCGGAGTGAGTGGTCAAACGGCGCCACCACTTTTCCCGGTGTTTTATTGGGTGTACTTCAAAAAAAAATTGTGGACGGATTCATAGAAGGCAGGAAGCAGTCATGTTGTGCAGTTCCAGCCCATTCAGCATTCACCTTTTGAGGCTCCTGTCTTCTCTAAATGTCATAAAAGTAGGACAGAAAACATCAACGAGTGACTAAATAAATGATAAGAGAAAAAACCAAGCAGAACCACGGTTGCTTGGTTAGGGACGGGGGTATTTGCGCCTTTGGGTCTGTGGATAAAAGGCACTTTGTAGGGGTGCGATTTGTTTTGTCCAATACCCACATCTTCCTCTGTCTTGGCTCCCTCCTCTCTGCTCTAATCAAGCAGTCTCTAATTTAGGTTCCAAGTCCAGTACCGGAGCAAAAGAAGGAGGCTTGTTACTTTGAAGAGTCTCGAGTGAATAACACAGATAAAAGATGCAGGCACAAAAAAAAAAAGAAGAAGAAGAAGAAGAAAAGCAAGGGAGGGCGAGGGCAAAAAGGGGGAAAATCACAAGGCACCCTATTCTCTCCCCTTCCTTTGGTCCAGACAGCTGAGCCATTATGACCCGATCTGAATTGAGTTTTTTTAGCAGCAGAAGACTGGATTTCCTTTGTCTTCCCACCAGCCAGCTATTGTGGGATACTTCCATATGCAGCGAGCCAATCCTAAGTAAATTAGGACTTTTCCAAATGCAGCAATTGTACAAATCTGTGACCAAATACACCGCACATAGCTTGAATGCCATGCGTGCTGAGGCTCCTCGTTTTTTTTTTTTTCATTATTATTATTTTATTTTTTTTTTGCTCTTTGCCAAAAACGTGTTTGAACGCACACTTCTGCCGTCAATAAAACGTACAGGTCTCTGAATAAATGCATTTGTGTGAGAACTCGGCAGTCACCTGACCCTTTGTCCATAGTTCTTGCAGCAAACACAAAGAAGTCAATTGAGCCACTGCAAGCTGCATCTGTTGGCACCTTCTATAGCTTTCAAAGCCTTTTTTTTTTCCTCCCCACAGACCTCGTTTAATGACTGCAACTTTAACGAAATCACACGACTGCACTGATTGTATCAAAATCTCATCTTTTTCTTTTCTTTGAGGGATGTGCATTGGTAGAGAACCTTTTAAAAAAAATTGCTTCTTTTTTTACATCCCTTCCCTTGCTACATGGCCGTATCTGTTTCCAGTACTGTGGTGTTAACATGCCTCTGTGTCCTACAACCAAGACAATATGAGCAACAGCTGTTTTACCTGGCTTGCTGCCTCTGTTATAATACAAAGGCTGTAAATCTTGCCAATAAAACCTCATTAACAAGCAGAAGTGGTGACTCACAGGACTTACTCCCAGGCTGTGTGCTTGTCTACTGTACAATCACAGGTCACTTTATTAGGTACACCTGTTCAGTTGCTTAGTAACATAGCAGCCGCTCAATACGTTTAGGCGTGTAGTCGTGGTAAAGGGGTCTTGCTGAAGTTCAAACTGAGTGTCAGAAAGGTTAGGAAAGAGGGTTTTGGTGATTTAAGTGGTCTGAGTGTTTCTGAAACTGCTGATCCACTGAGAGTTTTATGCACGGCCATCTTTTCGGGTTCCCAGAAAATGAGACAAAAAAAGAGAGCATATCTAGCTGACTGTAGCTGAGTCAAAATACCTGGTTGATGTCAAAGGTTAGAAAATAATGGGAAGAGGAGTCTGATTAAAAGGCAACGCCAGCTCAACCGTCCGCTCTTTACAAACAAGGTATGTAAGAAAAAAAAAATCATGTCTGAAAACACTCAGGAGATTCACATCAACAAACAAATCTCTAGCAACTGAGGGTCGCTGTCCAACCGCAAAAATGCATCCAACACCTTACTGAATTTATGCCGTGAAAAATTAGAATTAGAAGATCTGGCCAGTGAGTCTATGCACACATGTGCTTGTTGGCAGGCTCTCACTGATCTGATCAGTAATATAATTAAAACCACTTAACCTGACATAAATCTGAATATTTTAGGCTCTTTGCTGCTTCACTGTGTTACCTGTTCGTCCCCAGTTGTTGAAAATACGTTTTCTTGTTGGTACTTGGAGTGGTTGTTAATATACGGACACTTCTGCTGGTCGTTGCCGCGTGCTGATGGAGACTAATATTTTGATGATGGAGGAAGCTTTGCTCTACAGTATAATTATGCTAATGTAATAGCTCCGGCACTTAACTGTCTATCCGTGACACTGGACCAGGTACTTCATCAAAGACAAGATACAGGCTTGACCTAAGCACATTACGCCACAGGCAATGCAATGACCCTAATATTCATATTGCAAAAAAGAGAAAGGAAAAAGAAAAACTAAATACAAAAACTTTTCCCTGCTCCTTCTATAGTTAAATAAATGCATACACGACTCTTGATCACACAAAGACAAATCAGTCATTCTGACACAACGGAATATCTTGTACAGTGTGAATGCAACATACACCGGTGACAGATAATTGATATGTAAAACAGGTTTTCTCTATAAAAGTCTTTCTATTTATCCCTCACAGCCTTTATGATGAGAAATCTGACCTCTGTCCCCTGAAAATAGAGAGAGAATGCTCAGTTTTCAAGGTCCCGCTCGCATAAAAGCCTGTCAAACAGTGATCAAGGCAAAGGCTTACTATCTGCAAATCTGTGGAAGTGAATTAGGAGCTAGATGTTATCTTGTTCTTTTCAACGAGCATTTATTCACAGGTCCAGCAAAACCTGATAAATTCATCAGAAGGTGCTTGTTTCCCATGTCGTGTGCAGAGGAGATTTAGTCAGAGTCTTTCAAGCAGTTGTCTTTGTTGAATAAGTGTATCAACAATGTCTGTGGTTTGAATTTAATCCTGATCATTAGATCGAAAGAGGAGAAATAACAGAAAGTTCAAGCAACTGTGACCAGAATATTTATGCACTTTGGCCAGGCGGAATCCACATTAGCACCTGCATAGTTGTTCAAGCATCTAATGAGACTTTTCTTTAGATGAATCTATGGATCTTTGTCTTTTTTCTATTACGCTAAGACCCTCTGGCCTTGCGAGGTGAACATTCTTCCTTAGAGGAGTAATCTCAAAGTGCCAGGAGAGCAACTTAAATATCATAGAGATGTGTGAATCAGCTTTAGAAGGAGAAAAACAGCGGTTAACCTTCTGGCTGGTGAAGCAAGAATAGAGAAACATTCTTGCACCAACTCGGTTTGGCAACAATCATGAAGTCTGGTCATGAATTACAGAAAAAGGAAAATGTTTAATTTTTTTCAAACGATAAAATATTATTTGAAACCCTAACCCTTGACCCTTACAGACAGGGAGATTAAAGGTAAAATAGGAAGGTATAAAAGCAGTTTGTTTGCAGTAGTATGTATGAAAATTAATAGTACCGATGAAATGAATGAATAGCTTTAAGCAAATGGAGGTCAGAATTTCTTTTTGCTGCAAGAAGACGACCTTTCTATAAGAATTGAAGGTTGTGCGCATACATTGAAAAGGCCTGTGTAAGTTATTTACAGTAGTCTGAAGTGCTCCGGAAATGTGGCACATATTTTTTCCTTTTTGCTGCAAATATATAATTACTGAAACATAAAATCTATCCATCCCTCCATCCATTTATCCATCCATCTATCCCTCCATCCATCCATCCATCCATCCATCCTTTGCAAGGGATATCCTCTGGTACGTTAGGATCCAAAGGTCTCTCTAAGTGAACACGCTGCATCAAACCAATGAATTATGCCCCTGTTTTACATGTATACAAACATATGGGGGCATAGCACTATCCTTTTTTTTTTACCTTCATTGCCACAAACTAAATTCCTCAATTCATTAGAGGAGAAAAACACACAGTCTAACACTCCCATGCATTCATCTGGCAAATGTGGCCTGAGGAATAATGATTTACTGTGGCTCATATTTCACCTGAGTGCACAGGCCAAACAGTTGACTGAAGTGTTGTAGAGAAAATGCTAACTGAAGCATTTTTTTTTTTTTTTTTTTTTTTTTGACTGGCGCTACCGGACAGATACAGTTTTGTGCTGTTTGTGTGAATGTTTTCTTTCATATGTTTGAGTAGATATACTAAACGCAATACAGTGTGTAGATAAAATACAGAAACTATTTATAATCCATTCTTTAAAATATGTGTTTCTCTAAAGTGTAGGCGAGTTCGCTATTACGCCGCATCTGCGCCCATTAAGAATTAAGAACTAACGCGAATAACATTTTTTTGAAGTGAGACCTCCAGACAATGCAGGCTCTGTGTCCACACAGTGGACTCCTTTCTGTCTGAGCAGCAGTGTGGCCAGTGCAGGTAGGGCCAGCAGCAAATCCGTCTCGGCAGCCACCCTGCCCTGCCCTCTGTTCTCCTCCTAAAGAGCTTCCACTTATCTGCCCGCCGCAGGGCTGTCTGCGCGCGCCCGACCACTGTCATGTAGAAACCATTCTCTAATTGATTGTGACAGCACAGGAGCCTTGATTTTTCTGCTTCAGAATTCGAGCTGCCATTGCAACGTTGCAGGGTAAAGTGTTGAGCGCTTTTATTTTCTCTCCTATTCTTTTTTTCTTTCTTTTTTTTTTTTACAAATTCAAAGGAAATTTATATAGTTCATTTTTAAAACTACAAATGTCCCCTTAGTTTGTGAAAATGCTTGAGCAGGATGTGTGCTCATGCTTTTTTTTTTTTTTTTTTATAAAAGTGAGGGCAGTAAGCTGGCACTCAGCAGGGAAACTTAAACAGCTCCGTCGAGTATGAATTTCAAGCGTGGAACAGACGGGACACTTATCTCCTACTGGACACTGGATTTGTATACATTTCACACAGCATGCACCTTATTTATTATAAATGCCCTACTGTGCTATAATGGGGGGTGATATATTTATATTTATATACATATAAATGTTGCATCTAAGCACCCACATCTGAACTCTTTTTTCTTGGCCTACTTCTTTTCGAGCCCTCGATCCACCTTGCCGTCTATTATCACTTTGTGTGGTTTGGAGCCCTTCCAGCCAGCCTCCCTTTTCTTCCTTTGTGGTTTTGTTCAGGAGATTTCATCGTTCCTGCAGATTGACAGCTAAGCTCAGGTATGAAAACAAACAGTTGAAAAGAAATCCGCTACTAATGCTCCCTCACAAACGTTCCTTTGCCCGGTCCTACTGATACTAAGCTTCAGCAGCTTGCGAGAAAAAGGCAGATGGAGATTTGAAATCATTAACCCTCAGTAGCACAATCCTACGTGTCTGCCTTAAGCGCAGGATCACGCCGCTTGTTTTTGTACCAACTCTAAACGGCAAAAAAAAAAAAAAAAAGCAGCACATTTTGCAGTGATACACCCACACAACAATAAGCTATAATTATACCTCTGTCATCTCTAAGAGGTAAATGGTTGGGTTAGCAGAGCTCAAGAAGCAATCTCTGATGCCGCTGATACAATTGTCGTGTATTGTTTTGTTTACTGTACGTGCGTGTTCACCTCAACAGAACAAAGCATCCGGGGCATGTCGGAACAAAGCTGCACTGAAAGAATGTCTCTCTTTCCACGTGCAAAAAAAAAAAAAAGCCCTGGGTCAAATTCTATCACACTAATCGATTTTCATTTTGACTTTGTCTTCCGAGAACTGTGCTACCACTGCTGTTTTCATACCAGCCGGATTTCGTCGCGCCCTTTTGACAAAAGCGCAATTACTCGGCACAATTACTTTCAAGGTTTTGATGGAACACTGTCAGACGGGAGCCTAAAAGGTGCCCTGCATAATAGGCTGAGGAATCACAGAGCGATATGCAGAGAAGATACAAGGCCACTCTGCCGATGGGCACTGTTACATGTCAGCCTGTATTTTCTACTATCTTCTATTCATTTTAAAACCTACAGGCATGTTTGCCTTTTAAACTCATTTTAACCTAACAATTAATGGAACCTCTGATTCATCATAACACTTTAGATCTTAATCATAAGGTGTTTTCTGCTTGGTACCTTTGTTTGTGTTTTAATTAGGCAGACCTTGTGCATCTCCAACCCTGGGCTTCTTTTTAATTGCCCGTATTTACATCAGGCAGACATCAAACGCGGAGAGAGAGACATTTGTAAGGGTGAGCACAAAGCAGCCCTTTGAAATGTCTACAGTCATATGAAATGGCATGCTAATTAAAAATCTAAGGCTGCCTCTGTGATAGGAGAAGCATTTATATTTGTAACTGCAGTGTATAGACTGTCTCCATAACTCATCAACACACAGAGGGCATAGTGTTTATTATCAGGCTCCCTACCTGTTTACAGACCACCGAGTAACCTTCCCATTCCCATTCATCAAACAGCAGAAATGCCCTGCCTGTAATTTAACACCAAATTTCAAAAGGCTAAATCATTTTAAACATTTTACACTGTGCTCTTTGATCTGCTCTGGCGTACAGTGCACTGGCACGGATACAATGAATTGAGTTTACCGAGCCATAAACCAAATAATTGCAAACAAATATATATAATTATGTCTGCCAAATTGCATAATAATAAGAAAGAACATGTATACTACTCTCTTTAAAATCAGATGTTTTTGCGCCTGATGATAAACTTCGGTTCATTGACAAAATGTGAGATTTTGGAAACACGCCTGTGGATTTCATTTAAAACAACACCTCAGACATGCTGCTTAGTTGTGTTGCGTCATTTGAAAATCCCGGGAAAGTAGCCAAGAAATGAGGAAAGGAGTTGTGGACCTCCGCAAGAAAATGTAAATTATGTTTAAATCTTTCTTTTGGAATATGAGTCATTTGCCTTATAACACATGGGTAATGCTCCTCTTGTCACAAACTGCGTTAAATGATAAGTTAATCTGTCATGCATAAGGTCAACACCTGTGCTCTTTCCTTGAGTGATCTTTGTAAAAAAAACAAAAAAAAAAAAAAAAAACACACATCGGGTTGGCATTGGTGAGCAATAAATTTAATAATTTATTGTTTAGAAAAACAAAATAAAACAAAACGCGGCGGGTTTTCGTATAAAGAACCTGACGGGCAGGAGCCAGTGACAGCCTGGTGCTATCACCCAGCTGGTTTTTTACTTTCCTGTTCAACATAAACATGCCTGCTCTCAGTAACAGTCAGTGCTAAGGAGTAAGCAGGAGCCCTGCCCATCCTCAGCCCACCTTCAGCTCACCCTGTCATAAACAGAAATTTTGGGGGAGTGCTGGGCTGCTTTGCTGCGGTGCGCTCAACACGCCGCGCAGGGCGTTCACTGTTAACAGTCGAGACATTCCACTCTAACACGAGTTCCCGAGGAGACGGCTGTTCGCATCTCCATACCGTCTACTCTCCCGTGCTATCTGAGTCTCGTCTCTTTTCCCCTCAGCTTAACTGTGCTCTGTTTACATGAAGCGCACTTTGGGTTCAACAGTTATGGGAGCTGCATGAATGCTCTACATGTGCCAGAGCAGAGCAAGATGCATTTATGTCTTTTTTTTTTTTTTTTTTTTTTTTTCGGAAGGTGGTGGGGTTTGTATGAACTGGAGATCAGGTTGTTTTAAAGGGGCTGGAATTTTTGAAGGCCTCAGCATATAGTGGGGCATGTGAATAAAAGTTAAGGGAGGACAGAGATCAGTGATAAGGTCAGCCAAAAGCTTTTGTTTTTTTAATTTTATTTTGTGTTCATGTACAGCACTTTGAATCGTCTTGTTACAGAAAGGTGCTTTATAAATAAACTTGCCTTGCCTTTGTTTTATCTCTGACATATGCAATAGTATTCATACATCTTAAAAGCTTTTGCATTTTGTCACATAAGAACCGCAAGCTTTGAACATATTTCACTGGGATTTTATGTGATAGAAAGCCAACAGAGATGAACAAAGTTGTGAAGTGGAGGGGAAATTATACAATGTCTCATTAAGGTTTTACAAAACAAATCTGAAAGCTGGCATGAATTAGTAGTTAGTCTCCCTGAATTATTACCTTTTTAGAACCAAAATTTGGAGCAAAAAATACCGATTGAGTAATTCTTGCCCTGACAGATTGCATGGAGAGTGTCTGTGAACAGCAGGATTTCGGTCTGGATTTTGACCGAGTCTTCCTAATGCCAACCGCAGCTCAATGGGTAAAGAAGTCGACTTGCGATCAATAAGCTGTCGGTTAGACTCCAAGTTCCTCCTGCCACATGTCAATATGCACCTGAGCAATCTGCAAATTAGTGTATGACTGTGTGCCTGTTTGTAAATACAATCGGGTGGATATGGCTCTGCTGTAAGGCCCATTTGCAGTGATCAGTGTTACTATAAAAGTGCTCTATATCTTATAAATACAGTCCATTTACCATCAATGTTTAGCCTTAACATCTGTTGAAAAGTGAGCTTTTGAAAGTTGTGCAAATAAAAATAAACAAATAAAACTACTGTATTTTTTCGGACTATAAGGCACACAAAAAATTAAAGGTGCGCCTTATAATCCGGTGCTCTCTATATAGGATTAAAGGTGTGCTTACTGACCAATTGTATGTGGTAGAGTGCGCTCAAAAATCTGTTAAAATGTGTAAGTACAACTTTGGTAAGCAACAAAGCCACGCCACTCAATGGATATTCGCAGCATTATGGCACACTGTGTCACTGCCTGATCGGACCCCTGAGCTGTCTACAAGAGTGCCTGACTGTAATGTCTGTTCATGTACAGACCTCCACATACTCGGGCGTAGTTCACTCTGTGTAGGTCCGCGCGTACAGATACGTGTACAGCTTCATTTTTACGACTTCTCGGTGGCAAGAAGTCTTTACATGAAATTGTTTTATATGTGACACCGAGCCTGATACACTGAGCTGCTCCAAGCAGGCGGTCGCAACACGTGCCATCACAGTCCCTCTCTGTTCTCACTGACAGGGATGCGGTGGAGGCCTGCTGAAAAAGAAACGCTGAGCTCTAGGTGCTCAGCTAGCTAATCACACATTTTACCATCCATTCCACCGCTTCGTCCCACTGGCAGAAAGTGTAAGAATTGTAGGAATTTGCCACAAGAAATGTAGGCACCAGTACACTCGACTATGAAGGGTAAAATGTAGAAATGCTTCTACGCCGAAGTATGCGGGAGCCTTTAGGCAGCCCACAAACCGGAGTATGCACTAGGAACAATAAACCTAGTGAGGTAATTCTATATAAAAGTTCTGTTTATTTTGGCCTAATGTTAGACACAGGGCAGTGTAGTCCAACTACTCTGTCCTCCCGACAATGACGGATAGCTCTCTTTCTCTAAGGAGAGAGCTGTGTACGTGAAGGAGCGGAGTGATATTACACTCTTGGGAAGAATATTTAGTGCGCCTTATAATCTGGTGCACCTTCTATGTGGACCAAGACACATATAGGCACGTAAATTCACTGTGCACCTTATAATCCCCTGTGTCTTATTGTCTGAAAAAAATGGTATGCATGATTTCCCTCCACTTTACAATTTTGTTCTATGCTTTGTTGTTCTACACTTCAAAAAGGGAACTAGAAGTAAGTAAAATATACTTGAAATTAGTGTATTTGTCCTTGATTTGAGCAGGTAAATAAGATTATCTGTCAATAGAGTAAACATGTGTACCCCTAAAATAAGATAATTAGATATACTGCACTTGAAATAAGATGATGGAGATGTTCCTATTTTAAGAACAAGAATCTTATTCCATTGGCAGAACATTCAAACTTGCCTGCTTAAATCAAGGATAAATTAACACATTTCAAGAAAATGTTACTTTTGACCCATTTTTGCAGTGTATAACTGAGTTTGGTTGTTTTAATGGGACAAAACAGAAGCCTATACAACAAGTTAAATAGGCAACTTTGCTTTGGTGTTTCCTACCTTTAACCTCTGCCAGCAGCTCACTGGTGTTGAGCCTCTCCATCTTCTCTTTCCAGTCTTTAGAAAGAAGCTTCTCCATGCATGATGATTCTGAAAAAAAAAGAAAAACAGCATTTAAACAACATTTTCAGCATTTGAAATATGGATATTTGTTCTAATATAATATGGCACACATCCCTTCGCTTATAAATGGGTATAGACAATGGATGGATCATGGATATAGGATACAGTGTCTGTTTTACACTTCTGTAGATGTTATAAATCTATTCCCCTAACTGTAAAGTCAGGGTATGAGATGAAATAATGGTATTTTATTTGATGGGAAACATTAAAAACGACTGAGCCTGACTGTTAAAAGACGAGCCAAGGGTGGAGGGAGAAAGGAACACGGCATTGTGGTGATAGCATAAGGGCAGAGACGCACATTAAGTGGGAGGCAAGGAGTGAGACTGGGTACGTCCAAATGTTCACATAGCTGCCAATGATGAAAACAATTAACATTTGTCCAGGAGACAATGAATCAGAGGAGGAATGGCTGCAATCTGCCATGCTGTCGCTGGTGTAGCTGATAAAGAACATACCGGGCTGGCTGACCCAGGCCTCCACCATCTTTGCACTGTGCAGGGTTCAGCCTGTTCCCATCAAATACCAGCAGTACGACCGAGGCTCCAACTCTCCACCTTGAGCCACTCCTGTTACAAACTCCCTTCGGTCTGGAGCAGAGCTAGACTCCAAGGAAGTGCAGTATTCCATTATATTTTTCCCTCAAGTATGAACAACTTGTGTTAGATTGGATTCCTAACATTTTATTTTTATTGAGGATTCTGTAACTTTACACCGCACTAATAAAAAAAAAAAGGAACCCTTTTCAATCAGAGAATAACATTCAGTCAATTTTAACTTCTGGCATATTGATCTGGTCAGCTTAGTAGTAGAGCAGGTTGTTAATCAGGGTCAGCTGTTTGCATGTTAACGACTTTAACAACAGGGGCACTAAAAGGAGCACCAATGAGACGACCCCTAAACAGAATATTTTTGCAGGTGGAGATCACAGACAGTTTTTCCTTCCTCATGTTTTTGTCAAAGCTATTCAGTAGTTTTTGCATTTGACCAGGATCAGTGTCACTACTGGTAGTGTGAGGTGATACCTGGATCCTATGGAGCTTGGACAGGCAGCCCAACTCCACCAGGAATGCAGATGAATACATGCCCTTGCCAGAAGGATTGAGCTCTAGGAGAGCTGGACAGGGCCGTTGAAAGTCCTTAACCCACCGACAGGACCGGTATCTGCTCCTTTCTGCAAGGAGGAACAGGATGAGGACTGCCCTACAAAGTGGCCTCCAGTGGGTCTTTGGAGAGAACGTTTCTAATCAGACCATTAGAAACAGACTTCATAAGGGTGGCCTGAGGGCCTGACATCCTCTTGTAGGCCCTGTGCTCACTGTCCGGCACCGTGGAGCTCGACTGGCATTAGCCAGAGAATACTGAAATTGGCAGCTCCACCACCGGTGCCATGTTTTGCTCTGGGGAGGCATATTCATGGAAGGTAACACAGACCTGTACAGGATCAAAAATAGCTCCCTAACTGCCCTTAGGGATCAGGATGAAATCATTTAACCCATTGTTAAACCCTTCACAGGTGAAGTAGATGCTGGATTCCCCCAGTTGTATGATAATGACTGGCCTCAGTTGGTATGATTATGCAGAAAGTTCCTGGAGGATGAAGGAATTGATACCATTGACTGGCCACCATGCTCTCCTAACCTAAATCCAACAGAACCTCTCTGGAACATCATGTTTAGGTCCATCTGAGACCACAAGGTTACACCTTAGACTGTGAGCTCAGCGATGCCCTGAGCAGGATCTGGGAGGAGATAACCCAGGACATTGTCCGCCATCTCTTAAGGACCATGCCCAGACATCGTCAGCTATGCATACAAGCATATGGGGGCCATACAAACCACTGAGTACCATTATGACACATTTCAGCAAACTGGACTAGGTTGGTGAATCAGTTTTTCAGTTTCAATTTCTAGGTGACTTTAGTTTAAGCCCTCTGTGGGTTGAACATTTTAATTTTTATCAAATGATGTGCCATCCTTTTGTTTTACCTCTCCTATATCAGTGAGAATACCCAGCATGATTTGCTTTTTCAATTAAGATCTGATGTGTTTCTAAAGTCTTCATTTATTTATTTATTTATGTATTTATATTATTTTTGGACAGTGCAGTTCCCAGATAGACGTGTTTTCATTTGTGTTACTATAGAGTGCTTTTGAGTTTCCAGATATGAAAGGGGTCCATGTCCTGTTAAAATAACAGCTTTTGTTGATGTAAAAGTATTACACCATGATAAAGTGATAAAACTTTTCCACCTGTAATGTCACATATGCCTTGTGCAGGTCCATGGAAAAACAAACGATTGTTTGTTAAGAGGGCCCATGTAGAAAATAAAAAAAACCTGCAGCAACCTGGTTGCATAGGGGTGCACAACCAAAAGTAAATAGTTTGTTGAATGACCAATTCATCCACCCCGCCTTGCAAAGGTTCCTCCAATCAATCCGATTATGAAGGCTTGTCCACTGTTCTTTTCAGATGAGCTAATGGATTGAGTTCACATTTCAAGAAAATCCAACTAGTCCAGCTGAACTTTATTTATGGTTCACGAGATTCTCCATAAGTCAACACAGGTATGTAGCCAAGAAGATTGAATGCTTGAAACTGATATAAAAGTGTCTAATAATGTGTTAGTTGTGCTGTGATGCGAACAAGTTAAGAAACTTTCTATATTTTTTATTGTAATAAACATCCTTGTGTTTTCACTGAATACCACAAGTTCTACATCCATAAAAACTGGAAAAGTTGTGAAATGATCAATAGTGCCCTTATTTTTTTATGTATTTTTTTTTTTTTTTACATTTTACCCTGGGTGTGTGGATTTTCCCAAGACAAAACGTTTCTGTCCTGCACAAAATCCCAAACTGAAACCAGGAAGAGAGCTGAATCGGGGACCTTTCACATGCAAGATACAGGACTCCTCTAGCCTCACCATTATCATTCTTGACATCAAACACAGGGAAGATTTATTCAGTCGAGGATGTATACAAGTGTTGTTTCCTTTTATCCGTCTGTTACATCTCTTGCCCGCTTCCGCAAAGCAAACAGGGTTGCTCCTCTCTGACAAACATGCAGACTTCAGAGGAACTGGGAGTAACAGGGGGTCAGCAGTTCTCGTGGCCTTGTTTAAGGATGGCTTTTTGGGAGATCAAGCAGAGTCACCGTTTTGTTTGATTGTCCACTTCCTCCATGTATGATGGGGGTCAACGGGACATCTTCAGCTCAGGGTCATTATAACATTACTTCTGCTTTATTGACTTTCCAATTCCCAACTCACAGTTTGTCCCCTTGACCCTGGGAGAGACAGAGAGAGAGAGAGAGAAGCCTGTGTGTCCTGTGTGTGTTAACTCCCAGCGTGGCACAGAGATCACAGATCTTAAAACAGGGGTTAAGGGCAGCGGGAGTAGCAAAGATCAGCCCTTCTTCCCTGCCTCTCACCCGTGAGTGAGATGGCTTTCTCTCCCAGAGCAACAAACCCCTTTCGAACACAGACAGAACAATAACAGAGCTCGGCCGCCTTTTTTTCCTCCCCTTAAAAACAAAAGAAAGGATAAAAGTTTTCGAGCTGCATAAAGAGGGATTAAACAAACACATCAGGCATGTGTTTGTATGCACACACATGCTTCCTCTCTATGCACACACACTTTCATACCAGATGCTCCTCCAGCACTTGATCATTAAGGAATGCACCAACAGTTGGAGATAATGCAGTGCCAGCTCCCATTCTACTCCAGTCCTCCCCCTCCTTTCCACCTCCCTCCCGGGAGAGCCGCCGCTTCCTTGCTCCCTACATCCCCTGCGCCGGGCCAGACACGACCTGTCAAGTCCTCCAGCGGCGAAAGACCACAGCTGGAATGCACTGCTGTCCTCCCTGGGCTTCCACCTGAGCGAGGTGAATAACGACCCCCAGATTAGGCCACAAAATAACTCTCAAAACACCTTTCACTGTTCGACGAGGCGCGGACAAAAACAGGCAACCAAAAAAGGGGCTTGCGGGGAGGAAAAAAAAAGAGCGACTTTTGCGTATGCGCGTTCAAGAAAACCAGCGAGTGAGTCAGAAGTCTGGCTTTTTTCAAGCACAGCCCATTTTCCTGCAAGAAGGCAGATTAATAGAGGGAAAGTTATTTCAGTTGTTAAAATGCATGCCTCTTTTCTCAGGAGAAATTAGCAACGCCAATGGAAACACTGTTCACTGACTGCATGGTAATTGCTGTCAGGTTCTGACAGAGAATAGCAAACGTTGATCCATACTGTATCTGACAGAGAGCAACAGATTATGTCAGATAATGCAATCACTTTTGACTCCTGAGCAAATCTCATTATTTTGACAGCTTTTCCTGAACTTTCCTGAAGCTTTCCTAAAACTTACATTTCGAAGTAGGGCATCACATTCAGAGGAATTAGCTCAAACAACAGAAGAGTCCAGTGAGTTTATTTTTATTTTCCTATGGGGGGTATTAAATCTCTCGCACCCCCACCCTTTCCATTTTTTTTCCCCCTCCCTGTCTCAAGATAAAACGCTCTGTGACTGGGGAGCAGGTCATTCAGCTGGGATGAGAATGGAATGAAAACAATAGGCCTTATCAGACTCTTATTTACATTTTCCCAGCGTCCCTGCAGTAGACAACTTGGCTTGTCACCAAGCCCAGATCGCCCCACTGGACCTGAACCAACTTCCTCCAGCCCCAGCTATTCCAACGGTCCCTGCGGACCCTCGCCTGGCACGGACCCCCTCCGCTCTGCAGCAAGCACAGATAGCAACATACAAGACAAAACTACTAGAGTGTCTGTCCAAGACATGTTCCCATTGAGAGAGGAATGGCTTCTGGACTCCTAAGCCTGTCTGGGTCTCATTGTCTCCTCTCTGGGGCCGGTGCTATGCAAACTGGAAAAATGCCCTGAACCCTTTTTTTTTTTTTTTTTAAGTTTCCAAATGGCACTCAGAAGAAAGTGCATAGCCTTCCCTAATTCAACACTGCCAGATTCAGTACGGTTGCCTCCTATCAGAGCTGCCATCTCTGGTATACAGTGTTCCTATGCAGGCACTTTGCGATCTTCCTGATGTGGGTGAACAGACGCTGTAACTTAGACACCTAGGCCTGAGATAAGTTGGCAAGATTAGACCACTTCTCGCTCATTTTCTTTTTACAGTATTAAAAACAAAGGTAATGAACCTGATAAATGTCAACAAAGGAGCGTTTCCAAGTTGATGTGTGACATAAATTCAGAATCTGCCAGTGAGTGGACCCAGGATGTCGTGCTCAGTGTAAACTAGACAGCAAAGCTACAGTCAGGGGTTAGTTAGCACTATGAGTATTAAAGGGGGATATTTGGTCAAATGCTTGCTCATTGTGTGTAATTTCCTGTCTCATTCTACATCCTCCCACATTTTTATCCCTTACAGAGCACTAATCTTAACCTGATCTAAAGTCATGCGAAAGAAATGCTCACATATAGATGTCAAATCTTTCCTTTGTGTTTGTTTATGTCTGGTACAGAGAGTGATTAAACTACATAATAGACGTCACAGTTTGACACTGGCTTACTCATTTAATAAAAAAACATACAGAAAACTGTATATTCTGCATAAACTGTTTAAAAGTTAGGACAACCCTCTGCTGAATAGCTGGTCTTGGTTGAAATAACTTGGATAGTGAACCTTTAGGGCTATCTGGTCACCAACATGGTGACCAGATAGCCCCCAAGGAACATATGTGGTGCCTACCAGCCCGTTCAAAGAAACAGCACAACCCTCCAGTGAGCTGCAACTAAAATGCTATTTTATTCAGTTGTGCTTCCTTTTTAATCATATCATGTATTTACATAGATTTAAAAATGACAAAGGCTTTAAAAACATATTTATATTAGGTAAAGTTAAGGTGTGCTTGGACTCTTCTAGTTCAAAGGTCAGTGCAGGTAGCCCTTCATATGACGCCGTACTGATGAAGTTTCAAATAGGTTGGGGATCCCTGATTTAGGGTTTCTGGAGACTTCTTTTAAAATCTTGCGGTCTGCTTTCAGGTTGAACTGGTATAGAACTGGTCATGCTGGCATTTTCACTTCAACAGTCAGGAGCGCATCAAGGTAAGCCATCCTTTAAAATCCTGAATAGACATGCAATCATGTGTCCCTGATGTGAGTCCTGTGTCCTGGGAATACATTTTATTTGTGGCCTAATTTATTTCTTGCCGGAAATTCAAATGTGTATTATGTTAAAATAATTAAAGGTCATTTTTTTCAGTTATTGTTGCTTATTTTAATTGAACCCTAACCATAACCCTTGTTGTTAAAATTTATGTCAAATTCTTAAATAGTTAAACATGCCCAAAGAAGAACACACATGCTCTAATTTTACAATTAAATCCCTTTTTGTTGTTATGAGGGAAAGACCTTTTTTTTTCCTGAACTGAGAGCTGGTTGTCTGAAAATGTTGATGACTAAGAATTGAAAATAGAATCAAGTCCATTTGTAGTTCATGTTTTTAAATGATCAGCATAAAAAGCTAATCAAAGTTCAAATCTGTGAATGGAACATCAGATTGACAAATGAACAGTCCAAATTTGATTTAGCCAACCTCAAATTAACGTCTACAGCAAAAGTTCACGATCTACTAATTTCTAAATAATTGTGCTGGCTGAATTGGACTTTTGAAGTCTGGTTTCTCCGCATGTGCACTAAAGCACACTAAAACAGTGCAGAACTGCTTCTTTGGCATTTTTCGCTTTTACTTATCGACGCTTTCGATCTCATAAAGCTTTACTAAATTTGTTGACACAACGCAAACACACCATCATGTTTCCAATGACCGTGACCACTTCAAAGCACAAAAACTGAAAGAAAATGGTTTGTTGCAACACGCAGCACTGGGTGTTTTATTACCCTTGGTTGTCAGCAATGAAAGCGTTTCCACAGACGGCCACCACATTCTGAGCCTCTCTGTGTGCACTGTTCTCCCGGGAGAAAGATGATACTTGTGTTTGAGTGTTTGTTGTGTTGAAAAGCCGTTGGCAGAGAAAAGAGAGCTATCTGAGAGAGTCAACTTAGCCATAAGTCATGGATAAGAGAGTGAAAGACTCCCCCCTTCACCATTGGCCTTGTACAGTATATCAGTTGTCACAGCCTCGAGGGAAAATGTGTAATTAAGAAATCAATGATCAGCTGACACTGACAATATAAATAACTTCCTCTCCACAATGGAGCAGATTGGACAGCGAGGGAAATGGGGGAGCAATTAGCATTAGCAGAAACATGGGGAAGGGAGTTTAAGTTTTGAATGGAAGTTATTTTTTTCCCCGATTTGTACAATATACTTTCAATGTCACTTGAAGCGAAGCTTACATTTAAAAAAAACATTGGAGTTACAAAGTGCATTTGTTAAAACCACAGAAGGTGCACTTACCTAACTAAAATATCGTAATGTATGTGATACCGCTACTTATAGACAATGGAACAGTGAATACATACAAAGAAATCAAAGTAATTAAGCCTATACATTTCATCTTGTGTGAAAAAGTGGTTTGACACAGGGAATATTCATGGTATTGCACCCATGAAGAAGCTGCAAAAGCATAAAAGGACAGTAAAGTACCTAAAATCTCAAAGTATTTGGAAACAAAAAACCTTCTACAATCATCACATGTTAATATCAGCTAGTTTAGTCCCAAATTATGGCTTTTTTTTAACTATAATGCATTCAAACCCAATGCCTGTTCATTGCACAAGACTCCACTGGTCAAAAAAAGAACCTGTGAAAGCTCATTTAAAGTTTTGCTTCAAAACATTTGGACAAGAGAAAAAGTCTGTTCAGACGACACCAGAATTGTACTCTTTAAATGTTATTTAAATGTTATTCCACACACAATGTTTGAAGACGGATCGGCCCATCAGCCTAAAAACACCATGCCAACTGTGAAGTTTGGAGGTGGGAACATCACGATGTGCGACTGTTTTTCAGCATGTTTTATCGGCAGACTTTATATACTCAAAAGGATGAATGGTAAAAGGTACTGAGACTTGATTAGAATCTAAAGATGAAATAATGAAGGATTTGAATGGTCAATTCAATTTGTTGTCTTGAATCTAATTAAAAATCTAATCAAAAAAGCTAAAGATGAGAGTGGATAAAAAAGATCCTAAAAACCTTCAAGCTTTAAAATAGCTTCTTCTTCGGAAAATGACACCTCCATATAACTAGTTTCGATATACAAGAGATGGTGTAAAGAAGTCTGTAGAAAAAGAGGCTTTTCTACAAAATATTACATCAATTTCAGTACGTTTAAAATGTATTCCTAGAGTAAGATAAGATAAGATAGGCTTTTTTGATCTCACAATGAAGAAATTCACTTGCCACATCGGTTCATACAAGAAGGTGCAGAGTAGGAAAGGTGCATTCAGTTATATACAGTGAATCTTCATATATACAATGGATCAAAAAGGATACAAAAAAATACAAAAAAGGAAATAGGAATGGGCAATTGATGTCATATTTACATACATAGTGATCTATATGTATATAAACATATATACATACTTATATATATATACACATATACCTATACACCTACATACATACGTACCTATGCGTATATATGTGCATATACATTGTATACATTTGTACATACATACATACATGTGTACTGACATATGTTCAGGTGGTGATAGCAGCAGAAGTCACTACATCAGGATTGTGGCCCAGTGTATTAATTAGATTATTGCACATTAGTCATTGCACATTGGTTATTACTATTGTGGTTACAGTTATAGTGCAGCATTGTATAGTGTGGTAGCAGCAGGAATGAATGACCTGCGGTAGCGCTCCTTTTTACAAACAGGATGTCTAAGTCTGTCACTAAAGGAGCTGCTCAGCTCCTCTACAGTCTGGTGCAGGGGGTGGAAGGTGTTGTCCATGATGGATGTGAGCTTGGACAACACCCTTTTAGATATAAGTCGACTTTGTTACATAAGTCGACTTTGTTACATGTAACTTAATTTATGAAATAATTTGTTTAAATTGTCTTGTGTGTGTGGATCATTTGGGTTTGTTACCTACATCTGGTGTGTCTTTAAGGTCAATATCTCCATTAAAAATATATTTACCTGGAAAAAGGTTGAGATGGTATACTTTGTTTTCCACACTGTATACTGTCATGCTTAAATAAAAAAATGCACTTTGATTTTATTTAAAAGTGATGAACTTATTAATTCAAAAATATAGCCTAAACATAACTCTAACCCTCAACCATCCTTTTAAAAATGAAACAAAAATGTTTTATGCTTAAATTGTGACATATTTCAGACATAACTCCATCCCAAAAATAAAAGTAAGAAATAAATAAAAGTGTCAGAGTCTTAGTGAGACAATGGCAGGTTAACTTCTGATTCCTCATCCACTCTGAGCTGCGAGGGAAACAAATCAAAAGTCGAGATTGATTAAAAAAAAAAAGAAGAAAATGACTGTGACACACTCCAAGGAGTCCTTTTGAATATCTTAATCACAGGCACACTAAAAACAAGACCCCGTCATCAAACCAAATAAAACATAATAATTACAAGAGGCAGGCAGGGAAGTGAAATCCTGAGAGAAAACATGTTTTTGTCATTCAGCCGGTAGTCCCCGAGACAACAGCTGTTGGATGCTGCAAATACTCCTGAAGTCTCCATAATCACGCTGTTATTGAAGTGAGGACAAAAAGGGCACTAATTGCATGGGAGCAATCGGAACGCAATAGGTTACACACCCGGGTGATGCTGCACAATGCGAACTCTAAAGAGGGAGCTTCGGTGGGGGGGGGGGAGAGGGGAGAGAAAAAAAAAAGACTCAGAGCACAACACAGCGTTGTCGCTCATTTTCAGGCAATTACCTTTCCTCGTTGTCAACAGTTGTAATAACCTCCTCCATTTCCAGGAGACTTCTTTGGGGCAGTTAAATAATTCCTGCTTTTTTTCCCCCCCCCTTTTTTTTTTTTACGCGTAATTACTGGTGCTGGCATGCATAAATAAAGAAGTCCAGCTCTTTGCTTTGGTGTCATTGTACGAGCGGAGCACCTGCACTTGGCGGTGGGCTTTCTTTAACTGACACCTAATCATTATTCCACTTGGTGAACATTCCTGTTAGTCACCTTTAGTCTTTCCTGTCTGGTCATGTAAACAGTGTCTATAAATGCATCGCGGTTAAGACGTGCTTCATCAGAGACAGAACGCATCTCCTCTGTCGCAATCTTCCTGATGCTCGTCACTGCCGGATTCAACCTTCTTTTTTTGTATCCAAGCCAAAATCAGTTGTTAGCCTCTTAGATGGGTTAGGGGTCAGAAAAAGATTGTCTTTTTTTTTTTTTTTTAAGTAGGAGGTCTTTTCATGAACAAGCAGTTGAGGCTTTGGGGAGGCTTTGCTGAAGGCTGAGATTGGATTAATTGTTAAGTACAAAGTAATTTGGACGTAATTTGGAAACATGTGCTTTCGATGAATCTTTCTTTTGGTTGCCTCTTTTTATTCCTTGATATGATTTATAAGCAGATGCGAAGTGAAATGAAAACATTTGACACCTGCATCCAGATGTGGTCCAAGATAATTTGAGGCCCTGAACAGACTTTATTTTGGGCTCCTTAAAAAACGTTCTCCCTATTTGATGATTTTTGCTTTCTGCACTCAACACAAGCTCAACACAAGCAAGAGTTAATGACCACACAATAAATACAAACTTACATACTTGTTTAGCTTCATAAGCATTCCCATTATTGATTAAATCTAGATCACTTGGAATTACAAATACTTATTTTAATCTTTTTTTTTTTTTTGCTATGTTAAAGCTTGTATACCAGGAATGAACCTAGGATCTTTTCTATTTACAAACAGCCAATATTTATATTTTTATTTATCCTTTATATACTCAGGTTGCCTCAATGAGATCCAAGATCTCATTTAAAAGTTCTGTTTTGATGAAGCAAAAACCAACAACAAAAATGTTACAAACACAGTAGAAATATGCATAATTACAACATTCAATTCAAGGTGAATAAGCCAATAAACCGAAAAAACAAGAGCTAGTTTCATAGGTCTTCTCCATTTTCCGTGTGAAATGTTTTCCCATCTCAGACACAATCAGCTTTAAATTATGCCAATGGAAACATGACGTTCAGACTCTGAATATAATATATGTACAACTTTAACAGTCGTAAGCCTGTTTCGGGGGAATTTAAGTTCTCCTTGCACTCCCCAGTCAGGGAGGGGGTCCTAAGCAGCTGCAAAATCTGCTTGTGCATTTGGCCAATCCTCTATACAACTATTTTCTGCAAACGTGAACACAGTAGGAATGCGCAAATGAATTTTTTAAGGGTCTTAGTTCTCGTGAAAGGATAAGCAAACCGGCTTCCATAAGCAGAAACTTCGTCTGCCCCCCCCTTCTCTCGATCTCCACTGACCAACATCTTAATCCTATAGGGTTGACCTGTCCGTTGCGAGGCACCGTCTACGCACACAGCGCCATGACCTTTCTAAATAGGACACGTGTCCATCAAGCATATATGAATTAAGCATCCCCAAGAGGCTTCACCTCCTGAGCCAAGCACCATGTGACCTCTCCCAATCCATTTTACTGCGGCACTCTGTGGCAATCAGCCTTGAATTATTAAAGTGAGCAGTGAGCAATGATCAATTCATTGCGGCCCTTGCTCGCCGGCTGCCCCGCTGTACTTCAGCAGAAATGACATTGAGAACACTTGAGTATGCTTCCAGACAATGCACATAAATGTGAAATATGTCAGACCCAATATGTCAATAATAATAACTGTACAGGCTGAGGCCATGTCCAGGCTAATCCAGCTGAAATGCTGTTAGATGACTGGGCTGTGAGCAGGTTTCAGTGCGTCCTTACAATGGCTTTCTCAGGAGAAAGAGCGAACAAGTAGATGATCTTACTGCGTCTTCTTTCAGCTGAGCAACTTTTATGCTCGTAGCAGTAGAGCGACTCTTCTGTGTATTCAGACTTTTAGATATCGACCAACTGCAGGCTCGAAGCGCTTCAGAAACGCGAGGGAGAAAGATCGAGGAAATGTAAGGAAGCAACTTGAAAGTAGGGGATAGTTATGGAAATAAAAACCACCCCACTCGATCAAAACTTTGTAAGGAGAAGACGAGGAGCCAAGATAAACCAGAAGTCAGAGCCCCCAAAACTGCAATCTTCCCTTAAGCCGGAGAGTGGCAGCTGGCAGAACAGCTGGTGAATAGGATTAATGTCAGAAGAATGAAATAAAACTCAACATATGTCCGAGCCTGAGGTGTTGGGACTGTGCGTGATTGTGCCCCCGATGGATGCCATGTGTGCAGCTGGAAGGAGCTGCTGTGCTGCTCTGCTTTCTAACCCACAAGGTCACTTTTAAGAACCAGGACCATTAAATGCTTGGATGGCGAAATGAACTTTTCCTCTCATATTTCCGCTTCTTTTTTCTTTTCAGTTTCTCTTCAGGTCACAAAAGGGATGTTTTAAATCTAAATCATTAAGAAGCGTTATTGCTGATTAAATCGAGGCAGAGAAAAATGGGATTTGAAGAGAAATTGGTAGCAAAATAAATCATTTGGATTGTTTTAGCCTTCCTTATTTTTTTTTTTTTAAGAAAACGGTCCTTTTTAGATATGCATTGCAAGGTTTAAAAGAGCACGGCTATTATTCTGCTAGAATATCACTGAAACTGAATGACAAGTGTGTTTGGTTTACCAGAAAGAAAAAAAGTAGACATTACCTCTGGATTTCAAGCCCATGCTGATGAGGGGGATCAGCACTTCATGAGTAGAAACATGTCAACTCAATTTTAATTTGTAATTTCCATGTGATGTTGGTAATAATTACGGTCCGAGCACTGTAATAAATTATAATAATTTCCTGCAAAAATTTAATTACTGGGTACCTTGCATTTGGAAGATTTTTTTTTTTTTTTGGGGGGGGGGGGGTGTATGTGTGTGTGTGTGTGTGTGTGTGTGTGTGTATGGGGGGGACCAGCAATTTAACTGTCAGACATAAATTTGCCTGCTAATCAATGCTCGAAAACATTCACATTTATTCATCTATGTTAAATTAATAGACGTGCAAAGAAAACGGGGAGTACTGTGATCATAGCGGTTCAGTGTGATTTAGTAAATTAATGGGTGTCTGACTTCATAAGGACAAAAAGAGACTAATAGGATCCACATGAATGCTTTACAGTTTGTAGTGAAGTCAAGTGTCTGGTTCTTAGACTAAAACTTTATTTTTAGGAACACTGGACAGCCACCGTGATAAATGTCATGATTACGGAAAATCTTGTGATGCTTAAACCCGCAAATGTGTTGGAAACTTCAGCGGATCAAGAATTTTACTATCTACCAATTATTTTCTCATTAAACGACAATTTTGGAGAAAAAGAAAAATAGTCGCATCATTAGATTTGTTTACTTAATTACTCATCTAACTTTGTTTACAAAAATGCCAGACCCCAGGAACTACACATAATGCTAACTGGACCAGAACATCATAGGTCACTACTCTTTAGCGTACACTGGTTTCTCTAAAAGGAACAAGTGGAAATGCGTGCAACAAACCAAGTCAAATTTTACTTTACTTTTTTTTTTGGAACTTCTGTAAGTGTAAGTAAGTATGTACCTTAAAATTAATCATTTTTTCATTTCAGAAACAATGTATCATAGTTAAAAAAAAATATCACACTTTTAATTTGAGTATATTTATTCAGTGGGGAGAGAAACCAAACACTGAACAATAATAATCAAAAAGAAGCTATTTTAATAAGTAGTCAATCAGAGTATCGGGGCTCGTTTTTTTAAATAATCCATGACTACAGTTGTTTTTTTGGGTTTTTTTTGGGGGGGGGGTATAGATATAAAACAGCAGTTATGTTGCTCTTAGTCTTTCTTAAAACTGGGAAACAAGTAAGACAGATGTGTGTTGATCTTTAAAAGTCAGAAAATGGCTGCAGGAAAAGAGACCGTTCTCTAAATGTTATTCTTTACATGTCAAAATAAGCATGACAAAGTGTTAAAAAAAACTCAAACAGTGACACTGACATTTATGATAGAGGGGCAGTAGAATCACAGTCTTTGCTTTTCAAAGCTGTATTGAAGGATACATTCTTTTTAAGGCTCACTACACATGGGGATGTCAGTAAATATGTAGATTACTGTAATATCTGGTATTGTCCCAATACCAGAAACATCATTCTGTCAGTTTGAGCGACATATTTATTGAACAAATAAGAAAGAGGTGAATGTTTAAAATTGTTGGACTACCTTTGGTTACTACGTGTCACGGAGTTACCGTAGCACCTCTAAAGGTTAAGCAGTGCAACTTTTAGAAAGTCGCCATTCATTTCCCCACATCTACGTGTCTCAATGTGCTGTTGTTCGTACCCTGCAACAATAGAAGCAAGATTTTTTATTTTTTTTTTCCTTTTCAGTCATGCCCATTCGCTTCCTGTGGGATACAGAGTCATATGGGCTGCAACCTGCTGGGCAAAGATGGAGAAATGTGCTTCTCTTGAGAGACTGAGCTCATTGGTCCAGCTCACAACAGGGAAGCGAACAGCACCGGCTTTGTCGGGGAAAATGCCACCCACCTAGAAATAACATGTCGGGAAAACTAAACAATAAGGAGGGAGATAAGTGGGCCAGTGAACAGCGTGGCGAGAAGTAAAACAATTGCAGTTTTGTCAGAAAAGGCAAACAAAAAGTTCTGCTTCAACAAACCATTAATACTTATTTGAAACATCAAGATGAACCTACTGACCCCCCCATCATGAGCAATTGGCAATATAGCAACATCTTGCATCTTAAACTGCCGCTCAGTGCAATCTCGAAAATTACACTGGAGGTTCAGCTTAAGAGTGATGATATTCATCTTATGATTATTATGGTTGGCACCCACACTTTGCAATGCAATAAAACAGAGTTCTGCTAATTTCTTCTGACATTTTCATCACACCTCCTCGTGCTTGTAATGTTATTGAACAAAAAGGGGAAGGAGGGGGTTGGGGGGGGGGCGTGGAGGAGTAGGGCTGCTTGTGTTTTATTGGAGCTGATTAAACAGTCTCTTTGTTCAAGAGATCGCTCATTAAAGTTGGCTGTGAGACGTGCACGCTCGCACTGTTTTTGGGGGCGACAAATAACAATGCAAATATGTTAAAAGGCTGCATCTGCCTAACTTGTCATGTCTGGTTCTGTCAAGGCGGGATCAATCTGCTGCGTGGCTGACGTACCTCTGACTTGCGGAGTGGGTCTGAAATGTGTTCTGAAATCATTAGAAGGGCCACGGAGGCTGTCTGTGCCCAGGGTGTGAGTTACACTTGCACTATTTTGATCCTCGGTCAGATGAAACCATTTCTTTTGTCAAGCTATGTGTGGAGAATGCTTGGGAGCTGAATGCCACGGCTACGACAGCGATACTTAGCTGGCACACAGTGGGATTCAGAGAGTAACCCTTGCAGCAGGTTCACACACACACACACACACAAACACACACACACACACGGCAGGACACATCTCTTCTCCTCATCCCGTTGTGGAATACCCTGTTCTTTCCGTTTCTGCCTGCCTCAGCACCCCTACCCCCCCCCCCCCCCCATGTCACTCTTCCCACTTTGTGCAATTTGTCTGCACATGACCCTCCTCATGTTTCACATGACAGCAAAACAAGGCTGTTTTCTCCCGCTTCCAGCCTATATGGTCTAATGCCAAATATAGCAGCATTAATAGCTTTTGCCTTCTTGCGTAGCAGAGCAGTGTGCGTCTTACCAAAAATAGTCTCAGAGCTGTTGATGATTTAATCGCCTGATTATTCACACGCAGCAAGGAGTTGAAGCTATTGTTTTTTTTCCCCATTTAAAATATATTTAAAAAAAAAAACATATCACAATCCAAACTTTGTTGAGACGAAAATGTGTCGCTTCCTGTCCGATTCATTAAACATGCAGTGGGCGAGCCCTACCTACAGCCAACGTGTGGATTTGTGAGTATACAAAGACAAGCGAGGCTCTGTGTTGCCCTGGCCCGTGATTTGTCTCTCAGAGACACCCGTTTCCTCCCATCAAGGGGTTTTCTGTGCGACTTGTAAACCAAGATCACAATGGGAGTTTTGTGCTGCGTGGGTGCAGGGGGACACACAACAGCTGAAACCCGGGAAGATGGCCCCTGGAATGTGCCGCAGCAGTTGCTACTGTTGACTAATCGGAATATGAGAAGTGGGGAAGGTGATCTTGAATGCAAAGAATGGCACATTGAAGAAGCAGCTGCTTGTTTTGTCATCTGAACGACCAAGACAGCAGAAAAGGTTGCCGTTTTGAAACGGGCAACAAAATCTGCTCCTTAGCTCGTGTAAAGTAAAACCTGCGCTGGCGTCCATCACCCCGCGGGGACAGGCCTGTGTTATGTGACAGCTCTGTTTTGGAACAGATAGTAAATACATAATTCAGCAGTGGACCGGGCTCTCTGCTCTGACTATTCCCCTCATGCGGCCACTCCATTTAGCAGTGGGCTCTGATCTCAGCCTGGCACTAGTGCAACTTTGTCGCTGGAGGGTGAAAAAGGCTGGGAGACAAAATTCGTAGGAGGAGAAACATTTTTTTTGAACTGGGCCAGTCAAAGGTGAAAAGATGATAGCGTTGAAGAAGGAGGGGGGGGGGAGAGAGAGAGAAAGACAAGGCAAAATAAAGAGACAAAGGAAGAGGAAAAGGTCCGCGTATCAGATTTGTGGAAGTTCACACGTCAGGCTGGCAGGCAGCCCACGGCATACAGCCGAAAAAAATCTATTTAACGTCTGCCTCACAGGGTGACAAGAGGCTTGACTGGCAGAGAGCGGGAAAAGCCACTTTTGATCATGGGTCCTAACAAGCGATTCCAGGTCGCGTCTCTTCAGCCTGAACAGATCTGCATTACCTATTCAAACAAAAGTGACAGACCAGAGCGCTGCTCCACTGAGCTGCTGCGCCGTGCCACGGGCCAAGAGGGATCACACGCACAGGAAGGCCCCCACTGGCACACACACACACAGCGTGCACGCAGAAAAAATTGGCCACTCCATCAAATAGGTTATGAAGATAAGAAGCCGGCTCAAATTTGTTGACGGTGACAACAGATTATTAAAAAATTGCTCGAAGGAGGAGGGATGCTTGACAGATGTTTGGCTTCGGTATCTGTCCCGACACAAAGGGTCCTGGGCTGGTGCTGTCCGGAAGGCTGCAGCGGTAAAAAGGGGAGCGGAGAGCGACGTGTGAAGAATCAGCAGGCAAGGAAATGGATTTCCAGCCCTGATTGCATATGCATGGAGTCAGAGGCTCATACTCACATCATTATAACAACGATTCCTATTAATTAGGTGGGATAAAGGAGAACCAGATGACATGGCAGCTGCTGAAGAGACGAGAGGGGAGAGGGGCGGGAACCGAAAGAGGAGCGGGGAGAAAGTGCCTCAATCTCTTTCGGAAAAAAGGGGGAAAATAATTTTATGTGACAGAATGTATGACAGAAGTTATATGCAAGGAAACATAGAGAAAGTAAAAAAAAAAAAAAAAGAAGCATAACCTTCTTAAATGCCGCATTTAAAGCAAATAAATGTAGGAAAATAGATCCGTTGACACTATCAGCACCTGCAACCAATTTCCAGTGTAGTGTCAGCAGGAGCCGTGACACCGAGGGGGAACGGTGCAACAACAGAGTCAAGAGTTCATCAGCGCTAATCAGACCACAAGCCTTAGAGCTGATCTTATTCTCCACCGCAGCTCTCACCCATCCCAGAATCTCATTACATGGCATGTTGTAATAGCGGATAATGACCTGGGGCTACTCGCACAATGCAGATCACTCCCCTACACTCAACCTGCTGCACAGTCATTATGCAGTGATAATACACAGCCTCGCCGGGGGGATTACACTTACAAATAGAGAAGACAGGTCTAAGTGGCGACTTGGAACCAAACACAGTTCAAAATATATAAATCCTGGGCCCCGGCACAATTAGTCCAGCGGCGCGCCCCGCCACGCTGCTTTTTTTTTGTCACAAGCGACAGTCGGGTTACCTGCCGCTGTAATATTTTCTCAGCGGCCATTAAAACATCCCTCTACCTGAGATTAAAAAGCAAGCGGCTGCAGTTTGCCTCCCCTTTGCTGAGTTAATTAGCCGTGACTCCGTCAAAGGGTTTCAGGTGTTGATTATTCTGCCAGAGCACTTACAATATACAGAATAGCTGGCCTAAAAAAGGGACGCGATCTTAAATTGAGCATCCAACCCCCACCCCCACCCAAAAAAAGGCTGGCATATATTCAAATGTCTTTGTCTTGCATGTCGTTTCTTCAATGCCAATACATGCATATGTTAGAAAAGCGGTTTTGCAACAGTGATGTATTATTATGCCGTATATAGAGATTATGTGGGAAAAATCTCCTTTGTTAAATTTCCTCAGGCTACAACTGTTCACTGCGCTACTTTCTCAAGAACTGCCTTGAAACTTTGCCAGCTAACCGCCGTTTATCACGCCTTATCTATGGTAAACATCCAGATCCACTCATCTGATTATATTCAGAGGTTGGGAAATTTAAATGAGGTATTGTTCTAAACGTTTCTTCAACCATGTCCCCAAAATATTTAATAAATGTTTAAATGCTTCTCATATTCATTCAATGTAACCCCCTCAGTTGCACATTCAATTTATCCATAAAACTAGACTGAATGAACGAATAAATGAATGAATGAGCTTTCCTGTGTGGATTTGTGTCTGATGGCTACTTTTTTTCTACGGTATACAAATAAAATGTATTCATAAGAAGATAAACAGTTGCTTTTAAAAGTGCACACACAAATAAAATGAAATTATAACAAATCATTTTAAAACCTTTTCCACGATTGATGTGATAAAAGTGGAGAATCCTGGGCAGTTCGACTGAAAAACAGACAAACCTGGCGGAAGAAGAAATGTAAAGCACAAAAAAAGTGCAATAATCAGCACAAATTAAAACTTTGTCAAAGCTCCTTTTAGATTAATTTCCACATTCAGCCTCTGTGAATACACACACCTTGCATTAGTTTCCAACAGATTTCCTTTTGTCTGTTGAATTGTACTGGATCAATGTCACATTATACGTGACAAAATAAACTGCTTGTTTTGTGCTTTACAAGAATCTGTCATTTTTAACAGGAGCGTGCAGAGTTTTGAGAGGCGCCGCATAAATACAGCAGCTGATCAGGGATGCTTTGTTTGATCGGCACATGGGTAGGACTCAGAAGTTTTTACCTAATTATAGCTCAGTTTTTTTGTTCTAATATAAAAATGATCTGTTCATTATAATTCTTATCAGCGGAACGTTGACTAATAAAGAAAATGCATTTCCTCTGACCTGGTCCAAGTTAACAGACAATGTTCATTACCAAGTAGCAGTATCCCCCTTTAATAATATAAGATCAAGAAAGATGTGCTCTCCTCTAGTCAATACATCCCAGAGAATACTCCCTTACAGCTACAACCGGGTTACCCGTCCTTGTCTTTTGGACAATCATAAAGACTCGACACACAAGGATTTCTGTTGACTTACACAGTATTGATTCATACTTTAGTACATTATATAAAACTGTTCTTACGGCACGTGAATCAAAGCAAGGTCACCTTGGGTTTTTATAATGCTGGCCATTTTTCTTTTTACCATAATACTTAATTCTGACATTTTTAACTCTTGACAAGTGCTGTCTGGAGGCTTATCCATAAATAATGCATTTACAATACCTAGTAAATAAACATGGGGCACAATCGTTAGCCCTGCTGGCAACTGGGCCTAATAGAGCTTTTACAGCAAAGGTGACTATTCAGCTAAATGCAGTGCTCACTGCTGGGAGGACATTTTCATTCATTAGCACAGTCACAAGCACTTAAAGCACTTTAAGGGATCCGAGATGGAGAGTAAAGGTAGAAGGATGGAGAGGGTCGAAGGGTATAAATATAGAGATGGAGGGATGGAAGAATTACACCTATAATATTGAGCAATGTCTCTATTGTTGCAGGGTTTATTAGGCATTGTGGTGAATGAGGAAACGTGGCTCATAATGCTGTTAAAGGAAGCCATGATGGTAATGGAAGACATCAAAATATCGCTGCCCATTAATATAGGCCATTCCGTGTCTGCTTGTTCTTGCCTAAAGGTCAAGTTAGTTTCAAATAATACTAAAAGTATTCGAGCGTGATTAAATTATTGTGCTAATCAGTGCTTTCTCTAGAAGATACTACAATATGTGTCGTTTGTAACAGATTACAGATAACAAGTAAAAACCTCCCACAAATCAGAGGAAGAGCTTGAAATAATGTTTAACTGCCCCAGCCTTAATTTGTTTTTGTTTTTTTGTTTTATTTTTTACATTACTTTAGTTGGGTTTCAAAGTTTCTCATTAAGGAACATTCAAAGGATTTAGTGATTTTGTTTCTCTCCACTTTAGGTCATTGTGGTTATCTCCATTGAACCATCTTGACCTGCCCAAAGGAGGGGGAAAAAAAATCAAACTAAGAGAAGAACGGTAGCAGATGGTGAAGAGCCTCTGAGGATCTCTGTGAATCCTGATCAGACAAGCGCTAGAGCAGCAGAGTGAGACACAACACCGCATACAAAAGCTTTACATTCAGCTCTTCTCGTTGCTTATGACACATTAGACACGCGATTAAGAGAACAAACGGCCTCGCCAGCATTCGTCTATGTCCTCTAATTGGTTAATCCAGCCCCTTTTCACTTCCAATAGTGGCCCTCTCCATAAACAAAGATACCAGATTAGGATTTCTCCAAGGTTGCTGTTAACTTCTTTTTGGAGGCAGTTTGTGAGAGTCTGCCTCCCACCGTTTTACAGTAATCACTGATCATCACCACAGAAGCTTCCTCGAGGGCTCTCGAGAACAGAGCAACTCGCAGTTCTCTCGGCGCGGGGACAGCGTGCTAAACTTCGTATGGCTCTCGTCTTCTGCTGGGTTCCCTGCACGGAAGCTAATTTCCTCCAGCAAGGGAGTGTGTGTGTGTTTATTTTTTTATTTCTTTTTTGGGTGCCCATGATACAAGGCGCATGAGGCAGACCACGGCGCTATTATTAACAAGAGATTCAAACAGCTGTATGGCGGTCCGAAGCACCCTCTCCTCCTCGCGCTAACATACGGCCCTGGATTACAGGCTGCACTTGACCATTTAAATTACTGCAACAACCAGCCTTCAGCAGATGGGGCTCATTTCCATAATGGCCACCGTCACCACCAAGAGCATTGATGATGCTGCTGCGTAAAAACCCTTCCACAAAAAAAAACACTACATGAAATTACAGCCAAGCTTAAAAAAAAAACTAGTATTAACATCGCATCTTAGTATTATAATCTTGATATTTTTCCGTAAAGTGCCATACTTTAAATTCTGATCTCTGCCTTTGCTCAATATGTACAGCCTTCTCCACGGTTATCACCATCCGGAGAAAACGTGTTTAAAAAGATTTAAGATAAATTAATGATGAAACAATGTTGCAGTGCCCCTGTAATTAACATAACTATTAATAATTTAGAAGTTTTTTGTTACTTCATTGTGCATGTTGGCCCATCCAGTGTTGTTTGTCTCAGTTCCAGTTGTTTTAAACTTTTCAATTATTTCTCTGAATGCACGTACAGGCAGGTTCAGGACTGTAGCCATTTTCTGGCGCATGCAGTTCAACAGACATCTCCCTAACCTGAATGGTATGTTCTCCTGTCTTTCCAGTTTTGAAGAGCGCTAAGAGAAATCATCAGCTCAGTTCAGAATACTTTATCAATCCCAAAGGGCATTTTGTTTCTGCAGACAGGCCTGTTAGTGGTAAAATAGTATGATAAAAGTGCACTGACACCGCAATCCGTCAATTAACGTCAACCTCAATGTGCCAGTAGTTTAGAAAACTGGTACAAATTTCTACTATTCTCTGGAAACAAGAACAAACTGATTAAGCAAAAATGGGTCAATAAATCACTTTACGCTCAGATTGAAAGGGGCACTTTTTAGCTCTTTTTTTCACACCAGGTAAACAAAAAGTCTTGGATTACCAGTAAATTACCAGTTTCTAAACTCTCTGATCGGGTTTGAATGATTGGGTTTGAATTAATTGAAAAAAATCTCTTTTATATGGATTTAATAAAAATTATTTTTGCTTTGATGCTGTCTTGCACATCCAAAAATGTTTTTTTTTTTCAACAACATTTACTCAAATTAAATTACATGTTGGATTAGTATGATATTAAACTACAAACAACTTTTCACCCTTTTCTTTTCCGCTAGAAGTGCTGATTATTGTTTAGGGGAGCACTGGTCTCTGGTATAAAAAACATACTAGTTTTACATATAAAAGGGCACATATGTTAAAAGAAAATAGGTCACCAAAATGACCTCTGCTTGCTTGATGTAGTTGCCAGTATCACTGACGATCCGGCGGTGGATGGTCATTTGGATCCACTCCTGAGAAACAATGTTTTAAATTTCTGCAAATAAACTGTGTTTCTTTTCTTTCTCTGTTGAACCTGGACAGACTGCGATGTCTGATAATATCTAAATAACAACACAAACAATCAGTCGTAGGAGGGTGTGGCGGTGTAATTATGTGGTGAGAGGCCTGCGAATGCTCTGTTACAAAGATCGCCACATGCGCACTTTAAAAAAAAAAAAAGAAGTGGCAAATTATTTTTAGGCTAACAGAGGTCTAATTTATTCGTCTGATGAAGTGCTTAAGCTAAGAGCTCCCTGGGCACTAAATGAGACACATGCGTTCCCAAGGGGGTTTAACATTTGATTGGATGTAGTTATATTACTACAGCCCTAATTAAGAAGGGGGATGTGTTTCAGAAGCTCTTTCAAATATTTGTTTTTCTGCCATACTCTTGATAGACTCCAGGCTGTAGGAGGGAGAGCCAGGCAGGGTGTAACGGGCGCCGATTCGACAGAGACCTAACAATCTTACCACAGGAGAGGATTTCGTGTTCTCAGCGTCACTGCTTGCTTTGAATCTACTAATTAGTAACGTTAATCAGGTAAGATCCTCCAAAAGGTCGTGGACCGTTTGAGGGAAGTTACCTTTGATGAATGTCTGCGCAGAAAGAAAAGCGTTCTGCGTCGCGACGTGAAAAAAAAAAAAAAAGAGGTAATGTTCCTGGCATCAGAGCAGCGCTGTGGGTTTTATGGTCAAAGAATTCTTCTTGGCATGAACAAGGACCACACTTATGCCGAAGTGCGCTGCCACCCAGTCTTTGTCACACTGGAAGACGTTCAGAACAAACTGGAAATACTGTTACGTCACCGATCCCAGCCTGTGTGAGCCTGCGCGAGCGCGTGCGGCGGAGAGGAAAAAAGGAGAAAGGAAGGCAGGGAGTCGGGGGAATATCTGGGATTAGATGGTAGTAGGAATGAGGCCTTCCTTACGCCCTCGCTCCAAAACACACTCACAGAGGGAGACATACCGTCTTGCTCTGTCTTTGTCATCTCCTCCAGCTTCTTCTGCTTCAGCGAGTCCACAACGTCTGCCAGGCTTCCTTTGCGGCGCTCCGGAGTCCCGAACGCTGATCCACTCAGCAGGTCACTTCGCTCCCGGGCCCCCTCCTCCGGTTTGTGTGGAGAAGTCGAATTGTTCCGGAAGGAGTACAGGGAACATACTTTATTGCTGTCAGGTTCCTGTAAGACAAAAAAAAAAAAGAAAAGAAAAAAAAGTCAAGAGACGAGGCAGCATGGGATGTGTGTTTAATGGTAAGCCTGTTGCTCTACTGTCATCACGCTTTGAGCTTTTAGACATTTATTTATTTTTTTTCATTCAAATCCCATGATTGCCGGAAGGTGTTTGCGCTTCGGGCCTATTTGGCCACATCAAATGGCTCAACTCTGGCTTTTATATACGGCAGCCTCTGTATTTTCAACAGCACGAGCTGTTCTGGTAAATGAGACATGACAAGTGAAAAATTGAGATGAAATGATGAGGCACCCTTTCACAGGGCATGTTCGTAATCTGCTAAGGCTTTACTATTCATCTGCACAGACTATACAGTGAAAACCTCCTAACTATAATCTCGTAAATTGCTGTTGAGAGTGCATTTGTGTGAGGGTGACTGCTGTGTAATTTTTATTAATTTTCGAGCAAAGGCCTGTTCTTAGCCGAGTGCCTGAAGCATTCGTAAATCTGCGTCTGTCCTGTCTCGCGCTGTTGTTGTTTTTCTGTCCCGCATGTGTATGGTTTAGCATTTAACTGGGGATCCCGTCTCTGGCTGACTGGCTGAGTGCTCCCTGTGCACAAACAGAGACATGAAGAAAAAAAGGGGGGGAGGAGAACGCTCGGCGTGTGTAGTCGGCACACAGTCCGTGGCCGAGGCCTGCGACTGACAGAAGGTGGTGTTAATTATGGTTTCTGGAGTCTGAGAAAGCAGAAGGTAGCGCCGCAGCCAGAAGTTGGAGACTTTAACGGGGGAACAGTTATCTCTGATTTAAACTTTGGCCCATGTGCTGGGGAGAATAAACACAGCTGACATCTGTATCAAACACATGCTGCCCATTTATCATAGAAAAGTGTGATAACACGGGATATTACAGCTGTTACTGGAGGATAGGACGCGGACAGCCAGGAAATCCTAAAGACAGAAAGTCGAGAACGTGGAAGAAAATGGCCCGTGGCGTGCCAAGATCTCATCCCTGTGTGGCATGTCGAGCTGGAGTAAAACTGCGGAGGAGCACGGGGCGGTTTGGTACCAAGCGGCAGAGAGGCACGGCCGTGGCACGGCGTCTCCCAGTGCTGAGCTGGACGGCTATGCATGCCTAGCAGAGACAGTGGAGAGCGCTTGAGGGGAGTGGAGAAGTGCTAGGTTAATCAGCTGGCACGGGTCCAGGGCACAGCCCACACAGACGCATGGCACTGCAACGGAGCCAGGTAATCAGCAAAGGCAACCCTCTCATTCCTTCCACCTCAAGCCTTTCCCCTCTTCTATGCTCTTTCTCTTGTCTCTATCGCACCCTGCCTCTGTTTTGCTCATTTTGTCTTCTGCTGTTTCCTTCCCACTTATCTTTTAGTTCTGGTATTTTTTTTTTTGTTTTTATTTGAATTCATGAGAAAATAAAAGGGAAAACAGCAAAAGTGTCAGATTCAGGAGAAAACTGGGTTTCATAATAGGAAACAAATAATTTATTCTTACCTTGAATCACCTTTCCAGCTGATTTTAATTTTCACTGCCTCGGTATGTTACAATATAATGTGCAAGTTGTCCAAAACAAACACAATAGCTAAAGCTACATGTAAAAGTTATCAAGGAATGAATGATCTCTTTATAATGTTACCATTACCTCTTGGTTTTAGGTATTTTCCTGTATCCTTTTAGCTATTGCTTTATTTTTTTTCCTCAACACAGAAATTCCTCCTGCCCCAGAGAATCTGTTGTTGCTGTGTGTCTGCTCTGACCGGCCACATCCAGCAGATGACCACTCATGATGAGCCAGCTTCTGCTTTCAATGTCTTATGGTAAAAATTACTTTTTTTTTTTTTTCTCTTCACTGTCACCACATGATTGCTCCGGATGAGGGATTGCTGCAAGGTCGAGCGCATCTTGCAGTTGGCTGGGCTTCCGTAGATGAACAATGTTTACCCTTTGGCAAACATCATGTCATTATCTGACTCTGATTGCACTGTATTGTAATTAAAGATGAAGCCGCACTGCGTTTTATTGGATCGAGATGTGACTATATGCTTGGATTGTATTTGTATGAACTGATTTCAATCTAAAGACACCATGGACTGAACTGGACCCTGTAAGACCGCAAATGACCTGAATCTGTTTGTAAATTACTTTCAGATGACTCTGTCATGATCTGGGACCGTATACAGTAAATAAACAGAATTCAGTCTGGATTTCTTTTCGTACTAGTAAGCCGTTTTCCAGGTAAACTATGGTGGATTTTACCAAGTAACAGTACATTTTTCTTAAACTTCTGTGACTGAGACATTTTCGGAGTTGACTTGACCACAGCTTCAGGAATTATTCCAAAGTTAATGATCCTTCCTGTCCTCACCACTTTCTCTCATTATGAGGCGATGCCTGCTACAGGTCCTATTGTCCATGTATGTATTGTGCTGCTATGCTGTGGAGGCTCTCAGCAGCCGAATACAAAGTTTCTTCAGAGGTCCTCTGGGTCTCTTTACCAGAGACCCGTCTGTCACAGACAACCACCTGCCTACTACAGCGCACAACTGCCTGTGCCCTTCTTCGCCGTGTTCATATCAAAACTGCTCCACACTTAGAATGCACACAGTCCCCCAGGGTGTTGCTGCTTTTCTTGTTGTGGTTCTCCTACAGCAGTAAAACCAGGATTCGTACGAGACATTTCTTTACCAGCAACAAAAAAAAAAAACATAAGCAGAAAAAGCCACTCTCGCACCTCATTTGAAACCATTTTGCGTGCCATTCAGAGAAGAGTTAAAGATTCTCTGTTTGACCCTCAAATAGCATATAAAGTGTAGTGTTTTTTCCCAATATTCCCTTTTTGAAGACACCACAGTTGTTGGCATTCTGCAGCATTAATGAACCATAAGGCTGGAAGCATGCAGGATAAAGCTTCTCTGTGCAAGCTAGAAACAACAAGAAACATTTTGAGTTTGAAATATCTCACGGAGGGCAGAGACAGACTAGTTTGCATCAACAGGATTTGCTTTTATGCTTAAAATTGAAATTCCTGCCACAAAGGCATTAAAACTTAAACATAAAGTAAACATATTTTTACTTACTGGATCTTTTGTGGCACCCAGGTATCACATTTTTTCTCTTGCTATTTGTAAAGGAAACATCCTTGTGATTTTAAACTTCACTATGTCTGGATTTGATGGAGATGCGACGTTTTCACTAACATTGCCATCAACCAATGACAATTCTTTAATTCAGCTATCAAAGCCAAAGTCAGACATGGTGCTATCGGCTCATTTTGTTTCTTTTTTGCTGTTTTATCGGCATATGTAATTATTTTTTTAGGACTGCAACTGATTTGTTTTTGCAGTGTGGTATGCACGTCTTACCATGCGCTGCTGAGCCGACACCAGGCTGTCCCAGTCACTCTCCGGCGGCACACTGCTCAGCGGCTGCATTTCGTCAGCGGCTTTGCCGTGAAGCAAACTGTGCAGGGGCAGCTGAGGTGTGCCGTGTGCATCTGCGCTTTCCTCTTTCTCCCAGGATAGGTGCTCCTGACTCAAAGCATCGTCGCCGTCAACCACGGAGGCAAAAGGAGATGTGGCTTGCTTAGAAGACATGACTCTGCTGCAGGGCGACAAAATAGAAGAGGTACAAAACAAACAGGTATTATATTCTGTCACAAAATCTGTTTCTCTATTGCCAGGTCTTACACTTGTTGCTAGTCTGTTCTGCAGGTCATTGGGTCCCTAATCTTTAGTTTAGCTCACACGGATGACTTTATCTGTGTCTGGCACCATGCTAGGTTTCTCAGTCCACTCCAACTTTACGTATTTATGAAGCACTTTAAAAACCAACAGCCAGACCAAAGGGCTGTACATATTAGAAGCAAATAGACATAAAAATTACTTAAATAAAAATATATAAAACATACATACCCCAAAATAAAACAAACACTGTATTGGGCATTAAAAGCCTCCAAAAACCGTGGGTTTTTAAAAGAGATTTAAAAACTATTTGGGAGGAAGGCTGCCAAACGTGCAGCGGCAGGCCATTCCAAAGCTTGGGACCAGATACAGAGAAGGTGCAATCTTCTCTGTAGCTTCTGCCTGCTTCTCGGCACCAACATGAGCAGCAGCTCAGCAGGTCTGAGCTGCTGCTCATTTGGCTGTAGGAGCTCCAAGATGTAGGGAGGGGCACGACCATTTAAAGACTTCAAAAGAAATAAAGGATTTTTTTTTTTACATTTATTCTAAAATGAAAAGGCAACCAGCAAGCCGAACCAGTGAAATGTGTGCAAACTTGTGCTTCCTGATGAAAAGACGTGAAACAGCATTTTCTGCCAACTGCAGGTATGTGAGGAAAGAAAAAGCAAAATGTGTTGTAGTGACTCAGTGGTTTGGTGACAAAGGAATGAATAAAAAATTCAAAGTGCTTTCCTGTAAGCATCGGTTTTAGCTGGGGGGAAAAAAAGATTCGACAACTACCTTAAATTGGTCGTCACAAAGTAAAGTCATTATCCATTTTAAAACCAAGGTTTTAAACCTTGGTTTACAATCTCACTGAATGGTAGGACACCTAGGGTTAGGTGTATTGCCCATGGGCGCGTTGACATGTAACAGGGTGATGCTGGAATCAAACCGACTATCCTCCGATTCCAAGATGACAACTCTACCCACTGAGGCACAGTCTGACAGATTGCACTGATCCAGGAGATAAGTCTCATCCGGGTTAAAAGTTCTCATTTAAAATCAGAGGTAAGCTGAGTAGCGGTTCTGGACAGGAAATCTACCATCAAGTGGGATTGAAACTCCCATAAAAAGTGAAAAACCTGATATGTTAACAAATTTTCCAAGACATTTTTAAAAACACAAGTTTTCTTTTTATCTTTCTTTTTTTTTCTACCCTTCACGACTAATCTTCCACTTGGTTTTGTCCTTCAAACTTCTTTAATTGTCCTTGTTTGAGGTAATTTTACATTGCAGCAATCAGACCCAAATAGACTTTTATTTATAATAAAAGCCTCTTAACAAACCAACCGCTAGGCACTATTCAGAACACTGGTATATGCTTTCATGAATATCACAGTGAAAGCCGTACTTGACAAATCGGGTAGAAAGAAGACAAATTTTAATTCAAATTCCTTTCATTTTTTGTTTGCTTTTTACAACCTCATTTTTTTTTCTGATTGAGTGTTTTTACTATTCAAAATACCAGCTCCATTTTTTTCCTCATGATTATTGAGGTCACACTCATGCTGCATGTTACAATAAATGAAATTAAACACTGTGCAAGGAAATCTAATTATGCATCTGGTAACACATTAAAAAGGGGATAATATGGCCTTCCTAAGGTGAAAAGTAGAGAAAGGAAGCTGGAGAATAGTTATCTTTAATTACACATTTCCGCAAGTTGTTGCTCCGTTTGTGTTTCTCACTTGGAGAATAACAACTGTTAAAACTTGGCAATTTAACCTCAGTGACGCAGGTATTTCGGTATTTGAGTGATATATAAGAAGCAGAAAGACAAATGCATTTGTATGAATTCGCTGACCTTTGCTTTAATGTTGCCTTCCAACAATATTTATAGCCACTGAATGTGTGTCACATGACATCCATAAACCCACATGCATTTTGTGAGGAGTTCATGCGATGGACCGACACAGAGCTGTGCACAAAGAATGAACAAAAGGATGCAATAATTCAAATGAGTTATTTATGCACAAAAATCTAAAACGTGTGGTGTGCACATGTATTGTCCCATGGTCAAAACTTTCTAAAGACATCACAAAAAAAAAAAATCTAAAGTTCAGTCAGATTGGATGAGTAGTGAAGCTCAGTTTTTAAGTATCTCCATTGATTCTCAATTGGGGTTTAGGTGCAAGGCATTTTCTGCTTTAACCATTCCATTGTAGCTCCGGCTGTATGTTTCTAGTGTTTTGCATCCTCCAACAGATCACACCCTGTTCTGAGCTTCATGCCTCTTTCAGCTAACCCTGACCAGCTTCCCTCTTGATGATGTATAAAACCATCCCAAAATCATGATACTGCAATCACCATTTCTTAAGTTGGAGATGGTCTTAGTCTTCTGTCACATGTAGCGTTTTGCACTAAACTATACAAAAAAAATGTTTTTGGTCTTATCTAGCTAGAGCCCAAGCGGCCACATTTTTGCAACATGCTCTTGTGTCAAACTGAAAATGGTATTTTTTTATATATATATTACAAAAAGTTTTCAAAACTGCAAGGCACAATTCTTCAGCTACACGATCATACATTACTTTCTGTTCTATCAAAAATATATGTCAACTAAATACACTGATATTTTGAAGTTACAGGTGTGACAAAATGTATTAAAAAAAAGTTCCGAGGGTAATAAATACATTTGCAAAGCAAAACCAAGAATTTCTTGTGGTTATATTTTATCATTGATAACCATCTGCCCTGCCCTCCTACTTTATCCACAGGGGTCAGTGTGACAGCCCTCTACCGACGCTCTTACTGTAGCTTGATAGTAGTAGTGATGGTGGTGGTGAGCTTTGTGCGTGCGTGTGTTCGGGGGGGGATACTCAAGGCCGAGGCAAAGCATAGTGCTCCGGTGTCCTTGCACGCTCTGTTGAAAGCCAAGCACCAAAAGATACGCAAAGATATGCTCTATGTGACGAAGTATATTCTACTAACAAGGACTTTAGGTTCTAATGGTAATTGGTCCTACTCAAGGAAAACTCATACATGACATGTTTTTTATTTATTTATTGTAGTCTAGTGGCCTTTATTTGAAAGTAGGGCAACAGGAAAGGGGGTTGAGAGTGAAGGGGGAAACATGCGGTGACACCTGGGACAGCCTCTTGGAGGACCGAGGCCTCGGTAGACGGGTCGCGTGCACCGCCGCCGTGCCCCATACGTGAGGTCTTTCGTGCACCCATTAAGGGAAATTAATATCATAATTTGTTTGCAAGCTAGACGAGATGAGAATCATGACAACAAATTAGAAGCTGATTTGGAAAAAAAAAAATATCTCATAATAGAGTAGGAATATTAGAAGTTTCCAAAAGAACTGGCGTTTGCAGCCAGCCTTGCTGATTAGCGGAGCAGGAGTGCGGACCTGAGCCCGTCTGTCTCCCCTGTCTCTCAGAAATGTTGCCGGCTGTATATTTAGCGGGACTTGGGCCTTCAATTTTAATCAGCAATTAAACAGTTTCCTGCAATTATATCACATCGAATCCCAGTTCAAAACGGCATGCTGTTAATTGAAAATCAAGAGTCAGAGCAAAGTTCAGCGTGCATGTTTAACGGTAAGTAGAAGGAAGAGGGGGCGAGGGGGGTGGGGGGGGGGGTTGCTTCACGTGGGTGAGTGTTGGGAGCAGGCCGATCACGTAGAACGCAGCGTATTTTTTATTCATGCCCCCAAAAAGCTTGAGCCTGAAGCGAAACAAGCGCCTCGTCTTCAATGGAGTGTGCGCACAAAACAAAGCACTGCTTTTGTATTACACAGTAAATCAAGTGGTATTATTTTACCACTAAAATATTCAGTCTCTGAGGCACTTTTACTTTGGTCTCCAGCCATCAGTCAAACCGCTGAGGCGTGAGCGAAGGGAAGACGATAGACAGAGCGCAGAGAAGAGAGGGAGCAGTGGAGACTCCATCCTCCTGTAACATGTGTCTACAGCAATCTTGTTAAAGAATGCAACAGATCTGCAGCAGGCTCCATAACAGTATTTGTCAGCAGGAGTTAATAATTTATTAGCAGCGCTGGGAGGGCTGCGCTCAGGCAGCTAAAGAGTGGGGAGAAATCCCTCTGCCCCACCCCCCATCTCCTGACAAGCCCCATACAATACTACCTCATATTATTGAAAGGGAAAAGGGGAAGAGTGGCAATAATTCTCTGAAAATATCTGAGGGCAAGCGTACAGTATTTTCCTCCTCTTCTTCAGAGTGGGGATCACACGGCTCAGATCTAAAGGAGTGTGTGCGCGCAGTGGATCGGTGCTGACACAACAAAGACTTTAGATGAGGTGCAAAAAAAAAAAAAAAAGAAAGAAAGAAAGAAAGCGGAAAAACAAAAAAATAAAGAGGAGAATTCATTTGAATGTGGGTACTACTATAAAGCGTGCGGAAACAGATCACATATTTTGATGGAATAGCACTGTTTACACTGTTGGCCTCCGTGCACGCAGAATAGAAATCATCAAAACAGCCCTGTTTGAACAACTGCACTGTATTCTTCAAATAACCTCAGGCACATTAATAATTCAATCAGTTTAAGCGGGGAAATAGGCTTAAACTTTCACTCACTAGAACTGAAAAACGCGCCGGGCTGATAAACAGGATCCAAATTAGGCTAACCGTGAAGAGCAATTCTCCTTAAAGACAAAGCCTCGGTCACTTTGAAGACCTGAGGCAGAGATGAGACAGGGTCAGATAAAGAAGCAGCACGGTCTATATATAGCTGACAATATTGCGCACATTTGAAGGATTAGGACTTAAGTTCTCCAGCCACAGGCTCATGTGGCCTGGAATGCTTTGAGTCATGAATTGTTCCCCGAGATAATGTTTCATCATCGTGCAAAACAGCCTCTGCTTAATTGGTAAGTATTAGAGGGGTGCTGTGCGCCGCTCATCTCAGGGGTCTTGTGACTGCTGGGCCATGTGTCCCCAGCTATCCCATTTCCTCTTTCATCATAAAAGGGTCTGGCCTGCTTTCGACCGCCGTATCTGCTCTTTCACACTGTTTACCTTTTATAGACAATGGTGATAAGTAACCCCACACCGTCCCTCCCCCCCCCCCCCGCCCCCCCCCGCCACCGCCACCGCCGCTACCCCTTCATCCCACCTACTTGTCTGGATCAGTGCTGCCGGGGATCTTTAGGTTTCGATCAAACGCCCCAGTGTTTGTATGTTAGCAGCAGAGAAAAGAATAAAAGGTAAGAAGAAGAAGAAAAAAAAAAAAAAAACACCAAAAAGTTTGGTCAGGAGTGGTATAAAAACAGATTAATTGCCCACATGTAAAGAAGAGCATCCCAATTAAGCACAAAAGATACATTTAGAATGATATTAGACTACTTAAGAAATATACACCTTCTTTTGTCCACTCAGTTGAAAAATCAGAACATGCATTCAGGCAAAACAAATCTGCAGATCCACTTTACAAACTTGCAACTAATCCTTCTGAGAAGCGGATAATAACTGCAAAATAAATGTGATAAAGAACCCACAAAGGAAGAAGCGAGTCATATGAAGGACATAAAAAAGAGGAACTTTTGTCAAATAAGCATTTCTCTGATTATTTTATCATATATTTTAAAAAGTAATTAAAATTATCTCAAAAGAGCATAAAAACATGTTTAGAGAGAAGATTTCTTTATGAATGTAAGCAAACTTCGGTAATCTTTTTTTTTAACAATATGAAAACGGGCACAAGTGTTTATAGATACCAGAATCCTCTTTTCATGTAATGCTCTCCATAAACCAAACTGAGCACTCTCAATTAAAAAAAACAACTATTAATGAATTAAAAACTTTATTAGTGCCATGCACAAAGCGAGTTAAAATGATATGCGGAGACTAGTGCCGGGACCGTGTGTGTATGCATGTGTCCCTGTAAATGAGAGAGAGAGAGAGAGAGAGAGAGAGAGAGGGGGGAAAAAAATCGTCTGTGTTTCCCTTCAGGGGTTCCTCGTGTTCTAACAGGTGTCATGGTAGGGTTCCTCTGGGTTCTTCACCTGCCATAATGAGATATAACTACCTGACAGTTCCCAGCTGGAGGAGCACTGACACAGAATCCACCGTTTAGCACAATTAAATTATCACCCTTCATTGTAATTGTGCCACGCTGTGCAGCAGCCAGCTTTCTCGGATACACAATCAGCCCTCGATGCGGGCCGTGCGTCATGTGCGCTGTCTTTTCCATTCACGGCACATGCGTGCTTGCACACACTTGCACGTTGCATAATGCCCGCTGTTTTAAAGCAAGCTGGACACAAAGAAAGCAGCTTTTCTTTCTGCCCAACAGATTTCTCAGATAAAATTTTTTTTTGAAAAGCACGGTTCGGAAATTGCTCATTTTCTCCTGCGGCACGGAGACGGGGGAGTTGTCTAAATGAATTTGTTTAAATTGTTGCTCCATTATTCTTGACCTTCCCCTGCAAAAAGTCAACTCAATTACGGTGGCACTTCATCTTCACTTCACATTCTCTCCTGATACCTTCTCCATTACAAAACCGCCGCCGTTGCCACAGTTAAAAATCCACACTCACATGATAGCCGCCCAGAGCAAATTAAGCAAGCCACCTGAAGTGCACACTTTACATACTGAGCAGAGCATTGATAATTACTTTGCAGGGGAAATTATTTGCAATAATATGTTGCTAGAGGAGCTTTCTTGCAGCTCACTTTAAACACTCGCGCAGCTGCCGTGACAGCGTGGTTGGTGTCCTTGCCCCCCCACCCAAGGCAAAGGCTGATGCAGGTGTGAGAGTGCTTAAAAGTCTCTGTCTGTCTAATCGGGAAAGGGTCGATGAGCACTCACAGGCTGGGTCCCTCCTCCCGCCTCCTCCTCCTTCTCCTCCTCTTTCAGTCCCCTGTGCCACAAGCATTTTTTTTTTTTTTTCTGATCCCGGAATACAAGCTCAGACCTTGATGGCATAACAGCCTCTCAGTTCTTCACAGGACACACAGGTTTACGCAAAAGGAAAAATGGGAATCCCAAAAAAAAAAAAAAAGAAAAAGAAAAGAAATGTTGACGTTCTTTTCTCAGCAAAATGACCAACTGGAGGATGATGTATTAAGGTGAAAAGTGAATACAAACTGACGTGAAGTATTGTTGCTCTCTTTCTGTGGGGGCTGTTTGCTTTCTCAATTCTTTGTGGTGCTACTGCAGCACTTGAGCAAATCTCGCAGGGGAGTCAAGCCGTCCAGCAACATAACCAAACTCGATGAGCAACGGTGGAGCTTTGCGGTTCGCCTCGTGGTTGACAGTAAGTTATGAGCCCTTTGTGAGCAGAAGAAGGAAAACAGAGACTGGAATTTGTCAGGAACTCGAAAAATAAAGAAATTTTCTGTTCACGCAGCCTGAACTTTTTTTTTTCTTTTTTTTTTAACGGAAACAGTTGAGCATTGTTTAAGGAAAGAAAAAGAAACAGTGACAGATGACATATAGAGTAGGGCGCCGTTTTTTTGTAAAACGTCAGACAAAGCCCCATTCAGCTGTGGCCCATTGTGGCATTTGTAAGTTTCTCCGTGCAGTAAGGAATGCACTTTAAAAATGTAGAGTAATATCTGGTACAGCTGCCAAAGAAGTAAATGGAAAGGCTTACACACAAGTGGCAGGATGCTGTTTTTCCTAATGTTGTAAACTTCACTTTAAAAAAGTAAAAAAAAAAAAATGTTTAAGAAAGTTGTCTTTTGTTTTACTCATGAGCTTATACTATTTTAGAGGACAGGCTGGGGAGCCACATCTTCTTTGGGTTTGGCTCTAATTTAGTTAATTCTGGCTTAATAAATCAACAACTTTTATTATTAACAGAAGAAAAATTGTGAACTACAGTGGCTTTGTCACACCCTTTGAATTTTTTCACATTTAATCCCAGTACGCTGACATACATCAATAAAATGGATTTGGATTATGTGTGATAGAACTAAAAGGCATTGGAAAATGAAACAAGCGGAAAATAAAATCTGAAAAGTGTGGCGTGAATTTGTTTTTTACGCTCACCATGTCAACACTCTGTGAAACCACCTTTCACTGCCAGCTTATTACATCTGGAGACGGAAATCTAGGCCCATGCTTAGCCGAACAGCTCAGGCTGACATGTTTCCCCGTGGAAATGCTGTGCTCAGGTTGACGCGCAGCGTTAGTCCACATAGTTCTCCATCTTTCCTCCATCCCCTGTATGAGCTTCATTTAGCTTTGTTTCAACGGCAGTCTTCCCTCTGGCCAGTCTTCCATAAATGCTGCAACTAATAGTTGTACTACTGTCAAAGGAGTCTCCCCGCTGAGCGGTGGATGTCTGCACCTCTCTTCATTAATGTTCTCTTTGCACATTAGTTGGGCGGCCATGTCTTTGCAGTTGTGTCGTGCTCTCATCCAGCGCTTTAGCAGCTCTCCAACCAGCTTGGGATATTGTTTTAAAACCTAATCCTATTCTAAATTCTAAATCCTGAAGCTTGTATTTTAAATATTTTTTATTTTTGGTCATCCTTGTTCATTATGATGCTGTTAGTTCTTTAATGTTCTGTAACAAACCTCCGGGTCCTTTACAAAGTAGTTGCTTTATGCTGAGAATTATCCATTTACAATGTTAGTCAATTGGTTGCATACATTTTCTAGGGCTAACAAAGTAAAGGAGGTGGAAGACAAAAAGCAGAGAGGTTGAGGGGAGTCTGCACACTTTAGCAAGGATTGTACCATTGCAAAAGCAATTTTTTTTCTCCTTTCTTTGTTTGCGGGCCGCAGGACTGCGAGAAGAACTAGCATAGAGTTAGGGCCGGTAGAGAGGAGCCGCCTTTCATGTGACACGTCAATTGGAAAATCAAAACAGTGGTAGTTCATTTGCTCCACCCAGATGAGGCCATCTACTGTAGCTGAGCCATGATGAATAGGGGTCAGGCAAGCCACACCTCAAAGATTTATGATTAAGGCTTATTATGTTGGGGAAACTGACATTGATTGCTGATTTAAACTGCTGAAACCAATTAATTTGCTGGGGCTGAATAGAAAGCATGGTCAACAGTGTGTGTCATTCTGACAGGTTGGATGGGACGAAGGCCAAATGAATGGCTGCTGCCCGGCTCTGTTTGGAGGTGGTTAAAACTTACCACGTGTGATTGGCAGCTGATACAGAAAGAGAGGAGAAACTCTCAAAAGGAGGTGGGTGTGGGGGGAGGGGACGGGTTGATACGAGAAAAACCAGAAGCTTCGGCCACTGATCTGAGTAATTGCCCAAAAATTTGCTTCACCGAGAAGACACGTACAAGCTGCTGTTTTAGCAAGGCTGAAACGGTTTCATTCACGGTGCGGCACAGAGGAAATCCAAGTAAATGAATGTGAAACACGGCTCTAATATAATCAGAGAGCTGACAGACATGGTCGAACAGAAAAATGGGCTGCATTTCCACGCTGAGGAATTGGGTACTGTAGTGGATTAAACGCTGACTGAAACACAAAATGTCTACCCGGCCTCAGATACTGATGCTTTGACACCTCTCCACCTTTATCCAGAGCAAACGCCATTTACACTGTACTTGACAAAGTCTATTACCCATGTGTTTTTTTTTGTGCCATTTTACTCTTAGTTGTATGTTTTTGTTTTGTTTCAGGTTTTTTTTTTTTTGGGGCTGTGGCTGTAGGCGGTAAAATGTGTTTACTGACACATCTCCCTTTGCGTTGTTTCCTCTGCTCTTCTGCAGGCTTACTCAGACAGACACGAGCATCATGACACGGTTCCAAAATGAAATCATTAACTAAATTGCTTTCTTAAAAAGCCACAAGTGTGCAGCAGGATTTGTGTGTGTTTGGCTGTGGGCCACGGGCCCTCTGGTTCTCAGGCAGCCTGTGCCCTGGCTCTGTTGTGGTTTCCTGCCACCACAGTCATTATGCTCAGCCTCAGCTGAAGGCGATGCAGGGATGCAGCGCGTCTCGCCACGCTCCCTGGGCTTAAAGTACATCATTTGAAAAAATCCCCAGCTCTTTTTCAGCAAATCAAAAAACAAAAAGCCTTTGCCCCTTTTATTGTATACGCCCTGCCTGGATCTCAACATGGATTCATCGTCCTTATGAAAAATGTCTCATGTCATGTAAGGAGACCATAAGTTGTAGGAACATCAAATGAATAAAAAAATAAAATGCCAGGTACGTAAAGCGTAAAGAAACGTTAATTTCACACAGATATTATGCAACAAACTTTTAGGACAGGTTGCCAATCTGCCTGACATAGGTTTCAATAAACAAAGCAAACAGAAAGGAGGGCAGATAGTGAGTGAAGGACAGACAAATATTTGATAAGAAGATAGAGGCTGCAGCTAAGCTGTGTAGAAAGGTAGCTGAGGACCCCATGACCACACACACACACACACACACACACACACACACACACACAAGCCCAAACCACGTCTGTCTATCTGCTCTGCACTGAGCCAAAGGTAGCAGATGTGTATTTCACAGCCTGTGGAGTGTGTAACCATTCTGCAAACAATAGATGGGACTCGACAAAGGTCGCCACACTTGCAACACACTTTTTTACAGTAAAAGGCAGGGAAATCTCAGGGGTCACTTAGTAAATAATTCACTTTTTTTTTTTTTTTTTTTTCTTGCAGAACACCGAAGGACTTCTACAGAACATGCGTTGTACAGATAAGCCTAAAATTATAGATAACCCTGGCAGTATTAGGTTTCAAAGTTTCTTTGTGATAGGACATAAAACAGGTGTCACTCTGAGGTTAATAAAGCATTGTAAAAAGAGTATATTTTTACATTTTTGTTGGATGTCTGCAATGGTATTTTGACAATTTATCTTTGGCGATGAGTTCCAACTGTGTGAAGATGAAATACCTACTTACCATCCTCCTAATATTCAGCTTCCTACACACTGTGATTCAGAATAAACTTGTTGATACAATTAACAGATAACTTGAAACCTAAAACTGCCAGAGATATGACTAATTCTGATGTGTATATTTGAAGAATCCTCTACAGTTATTCAGGTCCTAATAGACTATACTATATATTTTTTAAAATCTCATTTTAGGAAGTAAAGAACAGCATCACTGGCTGTTAAATACTACTGAAAATCTTGACAGAAAAATAAAATGGAGCACATGAACATCCCCTCAGTCGTCCACCTGATGGTTTTACTTTGGAGAGTCATTATAATGTTTCAAGGGGACAATTTTTTTTTTTTTTTGCGTGATTGCGTGCAGGGGACTCTGTTGGGCAGCTTTCCGTGCAGTCTGTAAATCTTCTACTCAGGTGTCAGCCAGGCATAACCGCTATAAATGGCAGCAACATCACTATAGCACAAATGAATAACACGTGACATAGTATAATGTGAATATTAGCCAGAGAAATCCTGACAAAGTTACTTTTTTCTGTTAAATGTATCTTTTTTGGAGCTGTTGAACAGCAAGTTATAAAGCAAAATGTATAACGCACCCTGAGAAAAAAAACATTATATATCTATATAGATATATATCTATATAGATATATATATTGCTTGCAAGCCAGATTTTCAGGGAAGGTCTCTAAAAGCTATCAAAAGTTTAAGCATTTCCCACATCCTCCTCTTGTGGGTGTGCCTGTAAAGTGCTTTACTCCCTCTTCTGAAAACCTCTAAGGGATTGCATCATGGGATGGCGAGTATGATGGTAGCAATATACTGTAACATAGGGGAAATACCAAATTTTGGTTGATTCATAAAGGCCTTGTGAACTGACTGGTCTTGGACCGGCGTGCGTTTTGCTGGATTTAGGGGCCGAGGGGACTGAGCCCGGAGTCAACTCGTCATTTAGGACGCATGCGCACGGTTTCATGGTCGGCCTTTGTTTTATTTCATGCTTACATCGCCCCTCTCTCACTATCAGAGTGGGTCTTTATCGGAGACCCTTGTTTGATACAGTTAGAGTTGATGCGGTATGAACTGCACACCAAGAGTCAGCAGCGATCTGCATATTCAATAACTTCCGTAATTATATGCGCAATTCATCAGATGAGATGTGATTGCAGGGGAAGTGGAATAGAGTGGAATAGAGAGGAGCAGAGAGGTCTGATTCCTGGAGGACTAAAAGTCTAATCACAAAACTAACATGATAATTGAAATCTAAATTGAAAGGCTTAGCTCTCAGGGAGCATATGTCAGACATGGTGTGTAGAGGAGTTAGTGAGAGTGTAACAGAGGAGGAGACAGCGGCAGGAAATATTTTAGCTAAACACGCCAAAAACACTGTGCACGGGGAAAAAAGTTTCATCTTTTAAAGTAATATTGAAACAAGTTTTGCGCATGTCTCTGTAATCGATTTAAAAGTCTAAAGAGATTCTCTTCATTGTTTTTCTTTAACATTTTCCCTGATCTTACCCATAAAAACTAGCTACAAAATTACCCTATTTCTGTTTGATGTGTCCTGATAGGGATATTTCTCTACCGTTTTTTCCTTCTTTCTTTCTTTCTTTCTTTCTTTCTTCCTTCCTTCTCAGAAATAACCCAATGATATTTTATTTTATATTTTCTTTGTTACCAACTGTTCCTCTGTACCACATTATTCATTTATTTGTTATCCTACACAATCATAGGGGGAGAGCATGAGCTGGTACCCAGTTGGTTGCAATTCACAAATATATCACTAGATGTCCCTAAACCTTATACTCTGCTCCATCAGGAAAATCAGTTGGTTTGAGTTGCCAGTTTTTTATATGCATTTTTTTAATTCATGTATTAAAGGTGTTTCCTTGTCCTGGGAAGTTTACAATTGCCTGCGCTTTAATAATTGATTACATTTTAACCATGGCTCTTTTGGATATACATAGACTGTAATTGCAAAATTACTGTCGTGGGTTAAACTTAATATTCAATCGTAAATTGAATTCTATTCACTTTTGATTGTTTTCCTTTTTTTGTAGATTGGTGCCCTAGTATTGCGATACTTACATAATAAAAGACATAAACCTTATACTACTGTCATAAGGCATCCCTTTATACATGTTGATGTCTTCAATTTTGTATCTGTTTTGTCATAATTTGCTTTTAATCTAATAGATTAAACAATGTGTGAGTTAGCATGTTTAAGTTTTTGAACTAATATGTTATTTTAACCTACTTCCTTTGTTATTTGGGACACGACACGAAAAGGGGTTAATGTTCACAGAAAAACACAATTTTACCAGCTTATTTCACCCAAAAAAAAAAAATCTGTCTTCTACTTTATCTCTGTTTTATCTTCTTTACTTTTGGCCCCATTGTCTGCTGGGTGTCCTGAGCAGAGGATTCATATTCATCCCTCAATAACATTTAATTAGTTATGCCAAATTCATTAACCTGTACTGCTGTTCGGCTGCCCTTGGTCATAAATTGACTTAATGTGAGCAGACGCTTTGCAGCTGTAATAAGGGACATAAAACTTAAGGAGAAACACACACACTGTCCCGATGTATTCATGGATCATTCAAAGCTGGAAGGGTTTTAGAGCAGGAATGTTCCTCTATGAGGGGATTTATAAGTTTTTTCTATGATTTGCTGAGAAACTCAAATCAGATTTTACAGCAATCCATTACTTATTCTGAAAATAGTCCATGATCGTTTCTTATCTAGAGTCTGTGCTGGTTGTTATTAGCTGAAAATTTTGATTAAAACAGCTATTTAGATAAAAAAAAAAAGAATATATAGAGCCAGGATTAATCTTGTGTCTCACATTGCTGCTGTTATAGTTCCAGATTCAGAACTAGATTTAACATTATCCAAGATTATTGAGAGAATTTTAACAGCTTTTGAAAGCTTTTCTCTTCCAGCCAGGTAGGTATAAGCACTAACAATACAGGAAATAAACTGCTATTGTCAAAAAAATAAAAACCTAGACAACCTTCACTGTCCCAGGTTAACACATTGACTTCCCTGTTGTCCTCTATCCCCCACGGATCTCGCCTAATAACTCCCACCAGAGAGCCTATTAGACCCGAATCCCACTTTGCCGTTAAAAAGGGTCCTGTCCTTTCAGCGCACTCACTTCCCTGCTTTCTGTTTTTCATAGCATAGGTGGTGGAGGAACACAAGTTCATTGTTCCCTCGCAGATGGAAGTTGGAGTTACCAGGGTAACGGCTCTAATCCTTTCTTTTTTTACCATTTCTTTCATATTAACGGTCCATCGAGAGCTACCTTTTAAGTCACGGGCAAGGAGCGCCTGCTTACCCACTTTTAATTAGCCGTGACTCCGTTTGCCAGGAGACAGCGTGATGAGCTAATCGAAATTTACGAAATAATGACGCACCGCGAGAGGCTACTTCTTCCTCCCGAGGCCCGCTCCAAGAATAACAATAATGAGGCCATTATGGAGGATTGCACTTTAAAAAGGCAGCACTGCCACCAAAACAGAGGACATAATTGTTCTGGTGTTTTCCATACAATCAACAACCCATTGTGGATTGACTTGAGAACGAGTGGCGCAAAGAATGGGTGTCATAATGATTGGTCTGCGCTGCCTTCAAGATGCTGTACAAAGTGCCCGGTGAGCAGGGAGCTAGATAGACTACTGATTTGCTTGTGCGTAAAGACAACTGCCTGGGTTTGTAGGAAAAAATCTATTTTCCTCTTTTTGCACGTGTGTGTGTGTGGTGCCATGTTTTGTGCGTGGGTTCTCAAGCTACGTTAGAGAACCCAGCACCTCATTTACACGGTGGGACGCTAAAAACCTCAATGTAGTTGGAGACATTGACCACATATGCGCACCTCCATTTATTTTCTGCAGAGGGTCTAAAAAAATGTGTGATCTAAAAATAGCATTAAAATAGTCACCTGCATGTATGCAAAAAGTCACCGTGGTTCACATCTATCCTGTCTGGATGGCTCCGTTTAATAGCCACACACCTACACTTCAAACTAACTCAATTACAAAACCAGTTTGGGGTCACTTGAACCTAACATATAACAATAGAGACAAATGACAAAAAAAAAAAAATATTTCTTTAAAAAAAAAAAAAAAAGAGTTGCACGTCCACACTTGCAGGTGGAGAGCTCGCTGGGGTTGCACAAACACGGCTCTGCAGCTATTAGCAAAGCTCCATTGTAAAAAGGAGAGAAGAGGAAGCAGGGCTTGAGGGCAGAAGGAATGCTAAGTGGGGCCCCTTAGTCTAGTCAACCTTCAGTGAGTTTCATTTATCTTCATCTTGTTAGGCTAAATTAATTAACAATCTCAATGTTACACACTTTCTCCTTTCATTACATCAAATAATGGCGAAAATGTAGAGGGAGGTCCTGCCCACTGGGAGTACACTGAGACTGAAGGTCTGCCTCTCTCTCTCTCTCTCTCTCTCTCTCTCTCTCTCTCTCTCTCTCTCTCTCTCTCTCTCTCTCTCTCTCTCTTTCAGTCATTATCTCTCTCTGTCTCACTGTTCACATAGTATCTGTGTTCCTTTGCCTTTCTCTCTTTCACTCACTCTCATTTCCCCCCCTCACTTTTTGACTGCACAAACACAAAAGCTGATAAATGTGTTGCCTAAACATAAAAAAAAAAAATTGATCTGAGATGAAAACACATCCCGTCACCAGAGAGATGCTCAGGAAGAACGAATGACACACCGTGTTCAGTAAGAAAGAAAACTTTTTTTGGCTCGCTTCGGAGAATCTTAAAAGCACTGTGCTTTAAAAGTTGAGACGGAAACAAACGCTTGACTCGAATGGGTCTAACTGTTTGACTTTCACAGGTTTGCCACAATAACTGCGTCGCAGGTTTCATTAGGAAGACGTGTTGGTTAAAAATGAAAGTGGTTCCTTTGAGAAGCTCAAAAATCCATACCGGGGCGACTGAAAACCAAACTCGTGACTCAACGCGCGAATGAAAGAAGGCACATCTGCGATACGAGGTACTAGAGCATGCAACGTCAAAAAAAACGACCCACTCTGGAGCAGATTTGTATGTGCAACACTCCTAAGAGAGCCTAATGTGACATAACTTTGTTTTTAGAATGAAGCAACTGGGGTTCTTTGATGGAGAATCAGACCTATCCAGCTCAGCTTCTTTCCTTTTCACCCCTCCACCTCACAGCCCTCTTCCCACTCCAGGATGCAAGCCTTATCAAAGCAAAAAAGAGCTAACCCTAAAGCAAAAGCCTGCCTTTAATCTCGGCCCGATTGTCTAAGCCTCAATCGGCGTGCATAATATCTTTCTGCTGCTGCCTTTAATTAAAACTGACATTGATAGAAGGGTGTGTATTAGCGGTGCAATAAGGTGTTGGGAATCTTTTTTAGTTATAGAAGAGGTTTGGTCAAGGGTCTCATTTTTCTTTTCTTTTTTTCTTTTAAATACCGTCCCATCTTCGCCCCTCGACATACAACCGATGACAAGAGGTGCTGAGAGATCCACTTTTTTCGCGTTGCCTCCAAAAAACAAAAGCGGAAATGAAAAATGGCGGTGCGCCTTCAAAAATTCAACATGCTGTACGCCTGAATAACTCCTGTCGGACTGTAGTAGCTACAGGAGAGACACCGGTGCCGTGCTCTGAGAGGTGAAGCCTATACAGGACATTTTTCAGCTGGTGTTTTACTTGTTATGTGCGGCGACAGCATACATTAGCTAGAATTTGAGAGCAGGGACCTTTATGGGTCGTGCAACCGTATTTAAATTAGATGAAGCTGTTTCAGCTCACAGATTTGCACGTGCTAAAAAGAAGCCTTGTAGACTCAACTCAAGCTTCATGATTTTTCAAACATCTAATTCCTCTTTCGTCAAGGCGCTGCGACAACGTGGCTTCCCCCCGCCCCCCTCTCCCCTCTTTTACGATAATAAATGTGATATTCCATCCTTTTGAGTTATGGAAGAAAAATAAAACAATTTCAAATAGGCAAGACATTTTCCCATTGAATTCCTGAAGGACGCTTTGATGAGCAAGAGTAATGGTATCAAATTGTCCTTTCTTTTTAAAATGCCCCCAACCGTTCTGCGGGAGCGAGAGAAAAAAAAATGCTGTTAATTTAATCAAATAAGTGACCTTTTGAAAAAGAAATCAAAGAGGATTCATTAGCTTTAGTAAAGTTTGGCTGACAGCAGCTTTGAAAGGCAGATGCTGCTGTGGCTTTTAATGAGCCAGCCCTAATTAGGGAGCAACGCTGGAGCCTAGAGAAGGTGGTTGACTAGGAAAGGAGCCAATGGTAAATAAGCTTGCTTATTTACTTCGACTGTGTGTAATGACAGCACACATTTTTTAATTAGAATCCCAGGATGGGTAAAGACAAAAAAAAAAAAAAAAAATGCAAATCTTTACATTAAGGCGAAGACAAACACAAGACGAAACAGGAAACAGGAGTACGCCACCAGGCCGATTTTGCCAGCGATTGCCTCAACCGACCGACCTGCGATAAGGGTGTTTAGCAAGGCAGGGGCAGATGAGGAGAGCGGTCAGACGAGAGCATGCAGCATGAAGACACAGAGAGCCTGACCTGCAGGCCGTTGAAGCCGTGAAACGAAGTGGAGGCGAGGAGCGGGGAGTGCTCATGTGTGTTGGGGGCCGCCAAGTCGTTGATGTGTGCTTTCAGTCTAAGTCAAGGCTGTAAGGGTGAGCATGCTTCTCGGTCACGCACACAACATGAACACAATTGTAACACACAGCTTGAGTAAATACGCTAGGAGCTACGCTGGACAGTCTTTGAAATGTACAAACACATGCGCACACACAAGCATGTGCACGCACACGCGGGGCAAAGTCCACCGCTAACAAGGTGCCAGAGAGATTAACCCCCCCACCCCCCAACGTGTGCCCGCCATACCACCCTCGCCTGACCTGTGATCCTAAATGGCAACAACAGAAAGGAAACTAACCTCAGTAAAAAGCTGCTACGAAGAAAGCCCTCCATGTCAGCGAGTGGGGTTCTGGGAGGGGACAGAAAAATCACAGAGAACATCTTTTTTTTAACTGCGAAATGAGTTATAATCAGGAAGAAGAGCAACAAGAGAGAGGGGGAAGGAGGAGAAAAGGGTGAATAAAGGAAAGAAAAACACACTGATCATACATTCCTCTTATACAGGATCTTGTGTCTTTAATTAAAGCAAAAAATATGACTTGGATCCCATCCTCTTCCTTATGAACTGACATCATTAATTACGTCTCTTTCCATTGAGGGATTGGATTTGCATACAACATCGGTTTGCCCTGATGATATGCTTGCATCAAATAAAGCCTGCCTACTGATCTCCATACAGCCCGTATCCAGGGCTGTGTGCAGATATATGGATGCGGCTCCAGCCCCTGCGACCACAGATCCCGTCTGTTCAGAGTAGCCAGCGGTGGTCCAGCTGCAGCCCATGTGTGGCGAGGCTGCTGTGGCTTCTAGGAGTTCGGCCACAAGGGACCCGAGTTGGGAATCACAGCGCCAATGAGGCAAAAGGATGTGGTCATGATGTCACTACTTGTATAGGTCGCTCAGAAGCCGTAACCACAAAAAAAAAAAAAAAAAAACTGGAGACACATGGCTAAAATTGACTTACAACAGGTTTCCATTAGGCAATGGTCTGTGTAATGTGCGCTCTTTTATTGTGTTAAGACTGACTGAAAATTGACTGGGACTCGCATGCGTTTTGCATGAGTCGCATGCGCATGTTTTGTTTAAGTGGTTTGACAAGAGCCGTGATTTCACATAAGAGATTTTTTTTTTTTTTTTTTTGTGGAAAATTCACTGTCAGTTGAAATTTAAATTTCTCTTTCTTTTAATAAGGATATTCTGTTATTATGGTGTGGGGAAAAAAATTGCGTGCATAATGTCAGCATTATATAGAGACATTTAACCCCCGGTATTTATTCTCCGCTTTGTCCCTTTAGTCAATTTCATTTTCTGATGGTTCAGAAGGCGTGGGGTCAACACAATGCACGGCTCCTGTGAAAAACTGCTACTTTTTCAAACTTATAATAAAGAAATGAATCATAAGAAACATACGCTTAACAGCAAATGACATCTCAGCCCTTAACCACTTTAAGTTTTAGTTGCACGGGTGTAATTCTGCATTTTCCATTCTTACTCAAGTGGCTTGCGAGACAAAGCCTGTGAGAAAATGGAAAGAATGAGCCAAGCCCAAGGACACTGCGCCTTTCAGCCGGGCCAGCACTTAGCAAAGCAGCGGCTCCACAAGGCCCAAAGGGCTCAGCCGAGACTTTTCTCACAATAAGGTGTCTGGGGAGGCGGGAGTGGCATAGCCAGAAGAACTTGCAGCCCTGCTCTTTTCTCCACTCTGTTGGGCCCAGAGCACATAATACCATCACCATGCCACAGCGCACCGAGCCAGTGACAACGTGAGAAAACAACCGTCAAACAGAGCAGAGCAGATCAAGCGTGTCTCCTCACTTCTGGGAGTGCAAAAAGCACGCAGTGCAAGGCACACAACAAAACAATCGTCAACACAAATATCAATTCGTTCTAAAGTTGGTGCATGGACTGAATAAATGTGCATCGCACTTAATTTTTTTGCCAAACTACATTAAATGTGAAGCAAACAGAAAGATCTTTGAATCCTACAGACCTTTCATAAGGGTTACTGCAGGACAAATAAAGTAGAGCAGACCAAGAAGCGTTTCTGTCCCTCTCTTTGGTTGCAGTCCATATTTTCTCTCTTTTACTCCCTGTACTCGTGTTTTCGCAGCTGATCCACTGATCCAGAAACAACTGAACTTAAACCAAGAACATAAAGCGACGGGTTTTGGCCAACCTAAAAAGAAAAAAAGTGCCTGAACCAAAAAATCTCTGCGCTCTAAACAAAGAGCACTTGTATCCGTCAAGACCCAAGTTATAACTCAAAGACAAATAAATTGATGATAGGAGGATAGTTCTCACCAAGTGGGCATGGGCCAGGCCGAGCAGCCCAGCAGCCGTTCAAAGAAAGAGCGTCTGCCAAAAGCTGCCTCTGCTTAACCAAGTCTCCCACCATCTGCAACAAATGTGCTCTATTAAAGCAGTACCATATGGACAACAAGCTAGCTATTAACACGGCTTCGGCACATCCCTTAACCTAGCCCAGATTTCAAACTTCCAGTCAAATTGACTGCTGATTTAATGCACCGCCAGCAGCCGTGTGGGTCTTGGCACGAGACGGCATCTCAGTCTTCAGTCATTAACGGGGCTCACATAGTGCGCAGCCCGCAGCGAGACACAGAGGTTAGCGGCACAGAGCGCAGCACTTAAAGCCTCCCTGGTTAGTTTGTAAGCACCCTTAAATAAACCGGTATAGAAAACGTGGGGTTAGCGTCAACATTCTCCAGAAAAGGTAACCGGTCTGTTGTGTTCAAGAGCTCCCAGGCGAGCCAGCACAGTAGCAGCCTCGCCTGGTGGCTTATGGGCAGGTTGCTCCACAGGGCTTTAGTTGCAAAGATCTGAAACAGGGAGGTGACGGTGGGGAAAGGGCGCACACTTGGAGAGCATCAAGATGTCTCATTCTTGTCTAAGATGCAGAGTGATCCAACAAACTTTCATTTATCCATGTTCTCTATTTATTTATTTATTTTTTGTAATCATGATGCACCTGTTATTAAACCTTAGCTTTAATCAGAGTTTTTTTGTGGATTTAAAACATAAATTTCATAGTAGGCTATTGTCAATTTTATAAATATATGATCCAACTGGACCTGTCTCTGACGCAAAAATATTGTACGCACAATTGAAATCAATTTAAAATGTTGAAAGATTCCGAGTTGTTTCTTAAAAAGTAATGACAGGCATTATGGCCAAACACTTTTTAGTGTCATCAGACCACCAGACATGTCCCCCCAAAATGAAGTCTTTGTTACAGAGCGCATTTGCAAACTGTAGTCTTTTTTTTTAGCTGCTTAAGGAGTGATGGTGGCCTCCTTTCTGAGTGGCCGTTGCCAGCATCTTCACAAGGTATTTTAAGGGATTTACCCGCTTGCTTCACTTCTAAAGGTTTCTGGGATGCAAAACGTGCGTTGTTGGCGAACAATATAATGGCTGGACGTTCCTATGGTGTTTATACTTGCACATCATTATTTGAAGAAATTAACATTACCCCTTCAGCCATCTGGAGATCGTACTTAAGGACGAGGCAGACTTGTGGAGATTCGCAATTCTCTTCCTGATACCTTGTTGATCTATTTTGAGTATATTTGAGGTGTTGCTTTAAATCTCAGTGCTTAACCTATCAGAAGCTTAAAAGCTTCTGATAGGTTAAGCCTAAGGTTAGGTTAAGGTTAGCCATGATATTATCATCTCGCCTCTCCTATAGTATGGCATGGTACGGTAAGTTTAGTGAATAGAAAGATATGAAAAATGTGGTATAAAATGATTTAGCTCAGCATTGTGCCATTAAAAAACTAAAAAGTTTGTAAAATCTCTTTCCAAGCTGATATAATGCACTAAATCAGTCAAATGGGTCTTGCAAAGTTCTCTTAAACACCAGGGGCGACATCCCACTTTTGGTTTGGGAAAAAGGAAGATGGGTAAAGGAAAAGGCAACTCCAAGCAATTCCTAAATCCCACTGTCATACCAATTGAACACCCAAACCCGTGAAAAAAACACGGATATTTGGTCAAGCACAAATCAGAGGATAGTGACAGAATGCATATATACACATTTCTGTAGGATACAGGGATTCACGCACCTTCAATTTCCTTCACTAGTCTGAAAAACGTCCAAATGGTGCTTCTGTCCCCATATCGCAACATAAGAATGCGCGCATTGCTCACAGACAGACACACACGTATTTCAGTCAGCGACGCCAGATGAGTAGTGAATTAATTTGTGTGAGCCACTCCAACATTAGGAAGGTGTGTTGAAAGGTGTCTGCTCATGTTTCAAATTAAACGCGCTGCTGGTCAGCATTAGCACCTCGACACCCGCCGGCAACTGACACTTAGGGAGCTGGGGGGAGGGGTGGGGGGTGGGGGGGGGGACGGGTGGAGGATGGGAGAAGGGAGGGGATCCCATCCCCTGTTCACACTGGAATAATTAGAACATGTCAGGAAGAATTAATTTCCTCATTTTTCAAAAGGATACACAGAAATTACCATGTTATTATATGACAGGGTCCCTGCGAGGATTGGATTAAATTTGATTTCTTGTGCAGCCCACACAACAAATTAAAGTCATAAATAAGATGGAAAGAAGCGGGCACAGAGCATATGTTTATGGCAATGAGTGAAGCCAAGGGAGCAGAAACAACCATCTTCATTTCATTTTATTTAAATCAGGCCAACACCGTGCGTCTGAATGACAGCTGTAGCTAATGGGACGATATTAGAGGCTTCTTGATATTAACACAAAGGTCTCATAACTTCAACTGAAGACGCGTAAAACAGAAAGGGTGAACGCGCGTGGACCAATCTGTTCTTCACAGGTAACACTAGTAACTATGGGTATATCATCATCATGTATTCTAAATTCACAGATTTTACTGTGAGCATTAGGGTTTTTTTTTTAGTAAAGGTTTGCTCTTTTTCTACACTTTGAAGGGAAGATATACCACATAATAAAACCAAATGTTTTTAGTGTCTTGCAATTGTTCATATTTGTAATGCCCTCAACAACCAGACGGCACAAACATGGAAAATGATGCAATATTCGTACATCAAGTCACCCTTTCTAACAAAAGCCGGTCAGCTGTATCTCTATGGATGGATCGGTGGATTTCTCAACGCCCAACAAAAGCTGTCTCTTCGGTGCAACTGCACCTTGCCCCAAGATTAATAAAGAATTACAAAATTTGGCTTCAAAAGGAGGAACAACCTGAGACTGACGGAAGAGGACACAAAACGTTTTAGCGCACAACAGTGCCAGGTAACTCCAGCTTTTAGACAGCGGCCCAAAGCATTGAGGTAGCTATGGGTATTTGTTTGTGAGCATAAAGTTTCACAGATAAGAAAAATATGTCTCTCTCAGCATAAAACACCTTCTGATGCCGTGTTATCAGCTAAATCAGAACCAGCTTCCTCCCGCAGGTTTAGCCACCATAAATAGCTGCACCTGCAACTCCTATGTCCTCACTGACTGAGCCAAATAACCTATAGTTCCATTTGGTTCACATATTGACAGCCAAGATATTGTTGTAAAATACAACAAAAAGTAAAAATAGGTAAAATACAGACTTTTTATCTGAAGAAAAATGAGACTTGAATAATCACAGCATGACTATTCTGATTGAACAGTTTTGTGCAGAAAAAAAAGAGCTGACACATTTGGCTGTTATAGGTAGAGCAGAAATTGCGACTTCTAGTTTAATCCTTCCAGAATTGTACTATTTCGAATTACAAATTTTGTCATTAAACACTGTGATACAGACAGGTTGAGCTTATGAAAGGGGGCCTTTAAATATTTTGGCAGGGTGCTGTATCTCCTGACTTTTTTCTGCTAGTTATCTTGCATCTTTTAAATCAAATATGAGATGTAGGCTCATTGATGCCACTGTGTTAAGCACTGATACCCCAGTTGTATAATTAAAATGTAATGTCATTATGCTTTGTAAAGTTTTGAGCTCAGATCTCAGCTGCCTTGCTCTCGCCTTTTTGTCAATAGTTTTGTGTATTTCTCCAGTTAAGCAGTTGAAATTAATTGAAATTAAGCTTAAAATAAATTGTATAAGTTCTAAAAATGTGATATATGTCATTCAATCTAAACCTAGCTCGTTCTTCCTCAACTTTTATTTTTTTATGTTCTTATTAGCTTTAATATGTTAAAGATCTAACAAGAAGTCACGGGCATAATACCAATTATGAGACACAACTTTGCCATTTTTGACAGATCTTTAGGTTAAAATCTAATTATTTGGCATTGAGTGACTTTGTTCCTTATATGTTGCTTTCCAGAAATAATAAAACCACAACTGAGAAAAATGACATTTCTGACTAAAGGGGTATTTTAAATGAGATCCTAGCATTTGGATGTGATAATTGTATTCAGAAACATGTCTTGGATCTATCCAAAGTCTCTTGCATACAACTCTCCTCCTGAGGCCCAAATTATACTTGTTAGTTCAGGATTACAATGCAGTGTCATCTCAGCTGAGGAGATGGGTATTTCTTTTTCATCTCTGTAGAAACGGGCCGCCATTAGACCATAGTGCTCCCCTGGGCACCACAAACTTTAAATAATTTGCAAATCAATTAACTGGCTACTCTCAACGCAACAAGGATTTCACACTCTAGGGTCGTGGTGCATTATCAGCTGGAGACGATTCATGGCTTTTTGGGAGAAAAGCTCATGGCTGAAATCATTAATTCGTTTTACCAGACTTTTAGTTATGCATTACTTTCTACAGCTGGTGTGAAAGAAGATTAATGTCCTGTTCTCTGGTGCTTTGTTTTCTGTCAGGAGCATGTTCAGGGTAAAAACTCTATTACACAAAAAAAAGGGAATATAAAATAAGAAGCAGGACATATTTGCCTTTTACTCATTCTTTGTATGCTTTGAAACGAAATATGGACCTAACAACACAGTGCATAAGAGACATACTCTGTAAGCTTAATAAAGCTAGAGTAGGTTTTACACATTTCCACTAGGTATTGACATCTAAACAATTAGTATTCCCAATTCAGCCCTGGAGTCCGCGGAAGTATTTGCGGTTGATTAAATCAAAATCATTGTCATGCAGCTTCTGTTCGGCATATTGACCACAATCATTTGAGGGTCAGTGGATGAAGAGGCTCATTTGCTGGATAATAGAAACAGAGCAGTCATTCAAAGGTTTTTCATTTTCCTTTTAGGATGAAGTGGTGTTTATTTCATTCCAGTCAAAAATGGCTCCCCACGTCCCATCGGTGGCCCATCAATACTGGCCTGAAAAGGTGAGAGACTGTGTGGCTGCGGCTTATTAGATAAACGATACATTAGCAGAGTGTGTACCCGTTTAGATGGTCTCAACGTGCTCTCAGGTGTTTCCAAATGAGATTGAATGAGTCTAATTAAGCATGTTACATCAGCAGCACAAACTAGATTACTTCCTGTCATTTTTCAAGATTAATTAAAACTCTGAGTAATAGATTCAGGTTGTTGATTGTATGAGGCTCGAGGTAAATGTGAGGGGGACGGAACCACGGTTAGTCCGTCGGGGATTCGTGTTGGGTTATCTTCTGTAACAAATACTGACAGGAGATTGATAACCTTGCAAACTTTCCCCATAAACGCCTAAGTTCAGTGTTTGTATGCTCAAACCTTATTAGCGTCAGTGGAAGCCTTTTAACCGGCACCTGCAGGCAGCAGCTGAAGCTGCTAACAAGATATACAACCAACTGCATTATGTTTTTCCCCTTTTCTGATCTTTGCATTCTTATTTTATCTGATTGTTATCTTTCTTTCTTTTTTTTGATGAACTAATTTTGAAAAAGGGTTCTATACTTTTTCCTCACTTAGAGAAAAGACAAATTGAACGCTTTACAAAGGTTTCTGGCTGTGAAAAACATCGACATTCCTGGTGTGGAAACGCCTATCACTCTAACTCAGGTAATGCTTTCCAAAACTACAGACCACAGGTTTTAGTAAGAATAATTTCCTGTACTACAAGTACTTGACAACTACCAATAAGTTATATATACTTATATAACCTAGAAATATATATATACTTATATATACTTATAAAGAAGTGCTTTTTTATTGTTTTCCTGTGACTAATTATCAAACTAACAGTAAATAAATCCATCCTTTCATTTTCTATACCCACTCATCTGTGCAGGGTAGCGTGGGGTGTGATGGGGGTGGGTTGGGGTGAGAGGTATACTAGGTAAATGTTGGAGATAATACTAATAAAACTGTGATTATCCACACTTTATTTCAGCAGCAGTACGAATAATTATTATTTTTCAGCTTTGAATGAAAACAAATCACATTTTATATGTTTAAATCACACCATAAAACTACAATATTTTCACCCAAGACCGTATACCGTAGAGGTTTCATACCACCCCAACCACATCCGTATCAATAAATTGTTCTTTAAAGCCCCTTCCAGTGCCGTGCTGTGAATATATTTTACATTATGAGATGTCCTGTTTGTATTTAAATTGATTTGTTAAATCTGACCTGACTGACAGCTGGCTGGGTGCCAGAAATAGGTCTCTGGTTGACGGTGTGTGCGCTCGTGTGAGCAGAAGGCATTGTGTGTGATGTGAAACAGCGTGATCAAACAATGGTAAACGGCCATGAACTTTGGATTCAGACAGACATTTCAAAGCTGTTATTGAGGAGCTTCCCGGCCGCATTAATATGATTCCCGTGGCATCTGCAATGACATTTATAAGAGAAGAATAATATTAACTAAGTTCCTGACTTTTATTTGTTTAATATCTTGGATAGGTTTTCATTAGACATACTGCACAGGCTGCAGCTACACAAAGAGGGTTAAAGTAATATTCCTGCAGAGCGGATTGTAGTGTGTTCAACTGTGCTTTGAAGTAAAACACCTAATTTCACCCCAATTGTATAACTATATTGCTTTGGAAGTTGAAGGTAGAGCTACCAAAGAGATATTCCAACACACAATTGCAGCAAATATAAGTTTAAAGGGCTAATGTTTGAGGGGGAAAAAAAAGGTCTGTCAGCACTGTTGTGCCTGAGACTGTTTAATTGTGCATACAATGTGAGTCTATCCAATTGTCCACCTCATTTAATGCAGGTGTTCAGTGTGGGTGAAAGGCAGCAGGGGTATGTGAGACGTGGCAAGACAGAGACAGCTGAAGAGGCAAAGTGATACTTACAAAAACTGAAAGACTCAATCCCCAGCTTCCAGCAATCACTGGTTGGTTGGCTTTGAACTCATGTAAAAAACCTGAAAGATAAGACAGAAAAATGGCCATCACAGGTCAAATCTTTGAAATGTAGTTGTGTTTGAGTAAATTAACGTCAAAACAGGATTTTCAAAGCCCAACTATAAATTATTTTTATAGGTTTGTGAAAAGCAAGAGGTTAGTAGGACCACAAAGCCTCATCTGTTGAATGAATTTGTATATATCAGAAAAAATGTGAAAACAAACCCTTGGCTACGGGTCAGAGTGTCCACAGCTGAGCTAAAGCAGCCTGCTAAGTGTCTCACTTTCAGTCCTCGTTGCTGTCAATATTTATGAATCTGTTCTAGAGTGTGTTTAAAACCCACTGCTCAGCTACCTCATTAATCTGTCTTCCAATCTGCACATTTCACTAATAAATAGCTTGCATATAAAACAGTTGTTTTATCTAATTTTGCCGTCTTCCATCAAGCACGAACGTCTAATGATTTATTTAGAGGCCGTGCTCTGCCAGTTTTAGCGAGTCTCTTAAAGAGCTGTAACTCTGTTAGAGCGCACAAAGCAACGCAAAGCTCCAGGGCAGAGTACGTGCATAGTTCACTCCATCTGAGCCATCTTTACTTTTCCGCACATCGGTGCGAACATCAAAGAATCACGGCTGATCAGTTTTAAGTGTTTTGAGTAACAGAGTTGGTTAAAATGGATTTTCAATTCACACTCATACACCCCTCATTGGAGTTCTAAAAGACATTTCAGTTCACTTATTAGGTGTCAATTCACAAACTATATATTTGAATTACTTCAATCCAATCATATAAGCAGATTCAAATTCAATACATAGATGACATAGTTTTTGTTATTTATCTATTGACAGAAGCACAGCCGATAGTGTTGAATCATTGACTTTGCACCCATTCCTCCTCCTGACCGGCATGTGGTGGCATTACATTAATTAATTAACTTTTCAGCAATCCCTCATTATCTACAGCATGTTGCAGATGTGGATAGGTGTGACTCTCCATTTAAGAAATAGGAACATCTCAGAACACCTCAAACTCGAACATGTTGTATCCATGAGTTGCAATGCTGTGATACGACAATAACCATTTACACTTTCACAGACAACTCTCTCAATTTTGTCTATATACTTCTCAGCAAAAAACTGTGTTGTTACCGGGGTGGGGGTAAAACTCTACTAAGGTCATTGCTAGATTTTTAGGTTTTTTTGCAAGTGTGGTCGCTCCAGTCGAATTTCCTTTCTAAGCTTTTTTCCTCTAGCAAAAGCCCCGTGAAGTTCTCTCCTGTCTTATCGCTGTTGTTGTCTGACTCTTCCATTTTAGTAACATTCGGGCCTGCGCGCCTAAGCTGCCAGGGGTGTGACTTTGATTAACAGGCATCATTAATGATACAAAAATCGCTGATTGGCTGCGACCTGAGAGAGCTGCGCGGCGAGGATAATTTTTAAGTAAGCTATCAGAGACCAGCATGAAGTCACATAGAAGCCAAAAGGTTAAATACAAACATACACGCTCATCTGTGCGTCGCACCTAGACATTGAAATATATGTAAATAACACCAACTAAACCCAAAAATGGGATATGAATACCTAGAAAACTTTTATTTAGTCATTAGAATTTACTGTCTAAACTTTTTGCTGCCATTTTGATTGGGGGCGGTGCTGGACAAGCCGCCATGGCTCACTACATTATAGTTATATCTTATCAATCCGGTGGATCAAAAGAAACTTCTACCAATCTGCACTAAGTTCAGGCTATCATCTGTGCAACAGCATTAATTATGTTATATGGTTTTCAGTTTTGAGTTGTTTTAAACTCCCAAAATCAGATGAAACAGGAGGTCCATCTAACTAGCTGCTAGCTGCTAGCCTCCGACCATTCTGAGGATTTACTTAAGTTGTTTCAAACGCGCGCCAGTACGGCATCTTTCTACTACCAGTAAGGGAACTATTACTGATTATAGTTTTACAGAGTCTCACTTAAAAAACCCAGACTGTCCCTGTTGAGAAGCAGGATATATTAAATGAGCTGGAGTCAGTCACATATCGCGGAAATGATTGTAACTCGTGCCATCATTCGGTCCCTGATATTGATGAATTGTAACAAACACTGGACCATGGATTGTGAGTTCAATTCGCTACAATCATTAAAGACACTCTGTCAAACGGGGTGTTGCCTATTGTAATTGGTACATACATTTAACGATTTTAAGATTCTGTTTATCTTGGTTGCTAAAAAAGTTACATTTTGAAGACTCTGAGTCAGATAAGCCACAATTAGGCAATGATGACAATTGAGAAATACCATGTTATCAGACCAGGAGTTGAAAAAAGCTTCAGACTTGTTCGTGTTCATTTTCGCACATTAGCTTGTTTTTCACAATAAGCCAGGATCTCATTACCAGCCAATTTATACAATTAGTCTGCTTCTGCACTGCCAATTAAACAAGGCCAAGGGTTTTTTGAGGTCATGCTTAACTGATCTGTCACTAATTTGTACTGCGGCCCCTCAGTCTTCCATGGCCAGGGCCAATAAGCCACCATCAACAAGGTTGGATAAATATATGGAACGGCCACAGCATTGTTGTCAGAGCGCAGCAGAGTCTGCTGCGGGGGAGGCTGGAGGGCTAACAGAGTGAGACGGGCCTGAATGTGGCAGCCTTGAGGCTATAGAAGTGACAATGGGAGTAAAGGGAACCCCTGTGACCCCAGCTGAATGGAAAGCTGTTCCATACAGCAGCACATTGCTTCCTCCACAAAAAAAGGAAATACATTTTTACCCTGGAAAGATTCTTTGCACGTTTTAACAAGATATTCCTCTCTTTATTGTCATATAGATGATCATATAAAGTTTCTTTCCAAAGCAAAAAATTAATAAATAAATAAAAATAACATTATCGGACACACTATAGGTCATTTTTTTATTTTAATGCAACAGGAATCCAGGTATGAAAGGAGCAACCTGACACTGGTAATCTGAATAGTTTTCCTGCCTCAATTTCACCATTCACAACCAGCACCAGATGCAGCCACCTACTCCTGTCTTCACACTTACTCGCGGTTTACTTTCAATAGACGTTCGGCGCACAACAACAGTCTCTGCCCGCAGAATAAAAGGCATGTTCCATTCATGGCAATTCACTAAATCCTTTGTCTACTTAACTGAGAGCTCTTGTAATCACAGAGTATTATTAACAACAAACCTTTGAATTAATGATTTGATGTTAATTGAGAACAAAGAGATTAATAAGACATGGGGTGCTGTATTATTTATACACTGGTTATTATAGTTAATTATTTCTGTGAGTGGGGGAAATCACAAAAGAATTTATAATTGCAAATAATGAGCAAAGCCAGATGATATTATCATGAAGAAAATGCAGAAATCCCTGCCGTTCAGTAGGAGTCCGCCTCAACTGGCCTCTTGTAGCAGCATGCAAGAGCCATTTTTTCAATCCCACCTCAGGCTAGGAAACATTAAACAAACTCTCTTTATTACCAATTATGCAATCAGTGCTTTTTTTTCTTTTCTTTTTTTTACAAGCGCTTCCGCTTAATAGTTTTTGGTTTATTGTTAATGGCGCGAGGCATGCAGGATTGTGCTGAAATAATCTCACCACACACAAAATACCCGAGGTTTCGCTCACTGGTAACAAGTTTCAAACAGACTGATGCAGCAGGAGATCAAAGGGGCAAAAACAGAGAGCTCACAGTCACCTGTGGCATTTCGGTCAAAGAGTGCCCTTTTTCTCCAGCTCTGGCTGCATAACCTCACAATCTCTCTGACACACAACCACACATTCACAAAAGGAGAAATAGTTGGAAGCAATAAAGCTTGAGCAATTGGTTTTTAAATGGAAAAAAAAAATACATGTACGGGTCCTAAAAATACTTTTTAACTACTTCACCCAGACGTGCCACACAAATGTGCTATGAATAACATATATGGTTCAAACTACAAGGACCACCATCCTAACCATCTTAACTACTGTATATCAACTCTTATTGGCATTGACCTTAACCTTGTAGCATAGGACATGAAACACAGTCAAGCGTCTCAGTTTAACTGAGTCTTCAGATTCTGTTTGTTTGACATGGGATATGCAAGATATAATTTTCTCTGTTCATGTTAGAGTGACCAGGTGCACAGAGTTTTAGCCTCTATTTCCCATCAACCACCAGAGTTTTAGTTAGTCATTTAAAACTAAAACTACATGACAAATGTTTGGTTTGTGTCTCCCGATCACCTTTCACCTCCCTCACTTTCTTTAGCTCCACCCCAATCGTGGAGAGATGAAAATGTAGCGACACTGTAAAACACAGCATGCACCAGCTGTACCCGTGCTTCAAATTTGAGCTCAAATTAAAAATTATTAACAGGGAATTTCTAAGCGGAGAAGGTTTTATAGTAGCTACAAGAAAAGCAGAATGTAAGAATAGTGTAATATGGCTTTTATTTGGCATGTAATGTGAAATATTACGTTTTATCAGTGCTTGATTTTAAACCCAGGTTGGGGCTGTTTGGTTTTCTATGAAGCAGAATGCCTTGGTCAGTTTTCCCATTCACCAATTCGTACAGACATTTCACACCAATGAAAGTGAGTTGTTTTGTTTCTGTGTGCCACTAATTTCTTTCCGACATCGACCATGTTCTGCATGTCTTCATATCATAGCGTAAACGTCTGTTTCACCAGGTTGCCTATTTTGGTGAGTTGAGGACTTAAATGTGTATGAAATAAAATAAAATAAAAACACGTCTATCCCTACTGACCCCACAAGGGATCGACGTGTTAGAAAATGGATGGATGGATGGATTAATATGTGAAGGTTTGGGCAGGCAGAAGCGTACAAAATGTTCGCTAAGCAGATATAAACCGTCCATGAGGTGGGCGTGAACTGACACAAGTTCAGCACACAATTCCCTGCGACAGAGGGTCACGGTCCGGTTCATGACCAAAAATGCTGGGTACAAAATGATCAAGACTGCAAAGGTACTAAATTGGTGAAGTGGACAAATTAGCTGCCCCAAAGGAGAACAGCATGTGGAAGCAGCTGCATTTATATAGTATTAAAAGGAGATTTTAGTCTTTGTGGTGGTTCGGGCAGTGGGGCAAAAGAAGGAGCTCAACCAAGTCAACAATTGTGCCAGTGCTGCAACTGATTATTATTCTGGGAGTAGGGCTGGGCAAGTAACGGGAATGTAAACATGTAAAGATTTTTTAAAAAAGTGATATGAGATGAGACGATATTATTTACATCAAGATGGTTTATGTTGCGTTATAGTTATACTTTTATGTATTTCAGTAGGTTACTTTTCAGCTGTTACCCATATTCTTCTATAGCTGTTTGTTAAAAAATTTGCCTGTGAGACATTTGGGATGAAGCTTTAATTCAGAGATGTCTTTTTTTTTATAATAACCTTATGAAAAGAAAAACATATTGAGATAAATAGTGCCTATCAGCATTCAGCCTAAAAATATCGAGATATTATTTTTGGTCCATATCGCCCAGCCAAAAATCTGGGAGATTTGGGCAGATTCACTGATGACAGAAAGCAACGCTGAATCTTGGACAGTTGGATTGGAAAAAAGTCAACAAATAACTAAAAATATTATTTAAAGATGAGAATTGTGTGTTTAAATAAAACATATTTAGGCTAACATATTAACATTCTCACACACCTACTCCTTTGTTTTGTTGATATTGTTGATCATGTGACAGAATTAATTAACATTATCAACACAACTACATGAAGCAACGGGGGGAGACCAATCCCTGCCTGTTCTGACAGTTCATCTGATGATGCCTGCACTTCGGTTTCCCCAAATTCAACCTTAAGCTACGGTATTCTTATATTTTCCACAGTTGTATGATGAGTGCCTTCTGCATACTCTGCATGTGTGCCGTGGCCGTGTGTGGATATGCATGGGCAAGCTAAAACTTTTACTCCAGCTCCTGCTTGGAATTCGTCCAGATCTGCAGCACGTTCATCAAAAAAAATAAAATATAAATAAAAAAATAAAAATCCCCCCCAATCCTTCATCCCAAATCCTCACTTTCCTCTTCGTCCGAACACGCTAAAGTAGGAATTCTGCAGAGTTAGTTATTTTGACAATAGAGTAATCTATGCCATCAGTAGGCTTGCTCCCCACCTGGATGCAGCGTGGTTATCTCTGCAGAAGCAGCAGCCAGCCTGGAAACTGCATCAGGGACTTTGGGATGCAATGAGATGGGGCTGTAACAGTGGTCCCGAAGGAAAGCGTGGAAAGGGTAAGGAGGGGGTAAAGAGGTGAAGCAACAACCGTTCTGGCACGGAAATGTCTGATATTGTAATTGAACAAGTGAAATTGACTGTTCTGTATCCAGCTCTACGGTATTTCATCATCTGTGGAAAAAGGCTGGGGCGTTACTAGCTATAGCCAAAAGTGAGAGGGTATTATTTTCAGGGCATACCGAGGCAGCTGTAGACAACAACAAAAAAAAGCCCTGCACAGGTCACTGGAAGGAACAGCTGTGTGCAAAAGATCCGTCATATTATTGAGTTCTGCGGTGATGGGGAACGTGGTCGGTCACGTGCAAACAGCTGTTATTTACTCCAGCTCACCGTGACCTGTCACAACTTTACAAAGCTCTCTCTTTTTTTATCTTTACTCTCTGTTTCAACCAGACGGCATTTTTTCCATTCTGTCTCTCTCGCTCTCTCTCTCTCGCTGTCTCATGACACTGACACTGAAATTCATCAGACCAGACACTCACAAACCGTTTCACGCCGGCGTGTCAAGATAGACTACCAGAATGTCACTCCTGTTAAAATATCTTTGTTGAGAGTGAAACACTGGCCTGCATTTTTTTCTTTTTTCTTTTTTCTTTTTTCTTCCTCTGTTTAGAGGAGCTGCTGTCCGTTTGTTACAAGGTTGGTAGATACGCATTGCAATGGATGAACGGGGCTTTCATATGCTTTGGCAAGTACATTATCTGTCATTTCTTTTCACCGAATACCAGGAATAAAAGTCCATTTATTCAGTAACAGGGTTGAGGCAGAGTGAAAGGAGAGAAACAACCACCCAAAAAAAAAAAAAAAAAAAAAAAAAAAAGTGTTTTCCTGCACAGTGGACAGCTTTCACTACCAACGGGTCCTAAGAGGCTGCTGTGCAACCCATGCTTCTTTATTTTCTTCACTCTCACATTATTTTTAAGCCGACGACTGTGAAGAAAGAGAGAACAGAGAATAAGCTTGTCTTTCGGCACGCCGAGGAGGCCCTCTTTTCCTTAACTTCCAAGGTGCACACACATGTTCCTTTCCCTTTCTCTTTTGTCAATCTTGTCTCTTTCTCATTCGACGCGGCGCTTTGTGTGCGTGTTGGGGGGAGGCGGGGGTCTCCCAGGTAATGTGTTTATTTTTCCTGGACCCATCTTCTCGTTTACTGCGCGGTGGCGTTTCTCCCCTCTTATCGCCTGGCCCTCGTGGGGCACTTTAGCCCCTCAAATCCTGTTCACCACATACTGGTTTTAGAATCTGTGAAATGAGTGCTAGAGAAGCGTGGCCACAATGTCTGCTTGTGTTGCTACTGGACTCAAATGGGCTCTGTGCTTCCCCCCCTCCCCCTTTTTTTTATTTTTTTTCTTCTTCTTGTCCAGGGAGATGCATAAATGGAAGTTTTTAACACCTCAAAGGAGGCCGGGGGTGTGGAGCCACACTAGAGAAGCCTGACAGTCTCCCGAGGAGGCAGACACACTGAGTGCTGCAGGACAAAGAGCTGGAGGAGCAGAATCAGCGGGGGCATCACTCCGTTTTGGGGGCACCGCGCACGCAAATGCACAAGCACGCCCACGTATATGTGACTGCACTTACGCGCACATGCACACAAACAGCCGTTTGAAAGGAAAGAGTGACGTGTTCATAAATGTCCGCAAACACAAGCGATCCAAAGAAGCAGCTCTGCCCAACATGTCATAGCAGTTGTTTTATGTATGACATCGGCTAAATTATCTAAGTGTAAATTCTGACATTTGTAATGCAACATTGTTTAAGGGAAAGGGAGGGGGGGGGGGAGATGTTGGCAGCCTGAAGCGGTAACCAAATAATAAAAGATGAAAACAGGCGAGTCTTCTAGCAGTAAAAATCAACATACAGTGCTAACTGTAAATAGGCTCATATGTGATTGTATAAACAAATCCCCTGAAAATATACAACCAGCAAACCAACAATTCTCTCTTATTATTGATTCCAGCTCCAGTGTTTGAAAATTTGCACATTTCCATCTCAATTTTCCTTCTTTTTTTTTTTTATTATTATTTCACTTCTGAGTGCGGCCCAACAGCTGGCGTTTACAATCATGCTTTATGCTGTTTAGATGTCTACAATAAGCATTTAGATGCAAATATGTCTGCCTTGTACAAAGGACTCGCAACTTCTGTCAGAAGCAACATAATCAACATCCAATTGTCTCTGGGCTCTGAGTGGTTTCCAGTTACAAGGCCTAAGCCGCGAGCATCTGTATTCAAATGATTCCCCATCTCGGGAGCAGTTTAGCGGGGATGTTTTCCATCGGTACCGCGCTGAAAATCAATCACATGGTGAATTAAACCAGAAAGAAAACAACTGATCCATAAATGATCAGGTTACAACGAGGCATCAGAGTCCACAAATTATCCTACACTTTTCCTCGTTTCAATGGGGGGGGGCGGGGGATAAAGCATGGAAGCACTGTTTGATTCTTTCCCAACAAAAGTCTTTTAATATGGTCACACATTATCAATTGGCAGATATTGATTGCAGTTGCAAGTTGAATAAGTGTTAGCTTTAGCTCTTGGCATGTGGGAGCGGGGGAATATAACCCAAGTTGGCAAAGTCATTCACTTCTCTCTGTTTGTCTGAATCTGGTAGAAGCTGCAATCTACAAAGCAATTTAGCATCAGTCTTTTTTTTTTTTTTTTGGCTTTGGTGAGTTATTAAACTGAATTACCAGTGTGCAAAATAGGAAGGAAACTTCATTCACTTGAGTTAAAAAAAAAGGCTAAAATGATGTAATTAAAAACAAGACCTGTAAGTGCATGTGTCCTCAGTGTAAAAGTGGAAGTAATGTGGAGGGAGGGGGGGGGGGGTTAGGCTTTCCTGCCCCTGTGTAGCCATTCAATTGATATTAAAATCTGTGGTTTTGCTTTTTTTTTTATTTACAGAGGTCATTTGTCTTTGATTTATTTATTTTTTTAACTCGCAATTAATGGCAGTGTTTGCAAATGCAAATGAGTCCATTTCGGGGGAGAGGAAATGATCAGTTTAGGAATATTTCTGCCTTCTTAATCTTCTAAAGAGCGAAATGATTTAACAGGAGGACACAAATCTCCGGTGACATGGCAGGAACCGTAGGGGAGCTTTCCTCTCTCCCTAGCTTCCTGTTCTCTCCTTCTCGTCCTTTTTTCATGCCTCGGCCCGTTTCTTTCTTCCCATTTAGATGTCTTTTTTTTTTTTTTTTTTTTGTCCTGGGAGGGGGTCGAAGGGGCAGAAGATGAGGACAAGGAGCCCAGGGCAAGTCTCTGCTTTGCTTGTCTCGTCATAGGAAACAAATGTAGTGTTTGAGCCACTGATTACCGCTCTAATTGACTTTAACACTCCTTTTTCTTGATTCAAAAAAAAAAAAGAAAGAGCCTTTGAATTGAAAGGTCAAATTACCTCTACAGCCAGGCAATAAATAAGTCAAACAAGGTAAAAGGTTCTTGCCAGCATATGTTAGAGGCAAATTTAATTAGCGGGAAACAGGAAGCGCTTCCTCTCCAAACTGTATTGAAAAAAGGCTGTATTTCAGTCTCAACCGTGCAAAGAAACGAAAGAGTAGAGTAGCAAACCGTTACTTCAAATCAATTGCCCTCCGTAGTCCAAGTCGAGTTGTTCATAAAATGCTTTGCCTTTTATATTTTCTAATGCATACATCATGAGCGCATGACCAAGCAAAAATGATTGCCTATTTATTCTTTTGCAAGTTAATGCAAGATTTTAGCCATTGTGTAAAAGATTCCATGTAGTTCTATTGTCTATTGATTTCAGCACACAGAGAGAGGAAATGGGCACGAAGAGAGGCTGCAGACTGGACTGGAAGCACAGAAGGTGGCAAAGAAGGGCACCGAACAAGAGAATGAGCAAAGGGCTCTACACCCAACAAGCTACAATGAGGCCTTTGTGGCATGATGCTCTCTGCACAGCAGATTATGGAAAAATACTCCAAAAGTTTAATACGCTGCACATCCAGCAATAACAACTGACATCACAGCCAGTCCCCCATATATTCCAAGTTTCTGGACGGCTTTCGCGTTCAGCGCAGTGGGGAGGGGGGGGTAAGAAAAACACCGTCAAGCCGTTATTATATTCCCATCATGTCCTGGACGCCCATTACGGCATGGCACAAGCTACGGTAAAACTGAGAAATCCAGCGAGCTCGGCCTGCAGGCAGAGAACTGAGATGTAAATCCACCCCAGAAAAAAAAAACTGGATTAAGCTGTGAAAGGCAGCAAAAAGACAAAGCTAAAAAAAAAAAAAACGGCAAGACACTTAAGACAGATTATGTGCTTTAATTCTTGTTGCTGTACGGGGTTCAGTTTTTCTGCTCAGGAATTTCCGCTGGGCTGCCGTTCGCTAGCCTTAGAGTCAGGCCAAGAAGCTCCAGGTGTCTGTGCCGCCGAGGAGCGATGAAGGAGGAGGAGGCTTTCAGAAGCAGCTGTCCACATGATATCAAATTGAATCTGGTGTTAACAGCACAACAGGTGGGTCACAAGAAATATATTTTCTTTTCACTTGCGAACACATGTTTCTCATTATAGTGCCCCCCGAGCGAAAGTGCTACCGCCGCTCACCACAAACTGCTTTTCACATATATTTTGCATCAAATATGAGCATTTTTTTGGGTTCAAACTACTTGAGGCATTCCAGTGGCTGGAAAAAAAATGAAAAAAAGATAATGGCCCAAATTGTGTGTCACGTCATGAGGTGGGGATTGCTTTTTCTGCAACGAGACCACATTTCAACTGCGTAAGACAAGCCCAGCTTTAAAAAAGAATACACGCTTTTTTTAGTAAATGGGAAAACTAAAAATATTAACAGGACTACATCTGCCGAAACAAGGCGCGCTGCTCTGTATTTAAGCTGTTAAAATAATTTGATCAAAGGACGCTTCCTGAACAGCGCCGTGTGTGCACATGTGACAGATGCACACTCGAGTCAGCGTCCATGTGTGTGTTCATGTGTGCTCCCCGACCGCCCCCTTTCTGATGTGGTCTGGGGCAGAGTGTGGGCCAAACAGTAAAATGTTGAAATTGGAAAAAATATTATCCATCTTTCTCCTGAATAGCAGAGAGATAAGCACCCCCTTTAGCAATGAAGCCAGTGGAGTTTAAGCTTATTATGAATACCTCTCAGAGCGCAGAAGCATGTACTGTAGAAATCAAAGGGAGTAATAGGCAGGTAAGCCAGTGTCATTTTAAGGAGGAAGTCAGTTGTGAAATTGTAAAATCTTGAGGCCCCGCTGTCAATCTGCAGCCTTCGGAACAGTCCCGTAAATGATTTTTTTTTTTTTTGTTAATGGCCGATGGCTATTGCGGATTCGGAAAAGTTACAGCTTCGCGAGGCGAACAGAAAGAAAATCCAATGATAATCTCTCTCTATTGATGGAGGCTAATAAGAACAGGCCGTTTATCTCTCTGATTAAACAGAACATACAAGAATGTGTGATTCCATAAGCTTCCTAAAGTAGACCAGGCTTTGCACAACATTCCTCTTGGTTCTCATGTTAAATTAGCTGTGGAAATCCACTCTTATGTGCGCGACTTAAACTACAAAGCAAAAAGTATTCACCTTTATTTATTTATTTATTTATTTATTTATTAAAATTGAGATTCAGAAGCTGCTCGTCGCATGTCGGATGTGTTCAGAGCAGAACATCAAATGGGAATTTGCAGATACATGTTCGGCTTTGCATTTTGTGCCTAATAGCTTAAGCTGTAAAGCTCCTGCTGCAGAGATCTGCTGTAGCGATGATACCGTAACACGGTCGATCCGAGGGAGACAAGGCTCTGAGGCACCCAGATAATCTACAACACACACACACATTCAAATACCTACAGGCTAATAAATACTGCTTTTTTTTTTTTTTTTTTTTCCCTTCGCTGAATATTCATCCATGTTTCCACATCATCTGCAGGTCTCCTAATCACAGTCACTTCCCCTTTAATCACAGGGCTCTAATTAGGTCCTAATAAACCATTTTGCCATCCTCTTAGAGCGCCTGTGTGTCACTCACATATCAAACCATGAAATACTATATTAAGGGACTGTCAACCTCAAAGCAGGGCTCCTCCACAAGCAGTGATACGGATACTGCAGGCACACCCCTCTTGCGCTAATTGAAATTATCGAAAGCTCTGCTTACATGCAACACTTGGTCGTGTCTTAAACCATAGCGGGATAGCTGTGCCAGCGCTGAAGGCTCCGCCGGATTCTCTGATGTTGGATAATTGTTTAAACCTGAGTTGATATAGGCTGCTGGTTATGCCAAGAGAGAGGAGGGGGAAAAAAAAATAAATCTTCTCGCTTGCACTTTCCTCCTGTTTCTTGTACTCTAATTCAGTCCAGAGCTGGCTTCATGGAAAGCCTCAAAGATCCCATGTTCCTCGTGGAGAACCAGTGTTGGGGACGATGATCACTGACCATAAGTTGATAATGATGACTGTTTAATTAGAAGCCTTTCTTTGGCCTGGCCATAACCCAAACTCCTCCACCCTGCAGATGGCAACCAATAAATTTAGCTTTTCGCAAGCATGAAGAGGAACATTGTACTTCCCCCAATATATACCCTGAGCCCCACCCCTAACCAAAAAACACAAAGCCTCTCACCCTGCCGAAGCAAAACCCCAAACCAAAGCAGCGTTGCAAGGATCGAGGAGGTCTCTGTTGCTTTAAGATCTTGCTCTTTAACTTACACAAAGCACTTTTTATGCAGTTCTTTACAAAGTGAAAGTTGATCCAATATGGTCTTGACTCTCCACTGTAACTCATCTGTTTCAGATTACAGTGACAGAACATTGTTTTTTTGCAAATACAGCCGAATCATTAGGGTTACTCTAGTTCATGCAAATCACTCATAAATGCATATTTGACAATCATGTTTGAAATGTTTGAAAACAAACGTCAGTTTAGTCAATCAGCAACAAAGAGGACATAAAGTCAAAGTTTGGTTTTGAACAAATCTCCTGATAATTTATTGCCATTTGGGTTTGAGTTTGCATGTACTCTATTCACATTTCAGTTTGATTTATCTGAGCTTTTTGTTTTTGTATTCTGGGTCAGATTTTCTAATTTTTGAAGAAAAAAAATGCTGGCTGACTCAATAATGCCTGCATCATGGAGAATTACATTATTTTTTTAATAGTGGTACCTAGATTTTCTGTTTTCATATATTAGATCAGCCATTTTTTTAATTTTTTTTAATTTATTGGACTTATTTTCAAGACCATTGAAACATACGAACATATCTAAATAAAACTCCTGTGATTCTACTAGGGAGTTTGGTTTTGGTTGAACACCCCAGGATTTTAGGGACCCTCAAACGGCCACCGCTTACGAACCTTTCTGGAGCTGCCCCTTGGTTCTGAAGAGCCATTTCCAGATCTTTTAGGCCAAGACAAAGATTATGGTAAGACTTAAAATCCAGGGAGTTGAAATGAAAGGTGACGGATCTTTTAGTTTAAAAACACTTAAAGATATATAGCTCTTTTAATCATTTTTAAGTTGAAGACTCTTTTCTGAGCTGGTGATCCACCTTTGAATAAACAACTATTGGGTTGCAGATCATTATAAAAAGTTGTAAGAAGGCTCTAGATGATGATGTGCTATTTTTTTCCCCAAATCTGTACATTTCTGCTCCTCAGCACGTTGTACAGTATGTATTCATTTTTCCCGGCTCGTACTTCTGTAGATAAAACAGACCATCTTTCATTCATCCTGTCTGGTTGGGAAACAAAAAGACTGAACTTCCCCTGCCGCCATCCTCTGCTCTTCTCACCAACCTGTCAATCATCGGCCTGCACGCCGAGCCTCCTCCCAGATGTTTTATACCCGTGATGCTGGGCAGAAACATCACTCCGTTTTGTGTGTGTGCGTATATTGTATGTGGGTGGGTGGCGTGTGCCAGAGAGGCTGTCCCCACAGTCTGTCAAAGAGCCTCATGGGAAATCGACTATTTAGCCAAACCGCAAGCTCTCTGTCATTTCAGCAGATATCCTTTTTTTTTTTTTTTTTTTTTTTTTTTTTGGGTCCCATTCAAGATGGAGTTTATCTCAAGCGGTACTTTCTTTGGTTTTACTGCGCAAGCTTTGCATTGCTTGGATCGCTATGGCTCATTTTGCTTATGAATGTGTAGCTGAGCGAGACAGAGGTCCCTCAAGTGTAATTCAACACCCGGCGACATGTTTCCAAAGTGCTCAACGGTTATTTCTAAAGTGTGTATGCTGAATTATCGACCCAAAAAAAGAAAAAAGAAAAAGCTGACGACTGGTAGTTTTAACCTTAAAGATTTGATTCTAATAATTAAACTCCACACTCCAGTAGGGATGAAATATCTGTTGGGGAACTTGTAAACATAAGTTATTTAAGCTAAAGAAAATTAGTCTGATCTGCTCCCTCAAATTTAGAGGGATCTGATGCAGCATGTTCACGAAACATCATTATCTGTGCAGCGTCTTAAGTATTAGAGAGTCTGCTCTTAGATCATCTTTTCACTAACACCCCCGTCCATTTACCCGGTGCGCGTGTGAAAGGATTACAAAGACAGACAAAGAGCAGCATAAAGACAGAGACCAGAAGAAAGCTCGTGCTTGCTTGTTGTTGAAGCCATTTTCTCATGATGTACATTAAGAGCAAATCCTTTGCAGCACATCCAAGTTTCAGCCCATAAAGAGATGATTCAGAGAGGAAACAAAAGGCCCCGGGCTCGAAGAGATGCTATGGCTAACTTCATCAACATTTTCAGCCACAAGAACATTACCATCTATTCCCGCACCCTCCCTCTTTGTCACTTTGATTTATTTTTGGCACCGTGCGTTCGCGTTTTCCACAGGAAAAAAAAATTGTTGAGAATTTGATTCCCGGCCCAATACGTCCTTTCTTTTCCATAACTTTCTCGCCTGGTTTAGATGTCACAGTAGCTGCTCCATGATGCAAGTGGGTGATCAGCATTTGTTTCCATTCAAGGGCGCCGACACACACACACACACACACACACTCTGAAGAGATTAAAAGTTAGAACCACTGGCAGAGTAGGGCTCCAGTGAGGGCTGTCTTAAAAAGAAAAAAAAACTTGACTTTCAAAATATGCTTCTCAAGGGGTTTTTGCATGCACCAGTTCACTCTCCAAACAAGCTAATATTCACTCAGAAAACCGAGTTGCAAATCAGATCGGAAAACAATGATGTGCCAGCAAAAGAGCTCAGTGCACCGTGGAGCTGGACCGCGGCGTGATGAAGTCATCCTGGCATCCTCAGTCACAACCATGAAACATATTTTACATCTTGTGTCAGATGAAGCTGGCAGACGCTGTTAGCTTCTACCAACGGCATAATGTCTAACTGGAGAGGCATGTCTCTCGGGAACCGAAATTATTACCGTTTTCTGAAACTACGCGACGCAAAAAGGATAACTTGTAGAAAATAAGAAACTTATACTATTCTACGCGCGCATCCTACATGGTACTCCTTAATCTTTATTCCTACTGCTCGAGTCATAGCTGCTTCCTCCAAGGCTCCGGCTCACCCATGGGGGTCCTAATGCAACCTCAATGCCGAGGATCACAAGCAAGAGGCTTGTTGGGAAGCTTTTGTGAGGGAGCAGCGCAAGAACCCACATAACACTAATCTCTTTTCCCTTGTCCGCTCACAAGACGCGTTCTCAGGTCTTTAGAGATTTTTTTTTTTTACAATTCTGCTAAGGCAGAAAACACTCGAGGCAGAAAGATCCCAGATTTATTCCCTCGCATTTTTTTTTTTTTTTTTAAAGTCATCACATTCTGCAGCAAGGTCACTCCAAACCACACGCGTAACATACCCATCTGTGCATGAAACGATTAAGCATTCACTGACAGACAAGATTTTTGGATGTTCTCTGTGAATAAAATGAAAAAGAAAAAACAAATGCACCAAGAATGGCGCCTGCAAAACAGTGACTAAAATAATGTATGCACTCCACTCAAACTGCAGCCACCACGATGTGCCCCCAAGACTATGAGAATAAACAAAATCCAACTTTTAAAGCTGGCCCTTTATTTGATTTTGATTTTTTCCTTTATCAGTTTTTTTTTTAATCTTGCAGTGACGTCTGTTCCCAAATATCTGCATAAGGAACACGAGTGTTAGACTAAAATACAGTTTCAACCACCTGCACTCTTTTCACACAGGCTGACAGGTCTCAGCCTTGGTTTGTATGCCGCGTATGTGTGTGTGTGTGTGTGTGTGTGTGTGTGTGTGTGCATGTGTGTGTGTGTGGGGGGGGGGGGCATCTATCTGTGTGCGTGCGCGTGTGCGTACGTACGCTCTTTGTGCATAAGTGTGTGTGCAGGGACTCCAAAATCCACCACATTTTAATTACTGCCCGGCTGCTGCACTGTGTGCCCCTTTGATATGGAAATGCAGGCAACCATCTTCACACAGTCACTGTCCAAATCTTCATCTGATTCATAAAAAACAATGAGCCCCGCTAATTCCTCCACCTGATTACAGGCCCCCGAAACCCGTGTCAGAGACGTTCGGCCACCAACACCCTTCCAATTAGTTCTACATATTAATGTGTGAGGTTTAAAAATATATATATATATTAAAAAAATAAAAAAAAACATGGAGCTACTTACCATAGCCAAGTCTGTTGCATTTTGAAGTCAAACTTAATTAAGCGCAACTATGCTATGGACTGAGAGAAAATGTCCAATTATTTTGAGGAAAAACATATTCAGTGGGAGAGTGAATGATACAGATCAAAATGGGCCACTTAGGTTACTTGTGCAATTATGCAGTTCCTGTGATGATACACATATTTAGATTTTTTTTTTTCATCTGTAATCCTTTAATGTCAGCAATACTGTTCACTTACAGCAACCAGAGGGACATGAAGATCTAATCAAGTAAGAAGAAGAAGAAAAAAAAAAAAAAAAAAACAGCCCTGACCGTGTTGATGTTCAGTAAGTGCCTACACACTAACACACACACAAACACACACACACACACACACACACACACACACACACACACACAGTATAGGGTCTGTTTTTCTCTGTAAACAGCATCACCTTTAACTCAGAGGACGCGTTCACACTAGACAGATCTTTATTCCAATGGAATGAAATTCAGCCTTTAAAAAAAAACAAAACAAAAAAAACACGTGATGCCTTTTGAAACAGCTGATGTATTGCTGTCTGTCTGTTATGCTCTCAGCACACAGACATAATGACCCGCTGTGTGTCCTTTGTCCCACAGCTGAACCTCGGTTTCATCTCCATTCCACGTGAAATGGGCCAAACAAGAGGAGCTGTTGTTCATTTATTAAATTTTGACTTTTTTTTTTTCTAAAATCTCACCAATTCATCTGAAACTTTGCATTCAGTTTAAAAAAAATGAAGAAAGAACAAAAACAACGCCTCCCTACACCCTCCTCTCCACACACGGATACGCGGTGGCAGCTCGCCATTAGTTTTGATCATTGTTGAGATATTCTACAGCAAATTAGATAACACTTAGAAAGACAGATGTCACAACATGTGCTGCCACCTTTATTATCTCCCGCGGTCCTTCAGCCTTCTGCTGCACTCCCCCTCTACCTTTATGGAGCCTGCTGTTGTTTACCTCCTCCTCATCTTGTTTATCATCAAGTCATAGAAGAAGTAACTGGTACCCGTGCACCACTCAGCCGCTCCCCTTCCTCCATAATCCTTCACTCTCCCTGGCTTCATCCCACAGCAGCCTCTGGTCACCTACACAGCAAACTTGACATACTTCTACAAAGATAAAGCAACGTGCATGCTCTCAGTTACGCAGTCAGGGAGATGTTGGCGTGAGTGAGGCAGAACGCCGTTTTCTAATATGGTTTTTCAAATAAAATTAAACAGGAGAGCGAAGACGCACTCGTGAAGTATCGGCGGTGGAAAGTGTAAGTCGCTCGAGGAAGCATACTGAAGCAAAATGGGACTCTATCAATTATACACACACACACACCAAACATATAGTGAGGGTAGATTTACAAAGAAGAAAAAAATTAACTCTCAGAAAGATTGACAAAACCTGATCAAAATGCTGAATTTGTATAAAACGCTTGTGATTATAAACGCTTGTTGTTGCTTTTATTGCATGCATGTATCCATTTGCTCAAGTGAACAAGAAAAAAAAAAAAAAACAAGATCATGGTTTTTCTTCAACGTTCTGAAAGTCAGATTCTGCAAGGAATGAAAAATGCAACGAGTCCGTGTAAAACCTTGCAGCTGCAGAGCAATGCCACTAAGAGAAACCTGCATACACACTCTCATTTGAATCGCGGCAAGGCTTGATCACGAAAGAAAACAACGCTTTTTTATTTCTTTTAACATATATCATCACTGAAATAAGAATAATACCTTCCAATCACCCCCTGAGAAAGGATAGTTTATCCCATGAGCTTCATCAAACAGCAAATTTCTAAGACATTTGCATGTCCAAAACAAAAAAAAGGAGCAAAGTTTACGATTAGATCCTAAAGGAACTTTGTGAAAATGAGCAAAAACACACACACACACAAAATATGTGTAGTGTAACATCATATAAATGTAGTCAGTTCAGTCTCCAGGGACATTTCCTTGATCCCTCTTGAACGAAAAGCTTTGAACCGACAAGTTTACATGTGGACAGGTGGAGAGAAGGTCTAAAACTGCATTTTCAGACCGACCAGTCCACTTCGTAGTCAGCTCAGAGATATTGTGGCAATATTAATTAATATGACAATGGAAAGAACTCCAGCTGCAATGTCACACTTTCCACACACACAATTAAGGGAAGATACTGGATTGGACTTGAACAGTGCAGGATGTGTTAGGACATGAGAGGCAGGTGGGTTTCTGCATTCTGCCAATATGAAAATCCTAAAATCCTCGCACTCCCTCCATGGCACAAAGCAGCGTCTTGTGCAGAAAAAATAAAATCTTACTGCTTGCAAACGAAAAGCTCAAGTCGCCCTGAGATCTGGATCAGCCCCTCAAAAGGGTAGAAAGATTGTTGTTGTTTTTTTTGTTGTTGGACAAAAATTCACTTTAGTAAAATGCCCAATTAAAAAGATGCATCGAGATGGAGGAAATCAGCAAATAGGGCTTTAAATGATCGAGGTCATTAGGTGAGAGGCGCTGCTCTCTAATCGGAAAGCATGGGTGAAATATTTGCGATTAAAAAAAAAAAGCAGAGCTGCGGTAGGCATCAGAGTATGCCGCCTTTTTTTTTTTCTTTTGGCTGTTTCAATGAGCGACACGCTGAGCTGCTGCAGCCGTCAGAGACAAACTCTGACACAGACAGAGCCGAGTGTCCGTGTATAGCAATCAGGACAATGTGCTGAATGGGCAGTCTAATTATAAATGTGCCATTTAGGGCTCCAGAACCGCCTTACCTTATGAGGAGACCTGCGTAAACGGGCCGCACAGAGGTCTCGCAACAAAATACCAAGAGGGGTGAAGATGAAAAAGGAAAAACAGAGAAAACTTTAACAGACTTCTCAGTCCGGGAGAGCTGGTTTCAGGTTTGGGGAGAGAGAGGGGGGGAGAGGGGGGCAGGGGGGGTTACAGAGTTGATATTATTAAACCACAGGTGGGGTTCTGAATAAAGCTCAATTATGACTTGTAAATGAATGGAAATGTTAATCCAGTCGACTAAAAGTTTGGAATGTATTATTATGCAGTTATTTTATTATAATTGTGATTAAAAGTCACAGCTGATTTTGGACACAGGACGTGTCTGTTTAGTGCGTTTAGCCTAATATAAGGAGCGGTGTGTATGCGCGTTAATTTAGGAAATCCTTCATGCTTAAAAAACATTTATTAAATTACGTTTACCATATAAATGTATTGTCTACTAAACAAAGCACTAAATATAGGTGTTTTAAAATAATACAAAAATACTTGTGCTCATTCTTAACATGTCAGTATCAGCTTTACGCTGATCAGCGCCGGTTTTTAATTATTTATTCCTTGAGGCGATAAAAAAAAAATATTAATTTGCAGGAAGACCAACTTTAAATAAGACGCAGTAAATCAACTTCCAGCGTCAGGGAGCGCTCCAATAAAGTTCGGCTCGGATAAAATAAGAACAGTCTTTTCTTGCAGTCCATAGGCTACATCTGCTGTGAACGGACAAGCCTTGCGATTGTTGAATTTAATTTACGGCGCATGCATTCTTAAGGGGTCAATTCCCCCGACCCCCCGGGAAAGTTTGAGAGGAGCAAAAATCCCCAAGCTGCGCTGCGTGAAGGAACTTTGCGCATCTGTCCTAAAAACATAAAGGAATAAATAAATAAAGATTTTTTTGTTTCTCTACAAGCCACAAACACTGTTAAGTTTAAACGGAGTGAAAAATTGTCCGGACTGTGATTTACAAAGTACCAAAAAAAAAAAAAAAAAAAAAAAAAAAAAAAAAAGTGGAGCGAAAGCTTCCCACAGCCATCACATGCAGAGACAGGAAACCTACCAGGGCGCACGTCACTGTCAATGAAAGGTACCGCTGTGTGGACAGAAGTGAAACTGCCACCAGGCGGGGGGAAAAAAAGTTAGGGGACATGTAAACAGAGACGCCGAACCTTCATCAGCCTTAAAGGAGGTTAGGATTTAACACTTATTGTGGCTGGGTTGGTGAGAGTTATCAGAAAATGAAAGCATTTGACTCTTGTGTTTGATGAGTCCGCAGCGCTGCGTGCCGTTGCTCAAACATAGGCGACATAAAGAAAATACCATCACAACACTTTCTAACACGTCATGCACTTAAGGAACAACTGTTTATCACTATAAGTAAATATTAGAACGGGACTTTTAATTAACGATTATTGCGAACAAGAGCCACTCCGGGTCAGGACACAACCCGCCTCTGTCGCCGCTCGTCTTATCGGTTTGTTTTAGTTTTTTTTTATCATTATTATTTTTTTAAATAGGGAAAAGAACAAGCGCCGCACGAGGACAGCCGCAACAATCAAAGTTTGACTCTCGCTCTTCTCCGCCGCAGAACTTCCCCGTCCCGTGCCAACTCGGCGCGTGAGAAACTCTTCCCGCATTGATTTAAAGCACGCAGCGCAGCGCGGCGCGGCGCGGCACGCGCGGGGCGCTTTTAATGACAGCTCGCGCTGAAACAGAAAACAACAGGAATAATCAGGAGGACAACGCGACACGGCGTGTGGTTTACCTTGACGATGAGAGCCGCGGAGGAGAGAAACTGCGCGTCCTTTTCCCTTGTGCGCAGCGAACGCAGGAGTTCACAAGGATCAGCGAGCTGCTATCTGTTGAGCGAAAACTTGACTCGGCGCACACGGGGCCATGTACAGGAAAAGTGGCGCTGCTGGTGGCGTGGGATCCAAGAGACTCGGCGAAGTTCGGTTGTCCAAAAGAAAAAAAGAAGAAAACTACGAGAACCTTTTTTCTCTCTCTCTTTTGTTTGCCTATCTGCTCTTTATCTCCCTCCCCTCGCGCACTCGGACAAGAGAAGACTACAGGAGCTGGAGATGCTGTCAATCTTGGCAATCAATGCGCGCAGCCATGTCGCAAGTATTCAAAGCATTTCCCGTCGTGCAACATCAGAAAGTGAGTGGCCAGGGCATTGATCTGAGGAAGGCAAAGAGGCAGGACTCTCCCCCCCCTTCCTTCTCACCCCACCTCCTCCCAGACAAGAGATGTGAGCGAGCGAGCGAGAGAGAGAGAGAGAGAGAGAGAGAGAGAGAGAGAGAGAGAGAGAGAGAGAGAGAGAGAGAGAGGGAGAGAGAGAGAGAGAGAGAGAGAGAGAGAGAGATGAAATAAAAGTGAAGATGATTGTTTCTGCCCGGACTTTGGTGTGTGTGTGGGGGGTGGGGGGGGGGGGGGTAATAGTCAATTGAGCGAGCATCAAGTAGTCACGGCAACTTTTATTATGATTATTAATATTATTATTATTCCTCTGTTTTTATTTCTGCTGCTAGATGGCGGGTAAAGTTCTGACTCTTGTTCTGTCCGTGGTCCCATGCAGAAGGAAAACGCGTCCAGGTACTGTAGCAGGAGGGCAGCGTGAGCCGAACTGGTCAGATATCTGACTGCACTTTTATCAGGAAGAAGAAAGGTAATTGATTCTCTCCTGCTTTAAAAAAAATAAAATAAAAGATTAATAAAAATAAAACCCATAAACTTTTAATTTCCACTCCGTCTGAAAGTCTTTAAATTACAGCTAATTTCGCGGTGGTTGGACCTGGTTTGCCTTCATCTTTTAAAACAACTGTTTCGAAAAAAAGAATTATCCTAGAATCTTCTCATTACGCGAGGCGTTTCTTTTATTGCCACTATTATTATTTTTTTGTACTGGATAATGTATTAGTATATATATATATATATATATATATATATATATATATATATATATATATATATATATATATATATATATATATATATATAAAAAGTCACATTTCAGATTTTTGTCAATTAAATCCAGCCGATCGCAAAATATTAGAAATTGAAATTTGAAATAAAATTTAAAAAAATCTGCACCATGGCCCCAGAACTCCTTTCTTTTGTAGTTTCATTTGAGCAAAAACGAAAACAATAAATTACACCTTAATCAATGGGACGTCCGCTCATTTAATAGTTTTTGAAATTGATCTTCGAGCAATAACTCTTATCACTGACCCGCACAAATTAATTTAGACGTGAGACGTGAAGGCACAAGTAAACAGGTTGCCATGACAAGGCGCCATTTATCTGCCTTGGATGAGCATCTGTTTCAGATTATCAGCTTGGATCCGAGGCGGAGGCGGAGGCCCGCTTCTGTCTAAAGTGCAGAAATTTCAACAGAACCGCAGATACATAAGAAGAAAGCCATAAATGGCACTGATGGGAGAGTTGTTGCCTTATCTGAATAAGCAGCAGAGCAGCGGCGGCGGCGGCGGCGTTTGGTTGGAAACATTTACATTTGAACTCTGAAGTTCAGCAAACGACGAACAAATAAAAGTTTACTTACAGAGAGGGAAGATGGACAGCGGGAGGAAACTCTTGATTGTTAACGGCGGAGTGTCATCGAGCTGAAAGAGGGAGGAGAAGCGAAGAAAAAGGGCGACAGAGGGAGGGAGAGAGTGACAGAGCGCCAGAGAAGGAGCAAAGAGAGAGAGAGAGAAAGAGAGAGAGAGAGATGTACAACCCGACCACAGCATCGCATCAGATCAGAATCCAGCGCGTCTGAATTTCTCTCTTCTCTCATCTCCAGGTGAGGCAAAAGGTAAAAAGCCAACCCAGCAACTGCGGCAGAGGCAGGAGCAGCGTCATGGAGCTGCTGCTCCAAAGACCCTCTTCCACCTCAAGTCCTGTTATTTTATCTGACAGCGCTTTTATTTCTGCAGAGAGAATAAAAAAGAAATAAAGGTAGCCTACCCTGTTTAAACTTTCTCCACCTCTTTAGACACAGAAACTCGAGCAGACAACTCAGAACAAGAGAAGTTCTAAAAGTATATGACTATGATTGTGTAAGAAAAACCGTGTTTTTTTCTTCTTCCAAATCCACGCACGGTGATCTATAGGGTGTCTCTGTTTTTATTTATTTATTATTAAATGCAGTTACTTAAAGCAGTTGGCTTTTCTTTCCTTTCCCGGACAGAAGTGCTTGTTGAACGTGCCTCATGCGCCACCTTTTGGACACATTGAGAAAAACACCTTGGGGTGCTCTTCGTCCTGCAAAATCAGACAAGAATAAATCAGCCTATATGTGTGGGCCTTGGAGTTTTTGAAGGTAAAGCTCATCCTGTTTTGGTCATGTTTTGACGCCTACGTTTTTCAGATCATTATTGATTTTTTTTCCTGTGTCCCTTCAGCAACATTGCTTAAAAATGGAAAATTTGACCTGCTTTAAAAAAAAAAAAAACGTATTTGCAAAGAAAAATGTAGTTTCCACTTTTTGATTTTATCATGCGCTGTATTGAGCAGCTGGGCAGGTGCCAGTAAATACCAGAGCTTTCTTGAAGGAAAAAAAAAAAAAGAACAAACAAAAAAACAAATGCAGGCCTACTATTTTTAAAGAGGGGACTGCTTGGCTTCCTCTTTGCAGCTCAGATGGTAGTGCAGGAGGGCTGTGTGGAGAGCAAAAAAAAAAAAAAAAAGACAGTCCAACTTATTGGGGGGTAAGGCAGACACATTTGCATACCCTGTGAGTCTTTGATGCATCTTCAGCTTCAAGTCTAGCCCATAAATATTTGAGAAGGAGAGTGCATGAAAATCAACATTTTTGTTACATTAAATTAACATGTGTTCTTCCCCCTGTTCTGCATGGTTAATTAGAGAACACCATTCAGTCAGTGAGTGAGGATGGCTGAGGGTGGAGTGGTGGTGATGGGGGGGAGGGGATGGGGGGGGGGGGGGGGCACTTTGATTACCGTGCAGATGGAACAACTTTTTCAAAGGTGGGCTGCCGATTCACGATTCAGGCTTACGTGAATGCCGAGATCAGCGTTTTCGTTGGGATTTTACAATTATCTGAACTCAAAACTCCTGGCAATCCACAACTTTTCACATCTAATCGGGAAGGAGGCCTAACTTTAACCCCCACACATTGGCATTTATTGGCATTGCATACGCGATCATCAGGAATTAATAACACATTCTGTTGAAGCTCTCTGTAGACAAAAGTGATTCTGACCGTGTGTTTCACCTCTCTGAAAAGCTGCGACTATTCAGGCCCAGGTTTAAAACCAGCACAGTTTTAATTAGATCAGACTAATTAGGAAGCATTGCTGGACATCGCAGTGCTATAAGAAATGGAGCAGAAAGGATGTGTAGTGCCGTGTTATCTGATTTGCTCTACTCTATTATGACTTTTAAATAGCCTTCGGGGAAAGAGCAAAAATATATTATAATATTTTTTTCTTTCTAAATAAAAAAAAAATCCTGTGGCCATTTTTTTCTGTAGCCCATCCTGGAACAACTAGATTTTATTGTGTTTTGGCCTAAAATACTAACTTTTTTTTTCCATCCCTGTAAGAAGATCTTCAATATCAGACAATTTTAATAAATGTTCTTTAAGAGCTAAAAAGACTCTGACCTGTATAGGAGAAACCATTGCGCTCTCTGCCAAGACGCGGTCGCATACGAGCAAGATCTGGAGAGCCAACACGGCCCCGTGAAAGCCGGCGCGTGCAATTACCTCCAGCAGCATTTGCATTCATGCAAATCATCTCCCTCCCAGTTGGACTTGGAGTGTGGCGGGATGCTCTGTTCTCATTAGCTGACCCAAATCTCCTGCTCGCAACTCTGGATTTCATCAAAGTTTAGTCAGGATCTAATATTTCCTTTCAAGTTAACAGCAAACCATTGGTTCATCGTGTTGAAATAAGGAGTGCGACATGCCAATTCTAATTATATAGTTATCAAGGACATCATCCCACAGCTTGGGCCAATGTTAATATAAATGCACGTGCAAGCAGAAATGCAGCACGAGCAGAGTCTTGACCAGCAATATAAGGGGAGGCTTCTGGAAAACAGATTCTTCTTGTTCTCCATGTAAAAGAAAGTGCCAGCAAACCACACAAATACACACCATAAGAAAAGGTGTGGGAACAGAATGTGAATTTTCCCTTTTCAGCTACAGACTTAAACCTTTTGGGTGCTTCAACTGAACACATCCATAAACTGCAGCATCTTTTACCCGCAGAAGAAGTCGTCTGCTTTTCTCTGAGACACAAAAAGACTCATATGTCACTACAGATTTTAAACACACAAGATGCACTTCTTGTTTTGTAGGTTTCCTCCTTACAGTTTTAGCACGTGAGTGTGTGTGTGTGTGTTCTTGTACTTGCAGCTGAGCGAGAACACTTCTTGCTAGTAAAGCGAGGACCTTGATGTAAAGTGAGGTCTGACAAAAATGTCCTCACTCTTACTGTGGGCTAGGGGTTAGGGTTAGTATGCTGTCAATTAGGTTTAGGTCAGGTTTAGGGATCAGTTCGTAAAGGTTAGGGTTAGGCCATAGAAAGGCCTGAAGATGAATGGAAGTCGATGGAAGAGAAAACACGGTCCTCCCTATGCACATTAAACTAGGATCTGTGTGTGTGTGTGTGTGTGTGTGAGTGTGTGTGTGTTCTTGTACTTGCAGCCGAGCGAGAACACTTTTTGCTAGTAAAGCGAGGACTTTGATGTAAAGTGAGGTCTGACAAAAATGTCCTCACTCTTATTATGGACTAGGGGTTAAGGTTAGCACTATTCTGTCAATTAGGTTTAGGTCAGGTTTAGATATCAGTTCGTAAAGGTTAGGGTTAGGCCATAGAAAGGCCTGAAGATGAATGGAAGTCGATGGAAGAGAAAACACGGTCCTCCCTATGCACATTAAACTAGGATATGTGTGTGTGTGTGTGTGTGTGTGTGTGTGTGTGGGGCGGGGGCTGCTAGGTTAAAGAGAAGGGCCCAGGGGCATGTCATTTATTTGCAAGGCAATGACTTTAATGTATAAAAAGCCAAATTCACTGTAGGTATTGTAAAATCTTTGCAGGAACACAAGATTTTTCCTTCATTGTTTGAATCACAGAGCAACTTCTCCGCTCCCTCTATATCACTTATGCAAGACAAATTGTTTTCTCTGGCTTGTCTTGTTCATGTTAAACAATTAACGACATTGTTCTGCACATAACAAATATATTGTATGAAACATTTTTTTTTTTTTTTTTACGCAAAAACAGAGGCTTTGAAATCTGATATTCTAATTTCTACTCGCTGCTAGGGCAGCCTGACTCCTATTCAGCCTCCCCTCTATTCTTTTTATAGCACGCACACATGATGGGAAGAATATTCAGCGGTTCCTCGCTCTTAAATAATTTAACCCATTCCATTTCTTACATATTAAAAAATGTACCGCATGTGGAACTTGAAAAAAAAAGAAAAGAAAAAAAATGATAAAACAGCATAAAATACTCATTTTGAAATCAAAGCACCTATTGCATCGCCTCTCTTGGTTTTGTGTTTTGTACAATTGGACTACCATCCGAGATCCCAGCCGTGTGTGCAAAAGGAGGCGCCAAGCTGTATTACCGATCAGATGCGTGCGAGGGGAAATAGGTATCACTGGGAATCGCTGTCTGATTTCTCCTCTCCTTCCTGCCACCGTGGGGAAAACTACGAATATGTTACAAATTCTTTGTGCGGGGCGTAGTGAACAACGCGGACCTAAGAACAAGGTCAGACTCCTCAGCGTGGTGTCAAGAGGCTCCCTTCTTCTCAATCAAAAAGAAACAGAAAAGAGAACAAAAACGTGGAGAGAGAAAAAAAAAAGAAAAAGCCTTAAACAAATCGATGTCAATTTAAGCAAACTCCAAAACGACGACACGAGGCTCTTTCAGTTCAGGGTTTCAAATGAGACATTTTATTTACTGCTTCTCATCATCTTTTATTTACACATGCTCAAACTACTCTCAAACAAACATCCCTGTCAGGATGCTGAGCAGCAGCCTCTCCTCCTCTGAAAAGAGAAGCCAGTAAGTATTTAGTAAAGGATTAATGCGGGAGGCCTTGATTGCGTTTAACAGAACAGGAACCAATTAACATAATAGGGCCCTCGTTCATTCTCTTTGAAGTCCAAAGCATGGAATAACAAATGTATATGAACCACCAGCCAAACGTCAATACATGGAAATGCCACAATCCTCAGTGGAGGGTCTTGGGTGAATTTTGCTCTCTCTCTCTCTCTCTCTCTCTCTCTCTCTTTTTTTTCTGCAGGAGGAGGGAAAAACATCCCATCTTATTGCAAAATAAGCAGAACAGAAGATGCGATTGGTCTTCGAGGAACCAGGGCCAGCAGGCTCTGTGGGCCCCCCCCCCCCCGATCCTGGAGGAGAGACGCGAGCTGAGAGGATGCAGCTGCAGAGGGAGGTGCATCCTCTCTCTATCTCTCTCAGGTGTTTTCAAATCCTCACCCTTATGTGGAGGAGCTAAAATAATTACTCTCCAAATTAAGGATAAAGACATCACTTGGGAGGGAGCCTGCAACACAAAAGGCTTTCTGAGCAGGGCAGGGTGTGAGGGCATCGCATCGGTTAAAAAGTGCATCACATCCGATCCGTAAAAGCGGCAGGGGGATTCGTAATGAACGCAACGCGATAAATATTTGTGCTCAAAGCGGCGATATTCTGCAAAAGCAGCACGTGTGCTCCTTCTATTCAAAAACACACTCCATATTATTTTCCTTTTGAACCTGAAAGCTCAATATTTCTCAGAGCTTTCTTTTACAATTGCAACGTGGAGAGATAGTTCATGATTTAAAGATATGAATTTTGTGCTTCAAGAATCCAAAGTTATTAGCTTCTACCTTCTCAGATGAAAATACACGGAATTAAAAATGCCTTTTGAGATGGAGAACGCTTTGAACTTAAGAAACATTTCAAGAAGGCCCCTCTCTCCTTTTTTGTATTGAAAGTTCACCTCCTTTGAGCATGCCATAGTTTGGTTCTCATTTTTTTTTTCTTCTTTCAAATAAAAGAATGAAGTTTAATGGGTCAAGGCAATCAATGTTAAAGTTCAAAGAGAATCTCGGAGAATCTCGGTACTTATTCTTTGTACACGATTTGAATAAAAAGATAGCTGATAAACAGCATTAATGAAACATAATGACGGGGGGAAAAATGCTCTTTTTGGTGGAAAGTTAGGATTCGACTTACAAGTTTGGGATATCATCAGCAAAGGAATGCTGGATAATAGTTAAGGATAAATAGTAATTTCTGGCATCACATGAGGTAAAACGTACTCCCATATTCCCCCTTGGATTTACAGATCATTTTATTATGTTGGACACGGAGACGATTGGTGTTTATTTTCACACTTACCACTTGTTTCTCATAAGCAGCCGGCTCCAGAATGATTGGCTTCGGTTGTAAAACATTGATGTGCAAATTTCCTTAAAATAAGTTGTTTTTGGAGACAAGGGGAGCCGTGGACGCCACTTTTAGCCACAGTTCTGCTACAGAGATCTCCCTCAGCATTCTGCTCATGTTGGTAAGATAAAACTGGATCATTGTCCAGCCTTGTTTGTCACAGTTCCATTTGTTTTAAAGCATTTCATCTATTACTCTGTCTGCACATAAATCTAGCTGTTTGTAGCCTTTTTCTGGCTTATGAAGGTCAACACACACCTGCTCTAGCTGATTTCCATTTTCAGCTTGATTCTCAAATTGTAGTTGGGCTGCCTTTAGTTGTACTGGTATCTATTATTTGCAAAGTAAACACAAAACAGATTAATTATGTTGTAGATCTGAAAAAAAAAAAAAAACACATCCAAAGTACGGCAGTAAACATTTCTATAAACTCTCGACCGAAACGGATGACGGTGAACCAGGAAGCCATGTTCCAAAAGGATCTGGAGGAAGGACGTCAAACCCAGTGTGTTCCAGTTCCGGGTTTGAAATCCAGTGGGATTTGCTAAGCACGATTAGCAATGCATGCTAATAACGATGTATTTATCTCCTGGATGGTGCAGGTAGTAACAGTGTGGCCATTGAAGTAAAACAATCCTGGGTTTTAATCCCAAACTGGGCTCTTTCTGCATGGAGTTTGCTTTTCCTCCCTGTGCATAAGTGGATTCTCTCTGGGTACTCTGGCTCCATCCTACAGTCAAAAATCACGACTACAAGGTAAATTGGTTAATATGATTTGTTCTTCGGTATGCGTGTCTGTGTGCATTGTTGTTGGTCCTGTATGTCTCTGTGTTGCCCAGCGATGGACAGTCGACCTGATCTTTGACTTTGGCACATTAGCAAATATGCATATAAGCTTATGAAACATCTCCCCTTACAGTGAACGCAATCTCATCCAAATAAATCTCAAGCAATTGTCAAAAAAATGAAAGGAATATAATGATTCGGATGCTGTGTTAAGATCTTTAATGTTCACATCTTTATAAATCTCACTCTCTCAACCTTCCCATGAAAAAATACGTTGAAGGGTTTCATCCTGACGTAAGCAAAAATAAGCCTAAAGAAGACTGGCAGTGCTATGGGTACTGTACATACACAGAAGATCTCATAGAGCTTGGTGTAAGAATAATACTGACATTAAAAAATACTATTTTAATGATGCATTTGACATGTTCTTTTTAAAAAACATTCTCTAGCTGATCAAAAAAAAAAAAAAGAAAAAAAGCTCAGATTCAAGAATGACCAGAGAGAAAGAAAGAGCAAGATAGAGAGAGAGAGCAATATGGTCATGATAGGATGAAACAATGTACAATTGGAAAAAGTGCAATAAATTGTAGAAAATACTTTATTATCATTTATGAGTTTAATATATGTTATACACTTTTAGAGTTAATAAGCACAGCAGCTCTTACTGCTTCAGCCTGTCTCCAGAAAATGCTTTCAGCTGCAAGAAACACTTTAGAAGAGCGAGTCCTGAGTAAGCCTCGAGTTAAAACTGTACTCCTGGGTTTTTATTTTCTTCCTATTGCTGCATTTAAAGGTGTCCAAATTAAAATAAAGTCCTGTCTTCTTGGAGAAGTCAGTTGCTTCCTTTTGAAGTAGCACCTCAGTGTCCAGAAATCGCTTGAGCTGAGAAGAAGAAAAACAAAGATAGTTAATATAAGGAACAACGTTCAGCAATCAACATCCTGATTAAACACACTGAAGTAGTCGAGACTCACAGGTTTTACGGCTTTTTAAGAAGGTTTTGAGCTTTAAGATGCAAACTTGCCTAAGCCGACGGTTATTCTCAGCAATGCATTAAGAAAAGCCGTCACAAAAACACCAAATCACAAATAATTACTGAATAAATGACTAAAGAGTAAATTGATAAAAAGAAAATCCCAGCTTGTAGATTTTTAGGTTAAAAACAAGCGACTTGGATGACCTCTACAGACATTTGGTGTGTTTTATACTTAAATACAGCAACCTCCACATGTGTTGGCACCCCTAGTAAAGCTGTGAAATTAAAATAGTTGAATCTTTTAGTTATCTCGGATTATCTCACACTTAAAACAAATGTGACAGTGCGGTTGCAAGACAGCCAAGAGTCTAATGGATCCAGTTTTTAAAACCTTTTAATTATCACTCGGATGTATTTACAGGAAAGCAGCGTTTTCTTGTAGCAATTTCCTGATTTTTGAAGATCAGCACACATCTGTCTTTCTTGATCGGCATGTTCCCTTGGGTGGCCTAGGGGACGTGGCCAGTTATACGCCAAGAAAAGAGGAAATTGTGTGCTACTATTGATGAAACTAAAATAATTTCCAAATATTTTCAGCAGAACAATATGCTGCAGTAAATAAAAAGGCTTGAGTTTCCTGATACATGTGGGAGGTGCAGAAGATTTCCTGGGTTTGGATTTCAGAATACGGACACAGAAATGTAGGATTTTATTGCGCCTTTTAAAATCCAAACCAACATGGGATTAATCTTAAAAAAATAACACTGACATCTCTTTTAGGGTTAGAAAAGCAAAACATTTGAAGATAAAGGGGGAAAAAAACACAAATCTGGAAAAAGAGAGTTTTAAAAGAGAAAGGAGCTAATTTAAACCCAATTAAGGGCAGAGGAAGAATCTCTGTGTCATTCAATGCATCCCCACAGACTCGTCCACAAACTGAGAGACTCTGGGGATCAGGACTATGAAAAAAAGGAAACAAGCACAAATATCAGCATCTTTTTAAAGCAAGGCTAAAAGCTTTAGAACTACTCAACAGTAAGGCCCAGAATTACTCACACCCCAGACAGACGTAGGTGTAAAATAACTTTGTAACCTGCATGCTTCTTTTGACTAGAAGTAAAATCAACGTTTTGGAGCGGCCCGGAGAATCTGTGTGAGGTGTTGAAGATTAGGGCGATGGCGAGGAGGTTTTCCCATCTCAAAGACTTGGAGCTCATCGACACAGACAAATCATAAACACAAGTGAAAACATGCAGAAGGCTGCTCCACAATTATTGCAAGGGTTTGATTTCTTTGTTGCCAACAACTTTATGCTCCACTGATTATTGAGAAGAGTATGGGCAAGAATCACTTGATAGATATTTATTTTTACCAAGATTGAAACTCTTGTTTTATCATCTTTTAAGATATTCTCGTTTCATTTCTCTGCCGAAAAAACAAAACAAAAAAAAACAAGCAAAACAACTTCCTGGATTAATGAATTAACTTCAAAATCTAAACCTGCTGGGAGTATGAATAGTTTTAGGCTTTACTGTAAAATGTGTTACCTGACGCTCAGTATTGACCGGCACTATGTCTTCAACCACAGGGAAATCGTATGGCTGTTTATTACACAATAATTAATCTTCTGATAAAAGTATGTACATTTTAGTCAATCAGGAATACCATGTAATATTTATTTATTAAGAAAATAACAAATGTTATTTTTTTAGATATGGTTCAGTACATAGCTAAAAAAAATGTTTGCAATATTTTTCTTTACTGCCTGAAAGATTGTTTTGTTCTGTTGAAAGAGATGAGACAAGCTGTCTTTGTGCATTACAGTAACAACAGTGGTAGATCCCCCCCCCATCTGACTTATTGCTGCCATGCTACAGATGGGAAGCTAATTGGTGCTGAGGAATGCAGCTGTGCTGACGACTGAACTGTCAAGGTGCTAAATCAAAAGGTGTCTCTTTTGTTAATTACACACAATGCTACAAGCAGGCATGTTCTTCTGAGACCTTTCCTCCCATCAGCCGCCCATAAATATTTTGGCAGCAGTACAAAAAGAAAGGAAAAGAACAATTTACACACAATTATCACAGTGGGACGGGCAGACTGCCTGCAGATGTTTGTTTTGATTATAATGGGAGCAGAGGCATGGGCTTCCCCAGCCCTGACAAGATGTGTTTCCTCCAATCACAACACGGCAGCAAGCATAAAGCGTTTCAGTTTCAGACAAGCAGTAATTCCTCCAGAACGTTTGGAGTGGCTTTAAACATGCAATTAGGGTCTTACTTTGTCTTTTTTTTTTTTTTTTCACGTTAGACAAAAGTGTAGTGAATCCCGTTGTTTAGAGGAGAGGGAGGCGCCACGGATACGGGAGGAAGAGGCGGAGGTGGAGGAGGAGGAGGAAGGGGCGGGGGAGGAGGGGTGGGCATGTTAACCTGTGGGGAAACTACAAGGAGAAGACAAAAGGAGAAGAGAGAGAGAGAGAGAGAAAGAGAAAACAACAAAAGTTGTTAGTCAGCTGTGTTAGTCGATAACCTGAAGGATGCATCTCACTGAAAAGCACAGAATGTTTTCTGGAAGGAAACAGAGCTGTGAGCGTTTTACATCTCCGCCCGATATATGCACACGTTCCGTAAATGTTATCTGGCAGATGTAAGCAGATTTAAAAGGTGTCCACAGCCATAGATTTGCAAATTCTTAAACTAACAATTTGCTGAAGCACCTTCTGATTTAACTTCAACATTCTGTCTTTTTTGGTACGCACCTGCTACCAACTACGACAAACCTATTTAAACTGAGATTAAGTTCAGCTGTCCAAGAAGATTTTTATTTTATTTTTACCTTTGCTTTTTGGATCCTTTTAGAGCTGAAACATTTAATCGGATTAATCGCTACTAATCGATTATTAAAATAATCATCAACTAATTTGGTAGTCAAATAATCTTTAACTGGAGTACACCGACTCTAAAACATGCCATTTCCTGAAATAACAAACCCCTCAGAGAAGCCATCAAGCTAGTATTACATTTAAGATGAAAAAACATTCTTTGTCTGTAAATATGCTTCTAATATGCTTATTTTGCTAACCAGTTATTCATTTGTTAATCAAAAAACATAATATAGCTTTTGCCTGCAGCCCTAGGTATATGGTCTACTGTTTGTCCAAACCAGCACTGAACTGAGTTTCTATTTATAATGCGTTTAATATGTGCAATAAATGTTTTTAAGTTCAAAACAATTGTTCGCTGAGGTAAAGTAATTTACCAAGAGTATCTCCTTTTAGATTAATTGACTGATTAAAAAAAAAGTGGCAACTACCCTACATCCTTTATCAAGAATCATAGTTTGAGAGATTAAAGAAGACCAAAGTAATCTCACTATAACAAGGGGTCAGCCAGGAAAAGGGTTTTAGCTACATTTTAGCTACCACGGGACTGTAAAGCCAGGTATATCTTCAGTCCATTATTTACACCCGCTTGTCCTTACAGGGTCATGATATAAGGGTTGGGTGGGGGGTGGGGGGGGGGGGGGGGGGGTTGTTCTGGTGCAGATCTCTAGGGAGTGCTGAACTAGACGTGGCACACACCCTGGGCAGGTCGCCAGTCCGTCACAGTCACAGGGCAACACAGAGGAACACAGAGGCAGTCAACAGATGCTTCAACAAAGTATCAGATTAGAGCGTGCACACTTATGTAACAACCTTATTTTAGCTTTTTCATTTTTAATATGCCCCCTAAATATGGCATCATTTCATATCTGGCAGCTAAATAATTACTTCAGTGATATGATCGGTGCTACAGTAATTACAACGACATTAAAATGATCACTGACATAAGGAAAAATCTCTGAATGTTATACCACTTACAATTAATATATTCATATTGACCGACAGGTACATATTTTAATTAATAAATAGCTTAACATACTAAACCTGAAATCACAGTTCAGAAATTAAAATAAGATTATCTGGTTTTCAGGATAGTGGCAGTTGCTGTATAAAATGCTTAGAAATTGTGTTTGAGAAACCTTTGATGAAAATCAGCGCTCTCTTATGAAATTGATCGATGGCTCTTTGTGTTTTGTTGGTCGCCTTGATTTTCTATTTAGATCATTTTCGGTTGTGAATTTTTTTGGCTATTTACTTGGTTCTCTTTTTTTTTTTATAACTTGCCCTCTATACTTTCTGTGACGTTTCAGATTATTACGTTTAATCTTTAATTAGGTGGATCCTTTTCTGTCTTGTTTCGTCCCCAGTAGATTTATTTCTGTGCTCATAAGTCCGCTTCCGTTAGCGCCTCAGGTCAGATCCTCCCTCGGCTGCACTGCGTTGATCTCACCTGCTTCTCATGTCACTGGTCGGCTTTATCAGGATTTTAGGCCAGTCTGTTTCCCTCACTGCTGTTGGATCCTCTGTTGCGTACCCATAAACCCTAACTGAGTCCTGTTTTTTTCTACAATATGTCAGTTTTTTATAAGTTTTGGACTTTTGTTATTGATTACATACCTCTTTGATGATACACTGCTTCACTGCTTTAGGGTCCCTCAACATATCATGACAGGAATGCTGTGTTTTATCTGGTTTTTGACTCATTCTAAAACATTTTACAAGCTGGAAAATATTGTTACTACTAAAAAAAAAAAAAAAAATGTCATAATCTGAGTTTCCCATCAGTGCCCTAACTTATTTGGTAATGTAAAACTATCTATAAATACATAACGAAAGGCCTCAGTCAATCGTTCCCCCGTACGGTTGTACTGGAACTGAATTTTCGATTGCAATGCAAATTGTAGTTGACAATAAAATTGATTGAATTGAATTGAATTGAATACAAACCTGGGAGCACAGTTTGAACAATTGAAAACATTTGCATGTGCTTGAAAATACCCCATGTGCTTCACCTTGTGAAGATACTAGTACTACTGGGGCCGCCTTAATGTTCTCAACAACTTTCCCCAAACACAATGATCAACACTAAAAACAAAAAAAAAAAGGCAAATATTTAAAATCCCTACATCTAGGCACTGAATTTAATTTCATATCTGACACCTCAGCTAGAATTTAAACATTTTAAAGGTTGTCCTGTTTCTTACCATTTATCACTACTTTATTATTGCTATTTAAACATTTTTAAACTGAGCATGCATGCTTGTACTTTTCTCCCATTGTGTAAACAGTATACAGGTAGAAGGAGCTCTTCTAATTTCCGTGTAACCGTGTACAAAGAGAATAAAAGCTTAATTATATAAGTTATTAAAACTTATTTGATAAGATATTTTAATTAGTATCGCAATTGTCTGCAGCATTAGTCGTAGAAAGCGTTAAACCACCAAGGCCAGTTTAACTAGTTTAACCCCCCTGGCAAGCAATCCTCGAATAAATATATTGTTTTGGATTTTTATGTATTAACAGCTCGAGCAATCCAAATCACCTTTGTCAGTTCTCCTGTATATAATTGCGGCGATGATGAATATTGCTGCTTTAACGGCAGCAGTACTGAAACCTGCCACGCATGCTGCTGTGAGGAAATATTCTTCTTTAAATTCATGAGTTTGAAAGTGCACCAACAGGCCTCACTTTAAACACCAAAGGAAGAGAGAGTCATTGATTCAGTCCGCGCTGACAACATGCCACCGGTTATATTCTCTGGCATTTCTCTATGCTGGAAATAATGTTATAATTGTTGACTTTGCTTCACTGTGCATATTAAGCCTCCACACGCGCTGACAGCTTGAGTGTTACCGTGTGTGACAGATCCACGCGCGCGTCTTTGTGTCTGCGTGCGTGCCGTGCCCGCCCGCGCGCGCGCGCCGGGCAACGCAGACAGACTGACAATCTGCTGCAGCGAGAGTGAAAATTAACTCGCCTGTCTGCTGCAGAGTATGAAAGAGATGAGATGTGAGCGTGGTGTCTTTTATGCAGGTTCAGAGCCGCGTTCAAAGCGGCGGCGGCGGCGTGCAGATGGAGAGCAGAGTTTGACTGGGCTCATTGATCAGCACACAAAATGGCCTCATCAAGCGATTCCTCCCCTGTCTAAAAGATCCTACACAGATTGCAATTAGAGACTATCTGCAGTCGTAATAAGAAATAATATTCACTTATTAAGAGATGAACAGCCTTATTGCTCGACTCTGCACCTTACGCCCCTCTCATCAATCCAGCTATCTTGAAAGGCTGCTTTCCTCTCTTGATTCCCTCTGCACCCCCAAAGATGCCAGTGTGATGCCAGGAGAAATTTTGCTCAAACTGTCAGCATCGCCACCCTTTATCGGTCCCGAAACGCATGCTAATTATTTCCGTACGTGCCTCCGTGGTGCAATTCTCTACAGCGCAAAGATGTGCAACCAGAACCTCCGTCACAGGCTCCAGGGGCCAGATGATAATCCAGATCCAGACAAGTGACCAACCTGCAACGAGTTTGCTCTTGAGCGACGCCTCCGAGGCGAGAGCGTAGGACATGGTGATGATCCTCTCCTGCTCCTGAAGAGCGGAGTCGAGCGGCACCAGCCCCGCCTCGGGCTTCTCCACAGACGCCGCTGGGGTTATGTTTTGCACGCTGTTGGAGACAAGACACACAAGACACAATGGGGAGAAGTAAAGACACTTGAATTGATGGACATTATTAGGCTATAGGGGTTTTGCTCGAGTTGTTCACTCAGGTGGAACCATTCTTACTACAAACAAAACTCTTCATCCTTTTATAAGATCTTGACTCAAAATTGGTCTGTCTTTTTGACCATGACTGACTTCAAATAGACTTCCCAAGTCATCACGATCGCTAACGTCACAATCAAATGCAATAGGAAGGAAGCCTGTTTCATTTTGGGCTTACAAGTTAACATAACCTGGTGGTTTTCATAATTATTTTCTACCATTTCTCAGAGAATACGAATCACAGCACAAAAGCTTTTCTGTCACTCATGTTTCCGATTTTTAAATCATCCTGAAACTACAGAAACTACCCAGCACACCCTGATCCAGAAGCTGAATTATCTGCCGAAGCCACCAGCTTGCAACTGTTTTAAACAAGAAATGGCTTCATTGCACTGTGTTCTGCAGACTATATAGACCGTTTTATATATTCTTTGTCTGAAGATAAAATGAGAAAAGGTCTCACTGAATAACTGCCAATTCAATTTGTCATAGGTTGCTAGATAACAGCAGCATTTATGTACAGAATAAATAACTGTATTATTGGCGAGTTCATTTATTTCCGTAATTCATTTTTAAAAATTAAGACATATAGATTAATTACACACAAAGAGATGTTTTCAAGCCTTTATCTTGGTTAATTATGATGGTTTTACATTTACTGCTAATGAAAACACAACATTTAACATTACAATGTTACATCATACAAATAAAAAAAAAGCATTTAATACAGAAATGGGGACTTAATTAAAGGTATGCTTAATACCTCTTAAAGGCTGTTATTGTCAAAAGGCACTTTTAATGTGATAAACAAGCCTTTTATGTATTTAATTATTGAAAAAGACTGCATATTGTTTCTGATTGCTAATAGTGGGAAATTACTTCAGACAGGATATACATGTATTTTTATGACTTTACTAAATTCAGTCACATTTCTGATGTAGTGTCCCTTAAAAAAAAGGAGTTAAGAGCCAAAGACAAACAGGGAATTAAACTATCCCTTTATGTGAAGTTTCCTTTGTTTTGGTGACTATTGAAGCTAGATGTTTGGGAAACCTGAACGCCTTCCTACAACCCAAGAACCACCTCATTACTATCATCAACTAAACTTCAGTAAATTTCAGTTTAATTTAGCCAGAAAACAGATTTGGTACCTTGACTTTGCCAAAATGCTTTTGATACGCTCCACCTTCCGATGACGTTCCTCCTCTTCTTGTGGACTGAGTGGGTCCTCTGGCTCTGAATCCACGTAGCGCTCTGGGATCAACACTTTCTGAGGCTTGGACAGCTAAAAGATAGAAGCCGACAGAGTTCTCCACAGGTCCACCAAATGTGACAGAAATTAGTAAGACCTAAACAATGTATAAGGTGCTTTGCAACTTTAATGCGGGTAATGTGATTATAAAGATTAGTTACTATAGAATAGAACAATCCTGTATTCGTCCATCAGGGGGGCATTTGAACAACTACTGCCTTCTTTTAGAAATAAAGTGTCAAGTTGCAGCCCACTGCTCACCCTGACGTACATCTGAGGCACCAAATAAAAATAAAGGCCTTAACTCAATTGTCTCCATCCTACCAATCACTCAGTGTTCTCCTGCTCCTTCAACACCAGACTGCCAAATGTTCTGCCACACAAGTACTGGTAGGCTCACTTCCTGCTTCTCTTGTTCATCCTCCATGAAATAAAGGACAGCGAAAAGGGAATTCCACCCTTACAGATTCATTATGTTTTTATTTGACAAACACATAAAGGATGCAATTTGCCCAATTAGGATTTCATTTATCAATGAAAGCCCCGGATAGCTGATGGTGCTATCTTGGGCGTTACCTACCATCAAGTGCTTGGGATAACTGGGAATCGGAGTTTTACATTGTTGTGGAGACATTTTCCCCTGATCTTCTGTGCAGAATGAATTGCTTTAACTGAGCTACATAAGCAGGCTTTGAAGGATGGCCAGCCTGTTTAAGGTCATGGCACAGCAACTCAGTCAGATATAAATCTGATACCCACAAGTAAATCAAGAGTTGATTCATGATTTAACATGGGATCATGTTTCCCTCACAAAGAGTCAGTTCTTTTTTTTTTCTTCTATAACTTTTTCCCCCAATAGAAAATCACTTGAAAACTACTTTTTACATTTACTCTAATTATCTTTGTCTGAAATTAAAGAATGCGTAATAGTGCTGTCTCGTTATTTAATAATATTGCAATTCCATTTTCCTGATGCTATTCAAAATTTATTTAGGGACAGGTTTAAACTGAGTGCCTTCAGGTCAAGTCACAGGTTACTTTCAAGATGCAAAAAAGAATTTAACATTTAAATCCCTGTTAAAACTGAAGGTCCAAAGTTGATTAATGTCAAAAAAAGGTGTGTGACCCAAATGTCTGTGCTGTGGTAATGCCCCCGTCTTTCTTTTTCTTTTCTTGGATCAGAAAAAAAAAAAAGACACTTTACCTCTTTGTTTAGGTCCAGGTCATACTCCAGCGGCTCCAGGTCGACCTCATGCGTGGTAGGGGTTGTGGCCGTGGAGCGGAAGGTCAGCCATTCATCAGAGTGGGAGCGGGGTCTCTCTTTGTGCTCAGGGGGTCTTTCCTCCCCCTGGACACTCCTAACTGCCTGGGCCTCCTCCCCCTGCACGGCCCTCTCCAGTAACTGCAGGTCAAACTCCTGCTCTCTCTTCCACTGGACAGGAAAGACAGAGAGTGTGAAACAAATCACCCGTCCTCGAGTTGCGCTGACTAAGAGCGAAAACGACTCGTTTCGCTTGGCTTCACCGGATCACACAACACATGTTGCACAGCAAAACCAGCCCTCGCTTCACCTTAAAAAAGCCGATAAGATTTTGTTTTTTCTGTCTTTCTGCGGATGCACTCGGAAATGAGAAACACAAGACACATGCATAGATGAGTATGCGTGCATAGACGGAAGTGAAAGCTCTCAACACACACACACACACTCACTATGAGACTCTGTGGCGGTGATAAAGGTGAACAGCAAGATGCTCCAGAAATAAACAGGAAATAACATTAAACAAAACCTTTAATGATGAACAAGACAATATTGTGTGTCCATGGAGGTGGGAGGGGTGGGGGGGGGGGGGGATTGTCACTAAATAAAAGAAAACATGGCAATTTAAATTATTTAGAAAACACTGTTTATTTTTTTTGGCAACATTCACATCTAAAAGAGAAAAAAAAAAGTTTTGTTTTTTTCCAATTACCAGATAAAGACATGATGAAAAACAGCTGAGCTACGTTTTGATATCGAACTGATTTACTTGACATCAGCACTGATTCCATAAAATGCTTTTAGTTGTAGGTCTGAGAAACAGGACAAACACTAGGTCCTGATTCATAATAACTCCACACAGCTTTTATTTTCCTGTAAAAACAAAAAAGAAAACTATGATGAAGGCGGGATGGGTGAGCTTGTATGTGTACGGTGCAGCGTTTGTTAATATTACCTAGTCACTAGGTAAGTGGTTACTTCCTCTCTATTTCCACAAACAGAGACACACACACCCACACACACACACACACACAACACTAATGGAGTGCTTAGACAAGTCAATAGTTAATTAAACAACGGCGGGCTCTGATTTCTAAATGAGAAGAGCAATGACTGATGAATTGAGGATTTTCATTACAAAAACACTGTCATGGATTGAAAGCACAGAAAATGTTAGTGATACATGGGATTACATTTATGTGACAAACGAGCAACAAGAACAAGGGGCGGGTTAAGCGATGACTGGATGGTACTAAGTGTTTTTAGTGAAGATAATTAGTGTGTTAACTGTTTCACAGAATTCAATTAAACATATTTAACAGATTTTAAAAATTACCTAGGCACAGTATAAAGTACAACCATTTTGCACATTGATGTAGGTATCCGCAGCGCTTTGCAAAAGTATTTATACCCCTTAAGTTTCTATTCTGTAAAAAGGTGCATAGTTAGAGAATAGGAGAATGCCACAGGGCTTTAGTTTTTCTTGCAATTGGAAACTTTAAAAATGTCAGTGTGCAAATGCATATAGATCCTCTTACGCTGATGCTCCTAATGCAATCCTGTGCAACCAATGGGCTTCTGAAGTCAGCTAATCAGTAAACCGATTCAACCTGGATCAACTTTATGTTGCATTCCGTTTCCAGTAGGAAATCCCTGCTTCCGACTGGAAACTGTAACAGCCACTATGGTTGCACTTTCCCCTCGGAAAATCGGGGTATTTCTTCAAGGACGACTGTTGGATCCAACATGTCAGCTCCTCGCATCAACAACAGTAAGCTATGATAAAAGATCTTTATTTTACAACACATTTCAATGTAGCGGCTGCGACTCTGGACCTAACAAATTAAAGGTGTCGTTTGCATGTGAAAGTTCAGCATTACAGGGTGTTTATAAGAGGTACTAGGAACAAAACAACAGGTCTCCTGGTTGTCGCCACAGTGGAATCCTAATTTTTTTTTTTTGCTTTTGGATCTCGAGTTCTCCGAGTGTGTTAATGGGAAAATTTTTTACCCGGGTTTGCCCCATTCCCGGCTCCTATTTTTGTTTTCCGAGGCAAATGGAATGCCGCTGTAATGCGAGCATAAAACAGCATCGTTACAATCAGGGAACACACCAGACTTGTCAGAGATAAAGTTGTGAAAATGTTTCAAGCAACATCCCAGACTTTGAACACCCAATGTAGCAATTTGAATTCATTGTCCAAAATGATGCACAACAGCAAGTCAACCAATCCATCGAAACTGACAGGATGGACGAGTATGGCATGAAACAGAAAAGCAGCCAAGAGACCATTGGTGCCTCTGAAAGAGCTACAGAGGTCTATAGCTCAGGTGGGAAAATCTGTTGACAGGATAACTTATCTTCAAACATATGGTATTTGTAGAAGAAGCCATCATTGAATGAGAGGTATTAGCAATACCATTTTAGGTTTGCCATAAGCCATGTCGTGGAGACAATAAACACACAAGAAGGTGTTCGACACAGAAAAGCTTTATGCCCTACAATCAAAATTCTATACGGTGGAAAATGAATGAATGTTTATCACCCTGAACAAGAAATTTCCATGATAAAACATGGTGATGGATGCTTTTTTTTTTTAGCAGGGACAGGAAAGCTTGTCGGAGTTGATGTGATGATGCTAAACAGAGGGCAATGTCGTAACATAAAAACTGATCGAGGCAGCAGAAGACCTGAGGCTGGGGTGAAGGTTCACCTTTCAGCAGGACAATGCTAGCCGGGCAACCAGGGCAATGGTTCGGATCAAATGTATTAATGTATTAAAACAGTGCCAAGTCCAGATCTTAATTCAATTTAGGGATTTTGACACTACTTGGAAATGCCTGTTCACAGACACTCTCCATCCAAGATGACTGATCCAAGCTCAGCCTTCCAGATGTGCACAGTCTGAAGAGACATACCAGGAAAGTGAAAGGTAGTAGTGCACAATACAAATGCAGATCTTTTTCTTTTATTCAAAATTTTGAAAACTATCCATTCTATGTCTTCCACAAAGGCTTTACGAACCAATCTGTGTACAAATGTGCAAAAGTGCAAGAGGTTCCATTACTTTTGCAAGGCGCCATATGTCTCTGTATAAACCTTCTATTTTTTTAGCATGTAACAAAAAGAGAAAGTTAATAATGTCTGACTTTTTTTTTCAATGCGTGAGGCCTAAAGTATAAACCTAGTGGTGGCTTTCTAACATACTGATGTTCTTAAGTCTGGAAAAAAACAGAGTCGCAGCCACATGAATGATTCCTGTTATTTTGCTTGGTGTCCCAAGTCAAATACCTGGAGTGAAAAACAATCGATGACTGATAACAGCACCCGTTAATTAGACACATACAGAGTTAAACAGCCACATAACATAATGCACTAACTGACTGGTTAACATTCAACTTATAAAGTCAGATGAAAAGGAAAACTATCTGCACCGAGTGAAGGCATGCTTTACTGCAGATCCCCACTCTCGGTTTGCTTGGCGTCATGCATGAGAGTGTGAGTGGTACTGTTCTAGTAACATACTGATCCGAGGTCGGCCGAAAGCGGGCGCGGGGAAGAAGAAGCACGCGCCGTTGGAGATGCGTGGCGGTCCCCGTGACTCAGGGTGCGCTTGCGCTGGCGCACGAGGGCCTTCTGGTGCCTCTTCATCCTCTCTAGCTGCTCGTCGGCGCTCATCTTCCCCCTCTGCTGATGCTGCACCTTGTCCCCCGAGTACAGGCGCTCCAAGGCACTTTTTGGTCTCTCCTGAGATGAGTAGGAGGAAACGAAGTTGAGAAGTAGAATGAAAGATGCAGCAGACAGCAAAAAATAGTAAATAAATAAATAAAAAGCTGGAAAAAATGAGGAAAAATCCAGTTTTAAAACTGAGTTGACTTAAAATCAGATGGATAATAAGAGGCCAGACATTTTTTTATGCTTAATAACTGTAATTTAAATAAAAAAATAAAAATATGGAGCATCATACCATGCTAATAAAACCACAAACCGCTTAAATAATCATAAAAACAGTATTAGTGTCAGAAAATGATTTTATATTTAATTGTTAATTATTTATATTTACAATTATATAATTGTTAATTTAATTATTGATGGGCCGCAGGGAGGGGCACTTGGTAGCCCTGTTGCCTTACGGCAATGAAGTTCCGGGTTTGAATCCTGGCCTGTACTTTTTCTGCATGGAGTTTGCATGTAGAAAGCGTAAGTGCAAAAACATCACTGTTAGGTTCATTATTCTCTCTAAATTGCCCTGAAGTGTAAGTGTGTGGTTGTCTGTCCAATTTGTCTCTGCGTTTTCAAATGATGGACTGACAAACTGGTGGTGTGCCCCGCCTCTCGGCCAATGACAGCCAGGGATAGCCACCAGCTTTAAATGTATTAAAATAAACTGGAAGCACAACTAACTAGAGTTTTAAAGCTCAAAGCATTTTAACTGGCTGCTCATCACTGTAAGCCCCCCTCCATCCCAAAAAGAGGTTCCACCAACCCAAAAAGACTTGGTGCCAAGCTAGGAAAACGTCTTTGGTGCTGTAGTGCTTCAGTGGTTTAAACAGAAAGTTTGTGCTTAGCTAGCAGTAGCCCCAGTTTAATGCTGGACCGTGTTTGGTGGAAAAACCCCATAGTATTTATTCATGAATCTTCAGTAAAGTTAGTAATTGGGATAGACGCGAGTCCAAAAGAAATTTCCCAAGGCTTGGTAAAATAAATTGTATTTTTCAAATTTTACTGTAACGTATTATGGCCTATCGTTCCATATTGCATCAAAAAATGTATATGGTATTGTGCATGCGGAAGAGAAAACGGTAATGAGACTTTAAAAAATTCATCAGGCCTCTGTAAGGCTTATTCTACCTATTCATTAGTCATTAGTCAACGTGTACAACAAGCCATTTAACCAATGTAGAGAAAACTCTGTTAAACCGTTGGATCCACTGAACTGAACATTGAGCTTTTTATTTCTATCTGTTTATTTCCAACTCTCACCGTCACACCAGCTGATGACGTTGATCTTCGAATAGTCACATATGAGGAGATGCTCGAAGACTGATTCACCCTCAGAGAGGAGCTAGCCGCTCCTGAAGGAAACCAACAAATTATAAAACACTGTTCTCTAAATGACATTGAAAATGCAAGCGCAAAAGGAAACATGTAAAAATGTAAATGCAGCCCACGAGTCGGAGCAGAGTGCGTTAGCGTTGGCCTTTCATTCATCTACCTCTGCTTGGTAGTGTCTGGTAACCTCCATCGCGCCCAGATGCTACAACACCGCTGTGGCTGGAACCGTCTCCAGACCCCATGAGCTCCGGGTCACTCAGGAAAGGTCGCAGTTCCACCTGAGAGACACACATATGATGAAAAAAAAAAGAAACCAGTTCAGATTTGTGAATTCAGGAGCTTGAACATAAAAAAAAAAGCCACGTGTACCTTGCCGTCGCCGTTTGTGTACTGGCCAATCTCTCGATCCCTTTTGCGTTCATCAGACTGGCGCTTGAGGCCACGCACAGAGGTGTGCCTGATGACTGTTGTCTCCCGGGGCAACGGCGGCACAGCCGGAGGATGCTCCTCTGGACTGTAGAGCTGAGGTAGAGGAGGTCTGGGAGGCACATCTTCTTCACTCTACACATGTGGAAAAACCGTGAGCAACTTATGATAATAATATTAATAATCTAAGATTAAAAATTTGTTATCTATGTTACCAGCCCATGAAGACTATATTAAGTTTAAAAAGGGTTCATTTCAAGGTCTCTGAGACTGAGACAGAATTAATTCATTTGGTTTTTCATTTGTTTTAAGAAATTCTTGAACAAACTACAAGAGTTTTTATGCTAACAATTTAAGTAAACTTTGTTTAAAGTAATTATTTTCTTATTATTTTACTAGTTGGCTGATGTTTAACTCACCATGGCCCATTTAAAAAATGCAAATGCCCTGTAAACGTACATGTTGTTAATAAAAAAACCTAATCTTAAAAAAAAAACATGGCTTTAATTACAATAACTTGCATCTGACTAATATAGTTGATGAGAATCAGGTTTCCTGCCAATTTCTGACAGTTTCCAGCTTGGATAATTGGAACTTGTGCTTTTTTCAGGTATTGTGTAAAGAGACTTTATTTGTTAAAACTTACCTTAAATGGGTGGAGAATTTAGAAAATGCATGAATGGTTTAAGTATGGTGAGGACTGAAGTTAAAAAGTTGGTTCAGAGTTTTTGAGGTAAGGTTCAGTGAAGTTTTTAATATCTCCCTTATCATATCACCAAAAGCTGATTGGAGAGAGGTTGGGAGTAACCTGGTCACACTGGCGTCGAGTTGAGGAGGGGGATATACAAAGAGTTCTTCACTCACCCATTTGAACCCACTGAAGATGGTTGCAGAGTGGTGTAATGGCTGTTGGCTGGAACTGGAGGTAAGGGTGGGGTCCTGGCTGAGGTGGGGGCTGTGCTGCTGCTGGGACAATCTCATCTCCACAGCAGTCTGGCTCCCAGACACAGAAGGCACTGATGATACTGGCACTGAAGGCACAAATTTTCTCTCTGGGGAGCGCGATGTGGATGAAAATGTAACAAGAATATACGGCTTTTTTAAAACAAAAAACAAAAAAAAACCCCGACAAGCACTCAATGCTTTAGTGGAGAGTAGGAATAATGTACTTGATTTTTAGATAGCGCTGCTAGTATTTGGAGTTATTATATGGAACCTCACCTGGGTTGGTAACGGAAGCAATTGTGACTTTGTAATTAGCTTTATTGGTGCTGAGTCCTGCAATGACATCCTCGATCCTCCATAGTTCCTTTCTGAGCTGAACTTTCTCCTGCTGCTCAGACATTAACAAACAGAACACATAGACTTTCTTCAAGACATACTGCACAACTCCTCAGATACACAGACTTTCTTTTATGGCAAATCAGATGAAACTGGTGGACGATCTTTGATCAGATACCAACCGAATGCCTTTTTTTTTTTTTTGTCTTGAATGAGAAACTAAAATCTGTAATTTGTAGCTCCTCCTGATTAAAGCCTGCGTATGAAAGTGAAAGACTGCTCAGAGGGATGGACCTGAGAAAGATCACTGCGGTTCATCTGTCCCTGCAGGGCTGACTTCAGCCAGTCCACATCTCTCTCCAGTCGGTTATACTCGTTCCATGCGTTCTCCATCTCCTATAGGAAAGAACAGAACTCGCTCTCTGATTTAAAATGAGATTTAAAATAAATTACTCTTGAGATTATAAGCCTGTGTTTATTTAATAAGCTTCAAGAAATAAACAGCAATCCATTACGCACACACATTTATGTCAAAATCAAAAGTTTGCAGGTCTCTTGTATTATACTTGTGCTTGTTCAATAGAAAACATGTTTTTTTTCTTTTATGATTGTACGTTCATGATTACATTATGCACCGATTGCACTCTAATCCAGCTCCACCAAATGCAAATGTCTGGGAAAATAGTGTTTATTTCCTGTAATTTTGTGGTTAATTTGTGACTGCAGGTTTGAAACTATGCATTTACCATTCAAACACTAAATATTTTGAATACCAAGGAACATTTTGACCCATGTGGCTATGTTAAACACACTGATGAGTTGTTGTCAGCCTCTGGTTAGTCCCCCGATCACTCATTTTGATAGTCACAGTCAACCTGAAACATTGTGCCAGTTGCAGAAACAGCTAAAAGGGAACTAAAAACAGAAGTGAAAACCTTGTTCCCAACCAATTAAAGCAACACCATGCCCAAAGTAGCATGGAAATCATAGAGCATCCTTCTAAGGTGATCGCTTTGGAGAGGGAAGATATTGAACAAGTTATATTTAAAAAGGTCAAATGAGCTAGAGTTTCTATTTTAACTGTAACGTTCTAAGCGAGAAGCTGGGGTCTTACTGTGGACACTTGAGATATTTCAGCCCTGATGTGGACCACATCTTCTTGCAACAGTTTCTGCTGATATGCAATTTTCTCAGCATGAGCCGGCTGATCTCGGTACTCCTCCATCTGCTGGTGGGAAACATCCAGCACGGATTCCAACTTGTCCTAAAGAGCACAAAACACACCGTGCCAACCAGCTGTGAAGGCTGTCAGTCAAGCAACACCCATTCATATTTATTGGCTACCTTAGTAAAGATATGTGAACAAAAAACTTTTAATTAATGAATATTTTATTGCATAACATTTATATGGATCCAAACTTTAACTTGAGTAATTTTTTTTTTCCAGTGGGAAACATCCCACATTAGGAAACACAGTAACTGCTTTTACTAAATAGCTTTCACCACAGTATATGGTACCCCTAGTAAAGATGTATAAAAAGCCAACGAAAGTAAATTTATCTTTTGTTGCAAAATATAAGCTAATAAAATTATTAAAAACTGAAATTTGTTTTCTGTAAGAAAAACAAACCAAACATTAATAAAATAATAAATGAATTTATTTCAGACTCTCCAAAATATCTTGACCAAAATATCAAAATTAATACATACAGACACATTCCTCAGTGAGAACACAAAAAAACATGTTACATATTTGACTAAAGTAATCAATAATTACCGATTATATACAACTGTAAGAATATATACCTACACATACATAAATGCACCACCTTATTTATTGAATTTGTCAGAAAAGAGGTATCAAGAAACAAAACTGTAATCATTCTCCATCTCTGTCCTATAGTCTTTAACATGAATAGTCCTAATGTTTTTTTCCTGTTAACTTGAACAAAATCTTATTTTGTTTTAGTTAACAATACTCCTAAAGCAAGATTAAACATTTATATATATATATATATATATATATATATATATATATATATATATATATATATATATATATATATATATATATATATATATATATATATATATATATATATATATATATATATATATATATATATATATATATATATATATATATATATATGCAACCATGGAGCATCTCCATATTTATCTTTAAGAGTGAACATCTCATTGGCCAGTTTTTGTCATATAATGAGCTAGATTGAAAACTTTATTAATCCCATTGGGATCTCTCTTTTTCTCAGGGAAACTGACACAAAGAGTTAAAAATCATTTATATATTTATATATTTGTCAGTCCTTAGCCTTTTAAACTTTGCATTAGACTAATAATTCTTCTTGTAGAGTATGCTAGAAACTACAAAACCTGGTCATCACCACTGATATCAATAAATAATAATCCACTTATTGCATTTTTATCTATGAGATTTGTAAATATATTCTCTTTTAAAGTCACATTGTCAGATGTGATCCTGCTGGGTCTAGTAATTTTGGGGAAAAGGCTCAGACTACGAATGGTAATAATAAACTCATCAGTTGGTTTGTTTGAGTTCAATATCAATATTAAAGTCCCCACAGATGAAAAAGACCTTCTGAGTTGTAGGTCTGTATGTTTCCTCAGACAATTATCTAAAGTTCTCTATACTGGAACCAGGAGCTCTGTGTATACAGCTAAATATCAGCCTGATGCTTTTTACATAAATATATCAACAGTTATAAACTCACACTACAACTTTTATCACCTTTTACAAATGTTCAACAATTTCATACTTAAAGTTTCTGTCCACATACGCAGCTACTTCTCCACCAGTTTTCCCTTCTCTCTTGGTATAACTGAATTCGGAACCAACCGGTTCAGAGCCGGTCCCCTTCTCAGAGCTGATCCAGGTTTCCTAGATGGCGGTGAGGCTGAATGACTGTTTGAGCTGGAGTAGACGGTCTTTGATGCTGTGGAAATGGGCATGTAAACCTCTGCTGTTGAAATGTATAAATGAGAGTTTGTCTACTTTAACTTTCCCTTTTACATGGGTAAGTGCAGTAGCAACAGTTTTAAATACCATCGATGGATTCATTTTCTGGATCCAAATCCTCTTCATGTCCTTACGTTCAGAGTCCGTGACATTAAATATTCTTAGTTCCAGATTTCCACACCAACGCCTCCACAGGCTCAAAAACAGCAGTGCTCCAACTGCAGGTTGATCAAGTGACTCCTGCAGAGGTGTTGAAACGTTTTCAGAAAAACTGAGCGAAGGTCCGGTTGTTTCTGATTCAAGCCTGTTTGCTGTTACCAACATTAACACTAACGTGTTAGTGTTGGTAACCAGAGTTGATGATTGTGCACTTGTGCTCCCAAATGTCCTATACGTGTTTATGAACCTTGTTCCATTCAGCTTGATAAAAACCTTGGGCCTCGCTGTACACATCAACTGGAATTTTTCTGCTTTCTGAGGAACCGGATTTTCCTGGCAATGTCATCATTCTTCTTGGTCAGATGCTTGTTAACGAAACTGTCAGATCTTAAAGCAACAGCCTGTTGTTTTAACAAAGCAAGCTTGTGTTTCCTGTTTATGGACCTGGTGATGATTGCAGGTGTCTCAGTGAAATCTCTTGATGGAAGCAGGTGGCATGCTTCCACGGTGTCACAGTCCACCTCTATGCCCTTGGTCAGGAGGTAAAAAGCCGCCGATTTCGGTCTAACAAAGGTACGTTTTTGAGAGTGTGGAGTCATTGTTTAAACCTGAGGTTAAAAAAAATCGTGCTGGCACATAAGTTGGTAACTCTTCTCTATTAACCACAACAACTGTGAGGGATTTTTACAAAATAACCTTTTTTAATATACTACCTCACCAAGCCAAAGCTCCTGGCACCCTTAGCGACCAATAAAACAAGTTCAGCTGTAGAACTGTTTTTCATTATTATTTTACTGTACTTTTAAATTAAGCAAGTAATCTGTTTTGTTCTTTTGAGACAGATTATCTCAGCCACACTTCAAAATTGGAAAAACAACAGAATTCAAGGACAGTAAAATGAAGTGAAGTGTATTTCCACCCGTATAGGTTTCTTTTGCTCCCTCGGGTGTTTTGCATCATCAAACAAAATACATGTGTTTGATTATCTGAAATTAAAATCATTTCTTAAGGGGCAAAGATTATCCAAACGTGGCCCTAAGGCGAACAGGGGTTCCCCTAACCCAGGGGTCTTCTACCCTGGTCCTCAGCAACAACAGTCCTGCATGTTTTAGGTGCGTCTCTGCCTCACCACACCTGAATCAAAATGATTGAAAGACCTCCTCAGCAGGCATCAAGGGCTGCAGAGATAATTACTCATTTATATAGGTGTGGTGTGTGGAGGCAGGGAAAGATCTAAAAGATGCAAGACAGTAGATTTTGGGGACCAGGGACCCTGCCCTAACCAATCTGCTGCTAGTGCCATCAAGTACTTGCAAGAACTGGTAACACGTTTTAACGTGTTTGAGGTTGTTTTTCAGCATGATCAGCTTGTTTAAGTCCCTGGTACAACATATCAATTAAATATAGTTTTACACGACCACCCCAAACCCTTCATTGTGTTTGCTTTTTGGAGTATTTTAGAAGTAATTTGTTGTTCTGTTTTTTTTTTATTTTTTAGATATTGATCAGAGATTTTTATAACCTCCTGAATGAGCTGAAAAAGCAATTTTGGTAAGCTGACTTCTCATTTGACAGTTTACCACTTTTCCACGTTTTAAGTGTTTGTGCATAGTGGCTCACACTATGATAATGTCTCAGAAATAGTTTTCCAACCCTTTTTTAAGACTTATAGATGCCAGAGACTTTGTTTCTCATCTGTTCTCTTCAGATGTTTTATTGGGGTAGCTAGTGCCGTCCACATCGTTTGCGCCAATGGCATCCATAATTGCCATAAATATAGAGGGCCCTGTTTTCAAAGCTTCCCCCAAGCAAATATTTTCCAAATTGAAAAAAAATTTGGGCTATGAAACAAGTTCATGACATAGATACGGTTTGTGGATATATGCTACTTCCTGTGTGTAAACTCTGAATTTGTTTTTTTCAAAGCCCAATTTCAGATAAGAAGTCTGCTTTAAAAAATGCCCAAGAGCAGTGATCAGCTTTTGCATCTTGTTAACATTTATACATACATTCGTCATACTTCCATAACTTTCTACTGGCAGAGGCAACGGTAGATTGTTATAAGCACATCCACGGCCCGATTGACATCTGGCTTAGTGTTGTCAAGCTTGTAGTTTCCCTCAGGAAGCAGCAACTCTCCTAGTTGTGAGTTTTTGATGTTTCAAAAGTTCACAGACACTTCCCGTCTCACGAGGAGAAATATAAAATCTCCTCTTTTGACAAAAAAGCCACACAAATTTGAGCTAGTAATATTCAATTAGGAGGGTTTAGTACGCAAAACGATTAAGAAAAAGTTCTTAGGATATATTTGAAGAATTAATAATTATTAAAGGAAAAAAAGCAGTTCTTAACCACAATATCTACAGTATGTGACAAACACCTTGTCTTCCTTCAAACTGCGTATCCTTGCTTCAAGTTCCTGCAGAATCTTGTCTTGTTCACAAAGCCGACTTAGTTTAACCTACAGGAAAACAAACAGAAGCAATAATCACAAATGAAAAAAAAAAAAAAGAATAACATCTATATGCCCCTCTAAGCAACCCAGATTTAATACTTCAGAGTGTGAAAGTAAAGCAATAGAGAATCAGAAAGGAGATAAAACAGAATGGGGTGATAAACAGAGCATGTGTTTACAACACAGGCCAAACGCTCCATTCTTGTCTTCATTCAGCTCTCCGCAGCCGCCTGAGACGCATTGATCGTCTACTGTAGCCCTCTCTGTCTGTCAATAAGGCTTATCTTTGTGAAAAGCTCAGAGGAGTTCTTCTCATCAACACAGTGAGAAATATCAAAAGGCTCTGCGCCGTCTAGTTAGGGGGAAAGATTTGGTAATACCCATTATGAGTAATCATAATCAAAAATCCATATTTTTCCACATTCACTGCAGGAGAAAGCCTTGTTTACTTAGAGTGACAGAATTGTTTTCACAGAAATGGGTTATGTGTTTATGAAAACAACATAAGACTGACGAGTTCACAGTCTTTCTCACTCACTGAATCTCCCCCCCCATATCTATTTATCATTCTGTTCAATTAATAATTAAACTGTTTTTATGTGGCTGCCACATATTGTTGTTTTTAATTGCATGAAATATTCATCCTTCAGACAAATTTACTGGCGATTTCTTATAAATTGTTAAAGTGGAACAATGCTAATGATGAAAAGCCAGGACATCCATCCTATTTACCTCCATTCAGCGCAAAACAAAGAACGAGAGAAGGAGGATCAGGCAAATCAAACTGAAAAATTTAACAGCCCAACATCTAAAACTCCCATTACATGCATTTTTCCCTTTAAATTGTGGGGAGAAAAATAAAAGCTGTGGTCGATACTCTCAGGCCCACACTGTGCAGCGTGGATGTGTGTGTCCCCACAGTGTTGCAACGCACATACGTTCCCTTCGCTCTGCTGCCTCTGTTTACCACAAGTTAAAAACACACACAGAAAAACCACAGCAAAGCACACAGTAGAGCCTGACTGAAGTCAGCTGCGCCTCAGCAGCGGATTGTCAGAAGTCGGAAGAGAAGAACACGGAGAAAAGAAAGAGATGGATAAACAGGGCGTTTGTTCTGTAAACTCTGAGAACATGTACTTACATCCGCATCACTTTCTGCTATTTTCACAGGCCTCGACAGTCTCTCTCTTTTTAAACTCTCCTGTCCAGTGACCTAAAATTCACAATTGATTAAAAACAAAATAAGTCCGCGATAATAGCATTGAAGTCTCATCATTTGTCTTTTCCGTTGACAAGTGTGCTCGGCAACAAATAATTTAATCAAAAATCACAGTGACACTGCTGCAAAAGTTAAGGTTAATAAGATTAGGCAGAAAAACAAGAAAAAAAAGTCCACTGATAATATCTGTGGCAAAAGTGAAGAAAACATTTAAAAACAAAGACTTTTAATTATGTTTCAGGAAACCCTAAAAGGTTCATAGCTGCTCTTTCTGGCTGTTTAGAAATGGTAAGAAATGAGTACTGATTTTGAAATTCGTCATATTTTATGTATTGCATTTCATTAGTTTCCACTAAACACTGTAAGATAGGTGCATATTGTCTATTTTTAAACCATATTTGTTTGAGTATGAAAAAATGGTAGAATCCAAACTAAATGTTTAAGACTTGTGCCTCCTCATTTGATGATTGAACATTAAGTCAAAACTATTTTTAAATAGTAAAACCAAAAATGATGGCCTTTTATTATGAATTAGACAGATATAGATCTATACATATAGGATTTATGTAACACATGTAAAAATTATTTAAAGCTAAATCCTACCCTTAGCTCTTAATTGATGCAAAGTCTTTTTTTCAGAACTTAGACAGAAGATATTTCGCCATTTATTTTAGCTCACCTACATGTACTTTTTGGCCTTCGTGGTATTGTACTGCTGGATGATAAAATATCGATGAGTTGTGCCTTTATTTTTTTATCTAATTTTAACTACAGCGAACGCTCCTGTTTACATGTGCACTGGTAGTCATCCATTCCCAAGTCATAACAAAGGAAATACTCTTGTGTCTATTGGTTGAACTGGCCACCTTTGGGTCATGGGACTCTGCTTTTGTCGGGGATCTTTGTTTCATGAATTATAGAACTTTGTTTTTTATCTCTGCTACAACTTTTGATTCAATATTGCAAATCCAAAACCACTGATATATCTTTCTCCAGAGCTTGTTTTTATCTTATAGGTCAGCTCTTTTCTGAGACACTTCATGAATAATATATTCTTCATTTAGTATCATTACTTGAGAAAATAGACAATTCCACTTCAGTTTAAATCTATATTCCCAAAAAATTCTGCAGTCAAGAAACCTTTATACCCTCATCACACTATGGTCTTTCTGCATCATTTACTGTAGCATACATGATGTGACGTCCAGCTTAGTCCAACTGCAAAAGTGTCAAAAACGTCCACACCTTGAGCATGACCTCGAAGATGCCCCATACAACACAGCACATAGATGCCACTGTAATAAAATGTATGTGGCCATGGCAAGATAGAGTAATAGCAATGCCACACTATGCAGGCGCTCTGTCTGCACTCACAAAGTTTCATTCATCTTGACATGGATGGATAGTGCAGTGTAGCTGATGGTTTTTGGGGTCTTTGCCGTGAGATTTGAGTTGTAGTTTAGTATATGTGCTGTGCACGTGATGTAGGAGAGCCACAGCCCTCATGATGGTAATGTGTTTTTCTACATGTCCAAATTTCCCATGGGAGTGGTCAAACTGTGTTAGCTAAATGTGTAGGAAGGCAATATGGGAGCATTATTTACCCATTGCATTACAGGGTTCTTGCCAGGACGTTTCAGCATAATAGACCATTATGCTGAAAATTGTCAAAGTTATGCTGAAATTAGACCGTTACGCAAATTCTTTAAAGCATATAAAGTGGCTATATACCTTTAAGGGCACACTAGGTACCACTGAAACAAATTTCAAGAGAAAGTGCTGACAATGAAAACACTTTCATGAAGTATCTACAGATTTAATTTTAATGTTGATTTTTTTTAAAAAGAAAATGAAAAAATGACATTCTTACATCATGAAGTTGCTAGATGTAAATGCAGGAAATCAAATTATGTTTTTAGTTTTAGAGAATCTGCGCAGTAAAATAAAGTATGCACAGGCAAAGCAAGGCAAGTTTATACACATATGTTGAAGATATTATGCCATTAGTGTCACTAAAAAAATGCAACAGATATCCCATATTCTGTGAAGCAAATAAATTTGTTCTAGATCACTTTATAACTATTATATCGGTCACGGCACATCTGGAATATTTAGAAAATGTGCGCACTAACTACATCATTCTGTATGCAGATGTAAAATGGAAACTTTTTGAGTAACCTTTTTGTTTGAAAAGTACATTCTTCTTCTTTTATGTTATAGTAACAATTTTAATAAAACATTTACAGTGCTGTTTTATGTTTTCAGTAAATATATTTAGTGAAATGATTCTTTTAAATACAAAAATGCAGTGATCATTAACCCATCCTGTGTGGTTTTATGTTTTCAATAACAGCTCAGAGACTTTTCTCTCATGGCTGACGGTGCTTGAAGCTAGAACTTTCCTGTGGTCCTGGTGGTGTGCTCAGACAACACCCACGTCAGTATCGACACACCCATCACAGCAGGGCTGAGCGGCGCAAACGGCAGACACAGTTAAAGGGGTATTCCACTGAATTTACGAGTTAAAGTAAAAAGGCCAGACTGGGTGCTTTTCAGCATGTGAGAGTGTTATAATGTATTCCGTGGTTGTGCTGGGATGATTTTCTGGTTTGGGGAAAAAAAAATTTAAGTGCTCAAGAGATCATTTTTCAGGTTAGAAACCACAAGTTATATGTGGGAAAATGCAATTATACGCTGAAAGTGCTACGTTTGGTGGGATCTGTCAAAGCAAGTGTCCATGGTGTTTTTTAAGACCTTCGTCTTTTATTCTGTCTCCCTGTGACATAAGTTGGCACCGTAATGAATGTTTGACCATCCTGCTTACGTGTATGGGTCTAAACATAGTGCTGTTAGTTACAGTACATTTAGATGTCCTCTGTGGTTGGAATAACAGTGAACTGCAACACAATTTGCGATAAACATATTAGTTAGCAACACAACAATGTTTTTTTACAGTTGATTTAAGAAAATAGTTGTCGTCACTTAATCACTTTGCCAGTTTGTGTTCTGAAAGAGCAGCACTGGGCCATTTAGGGTTTCCCTGTTCTGTAGCCGGCATTCATAAGCCATAAAATCATTTTAAACAGTCTTTCAAATGGGTGCTGGTCATTTTGTCTACTCTCCAAATAATAATTTGCAGTTTTGGTTGTTGTATACCTGGGAAATGGTGAGGTACAAAGTGTTGTCTTCTGCAGGACGTTTTGTACCAACCTGGCATAAGTCTGAACCTGTCAGGGGGAAAATTTCGTACACGCCTTTACAACCTACAATTTAAAGTAATGTTCTATAAGCTAGTCATTGGAATTGTGGTTTCATGACTCAAATAATAATAAAAAAAACATCTACAGCAACAGATTGAGTTTTAAAATTGATCAAAAGTGACTGAACCAAAATAAACGGTTCATAAATAGTTGGAGGTACAAAACTTGCCCATGATAACTTGCAAGTAAATAAATTACATGGAAGATTTTTAACATTTTATGACCTTTTATCTCTATTAAACAGTGCTCAATGGTTGAGGTACATGGGCAATTCAATGGTTTGTTTACGGGTATGAAATGGAAGCAGGAAAAGACGAAACTGCAACATGTTGGTACAAAACTGGGATACAAATTGGTGAATAGACAAACTGACTCAGAGCCATTTTCAATATACATAAATGTTCCTCTGCATGCCAGAAGATTGTTGAGCATTACATCATCATTAACTTATTTTGAGCAGTTCCAGTATATGAATAGGCCTAAGGCGGTTTATGTGCAGAATTCGCACAAATGAATCTCATCGTATTTGTAAAGAAGCTGAGAGTGGACATATATTGCATCTTTTTTTTTCAAGGTTATCCAGACAAACACTTATTAATTGCATTACTTTTGGATAACAGTACAAATGCCTATTAGTGAGAACAGCTTACTTGGCTTATCTTAAGTTAAATAGTTTATTTTGGTGTTACAATAAGATAACAGAGCTTGTTTGATCCAGATAATGTTTTGACATATTTTGGCATTTTATATTTCAATACAAACTGTAAAAGTCCTAACTAGAAACAACTTTTCTCGATAATTCCCATGTGCCATGACAGCAGTATGGAATGATAAAACTCAAACTACAATTATCTTGTTATCAAGAAAAAATTCTTGAGATAATATATTGTTCTCCAGAGAAAACAAAGAAAATATTTTGTAAGCTCGTCCATTCTCAGCTTCTATAAATTTGAAAACTAATAAAAGTGCCAATTGTGTTGGTATGCAAAACAGTATTATATTCCAGCAATGCCCAAATTCATATTTTACAATTTTAAAAAAGATAATTTGACTTTAAATGTTTTGCATTACTGTGGGTGGCCTGTAATTCGCTCCAATCAAGTACAGGAGACAAATAAATGTGAAGTATTTGTTACACTGATGGGATTCGAGGGTCACACGACTAAAACACGTTTTTTTGTTTTGTTTTGTTTTTTTAAATATAATCAAGCCACATGAAAAGGAACACCTCCAATCGCATCAGAATATCATCTACTGTTATGGTGACATGTCTGAATTTTTCCACAATCAGAAAGTCTGGTGCTGTTGTTAAAAAGTACCGTATGAGGCAACTGGACTTTTGACCTCTCCCCCAAAAGACGTCCTCGGTTCATTTTGGATGAGAGGCAAAATGTCATTAAGAAGAAGAAATAGAAGAAGCCTAGTTGCCTTCTACTTAAGCACTTTTGGATTGTCATGTCCTGGACGAGCGACAAGCTACATCGGCTTATTTATCGCTCGATACCGGATGAATTAGAAAAATAAAATTACTTCCAAAAGACATGTGAATTCCACCATAACAGTAGAGAGCACAGCACAGAACAGAACAGAGGGCAGAAAGGTAAAAGGGAAACAGCGAGGCAGATGTTCGAGGCAGCAGCGGCAGAGCAGAATAAACTGAGAAAAAGGATCAAAAGGATGAAGTGGCGTTTTCTTTGTTGGGGCCCACCTTCAGATCTAGATACTCCAGGTCCTTCTTCAGTTGTATGTAAGTATCATCAGCCTTTAAATGAGCAGTGAAGAGATAAGTCATTTGAAATAAAGCTGCACAGGATAATGGGCTACCAGATGACTCCTTTGGTCTCTATGTGCTATTCAGGCTTTACAAACAGAACTTTAATTAACTTGCTCTCAATTACAGTGCACTTCCACCTCTAGGTTTCGATCTACAATTAGTGAAGCCACACGGTAATTAGGTAATGGTGTCATTTTTCTTCAACTGCTTCGGCGTCTCATTTGTGACCTCTCACACAACTCGGCAACGTAGGTCCTCTGCGTGACATGTGGTCAGACTGAAAGCTTAAGATTTCCTCGTGAGGATGGAGAACGGTTAGACGTGAGAACCTGGGTGGGGTTGTCATTACTGAGCACCACTACAGCTTTATTCCAACGGCAGTGATCTTTCCCCACGGACCCGTGAAGAAGGCCTTGGCCTGTCGGATGCTCCGGAATGACGACCCCAAACACTTTTTCAGTACACACGGATAAAAAAAATAAAAAATAAAAAAATAACATGATGCAACATCATCTATCAATCGAAATGGGGAGGGGCGGGCTTATACAAGCAGCTTTTATAAGCATCATGCTACTAATATGGCAGATTAGCATTTAATACGTTTTTATAAACAGTCAAGCAAAGCTCTAACAGCGCTGTTATGTTTGGACAAGTGACATTAAATGATATAAATGTAGCTGGTAATTATAATGCAGCCCACATCATGCCAGAATGGTAGAATAAAAACCAGACAACCAAGCAGTGCCAAGAGACTGCAGAGTCTGTCGAAATGTCAGGGAGGTAATGTTGCAGGAATGGCTGAGGGGAAGAGGGGGGGGGGGGGGGCACAATGCACTTGCAGGGGTTGCAGAATGCTGCTTTAGGGAGGAATGAGCGTCCCCTGACCTGCATGCCGGGGCCTAGAAGGCCGTTGTGCTGGTGGTGCTGCAGGTGAGCGAACGCGCTGCTGGGGCTATGCACGCCAGCCATCTTGGCCTGGTGCCTCCGCAGCTGAATGAGGAGCAGAGTCAACTCCTCTGGCTGTAGCCAAGCCAGGGTTAAGTGGGGCGGGACAGAGGGATGAGAGAAAATATCTGATAACCATCTGGGCCGTGAAGTGGCCTAACCGTAGCGGCTTTCAGAGCCAAGAGACGCCGCGGCCAGTGTACTGCTGTCTGTTTGGAGCTTAAAACATAATTAGGAACTTTTTTTTTTGCGGTGACAAACTGTAGGAGGAAAAGGGTTTTCAACCCTAAGCGACTGCTTCATCCTCCACATTTAGTCAATTATCAGATTTGGAGCTGGGTTATCTATTTTTTGCTCAGGCTTTCCTCCACAACACAGTGCAGCAATATAGGCAGCATAGATATATTGTTGTGGAAACCTAGCAAAAAAACCTCATCCCAGCAGTATTTAATTATCTAACTACTTAGGCTTAAATCAGACACAGTGCTGTGCAAAAGTTTTAAACCATTTTCACATTGCTTCAGATTAGCCGTTAACTCTTTGAATCTTTAAAAAGAGACTTGATCAATGTTGCCGAACATCTTTTAAGGTTTTCTGGACACCAGAAGCTTTAGCACACAACGCGAGAAGTTTCTGGAGTATTTGTTAGGACTCATGTTGTTACTGTAGGCCTATGTGTGTTCCCTCGCTTTAAACTTGACTATGCTGCCTTTGGGTTAACCTTACCTGGGAGGGTGTTAAGTGAAAGCTTAAGCCCCAGCCCTTAATGCTAATAGGCAGAACCGGTGTTTTTTTTTTTTGCACTCACATTTTTATGAGCAGCAGATACAGAATCAGCAAAGGTGAGCAAAGCAGCTGCATTTTGTTACGCCCCTGTTCCAGGTGAGAAATAACGATACATTCATTTACATTACTGAAGAAATTGTCAGCAGATGTTTCTAAACAGAATCAAGATTTTATTAAAGAGGGACATTGTGGTGTTTTCAACGTCTTTTTGACCAAAGTTGCATAAATGGCAACTGGATATATTACTAAGTGCACCAGTATTTTGTCAAAATGTAAGTTTTGCTTTATGATGAACGAATATGATAAATGAATGAGAACTAGTCCTTGTTAAGGATGAACTGGAACAACACTGCTGTACACACCGATCATCGAGCTCGCCTCCTTTGGCTCTGACCTAAAGCTGAAGACGGGCACGGTCTTCTTCTGTTCATTTTGAGTTAATCGCCTGTGGGCTGATCTTTATATCTATATGTACACTATTTCAGATTTAAAAACTCCAGTTTGGGTTAATATAGCATTTTCTTATCATAAAATGAAAATGAGCATCCATTGATCAAGTATTGACCCAGACTGCTTTAGAAGGTTTGGCTTCTTGTTTAGCATAACAGTGGATAACCAAAGACTTTTGCACAGTACTGTAAGCCAATAAAAATAACAGGCATGGTTTGAAAATACCAACAACAACAACAACAAAAAAAAAATGAATAAAACAGTCAACATGGACAGGAGATCCTACCGTTTTGCCATGCAGACTGGGAGCACTGACAGTGTGTGTGATGTAGCCCATGGCTGGCACGGACCTTCTCTCTATTTGGGAAGTCTGCGGAAAGACGCAGTTTATCTCCATGTGACCGAAAGACCCACAAACTTTGAAATCAGACACAAAGTCGAGCTCATACACGGCAATCTTCGCCGGCATGCTAAGAGTGGAAGAAACGTCACGGCACCGCACTGAACCAAAGTTAAACTATCGCCTCCAAGTCTGCGAAACAAATTTGACTACGCAGCAGTTTTATTCCTCCATCCATCCTTTTCTCTCTTTTCATCGCTCCCACTCTTCTCTGAAACAAGGTGCGCCTCGAGTTCCCGATGCTACTGGGGGGGGGGGGCTGCTCGGATAAATTTGACATTTCTGCTTAACGCACAGAATTAGCGAGAAAAGCCTAGACCCACCACAGAACCCTAAAAGGACACAAACAACAAGAGATTTAATTAACCACACATAAATTATACCAAAACCTGCTTTCTTAAAATAACATTTGTTTGCTGGTAGCAAGAGAAGCCCTGTAAGCCGTTCCCTCTGAGATTCCCATGCCACGGCTTTTTTTTGCTGCATAATAGGTTTTTTATTTAAATGCGAGATCAGAAGAAAGAGACCAGTTGCTGATGGTTGGGATACAGTAAAGATGTTTATGGAGCGCTGAGAAGCCCTGGGCACATTGGATTAGCCGCTGATAAAACATACTGTACTTCTTAACCATATTCCACAGAGGCGTTAAGTGTTACTTAAGCCCCGTCGGCCCCTCAGAGATGCCGGGTACAGCCTGAACCCAGTTCCCACAAGCATCCCCCGTCTTGCACAAGCACTGGGGCTGCCTTTGTTAAACCCATGCCTTCCTATAATTGTTAGGGAGACATGCTCTAATCCAGCGGTAGCAATTAGTCTCTTGATACTTGGAGTGAGTGATGGCATCCGCAACACTTTGTTTACTTGCGCGAGGCCATCGGGTTGGTTGTGAAGCCTGTGTGCGCTGGAGGCTGTGGCTTGGGTTCAGAGGGAGGACTTTTCACATGTGGAGGGCGTGGTGAGGAGACGGCGCAGGGTGTGGATTACGGGACATCCTCTCGCTCCGTGTCCTGCGGCGGTGGCGGGGTCGAGCGAGCGAGCGAGCGCAGCAGCGGCGGCGAAGCTTCCACCCCGCCGCGCGCGCGTCACAGGTGGCGTGAGCGCGCCTTGGGTGTGGTCTCTGTGAATCACATGAGCATCAAAGTGTGCACGCTTGCAACGTCGGAGCCTTCCCAGGCTTGTCGCGCTAGCCTTCCCATGGTGCCCCCCCCCCCCCCCCCCCCCGCGTGAGCTCACGGCATGCTGACGTCACAAGCTACCGTGAGAATAAGACCTTTGTCATGTGGCTCCCTGTGTGAGACCCAGCGAACTCGTCTTCGGTCCCATGCCAATGACAGGCCGTCGGTGGTTACTGTGTGCCTGCATTACAGTGTTAAAGCCTAAATGACTGAGCAACAGCAAATTTATGGGGGTAAAGATTCTCATCTATCCACTGGATGACAAGGCCAGGTCTCGGCTCTAGGTGTCTATACTGGCTTATGATATTCTGAAAACATCCCCTTGGCTGTTTTGCTGTGTTGTTGTTTTTTTCCCCACATTGATTGAGCTGCTCCTTATTTACAGAACAAATTGAAGGGATGAATCCCTGTAAAAAGCAATTAGCCTTACCATTCCAAATCGACCTGTGAGTTCCTTGATTCATTTATTTTTTTTGCTGAATTATTCTGTAGATAGAAAAACTAATTTAGGTGAATACAGAACTGATGTAATTCAGAACTGATGCATTTAGAAGAATACTTGAACTTTTTCTGAAGAAAGTCTGAATCGGACAGACAGACAGATCCATGGATGGCAAATGTGAGCAGCCTGTACACTTTTCCCAAATATCCCTCTGATTGGTTTACCAACTCCTGAATGACCTGTCCATCCCGGATGTCTGAAGAACCGAGACAGATTCTGCAGGATGCTTTCTCACTGCAAAAACAGAACTAAAAATAAGTAATATTTTCTTAAAATTAGTGTATCTGTCCTTGATTTGAGCAGGTGAACAAGATGATCTGCCAATGGAATAAGATTTTTGCACTTAAAATAGGAACAACTCATCTCCATCATCTTACTTCAAGTGCAGGATGTCTAATTATCTTATTTTAGGGGTCAAAATACTCATTCCATTGGCAGATCATCTTATTTAACTACTCAAATCTAGGTCAAAAACACTAATTTTAAGAACATTTTACTTATTTTTGGGTCTGTTTTTGCAGTGGTCTTCTGCACCAGGAGTTAATTGTCCAGGTCCTAAGTGTTGCGTGCCCATATTGTACGTTTTATCTGCTTTGTGTGACATCAGTGCTAAGTTTGTGCAAGGGTTCATATTCTCCACTCGCCGTGGATACGCACGCAGCTTAACCTGTGCGATCACTTCCTGTTCCCTGTCTTCTTAGCTACTGTGATGCCCTGGAATCCATCCATGAGGCCGACACGTGCCATAGTGCCGACACTCCACTGTCAGCCAAGCAGGGAGACAGGTTTGGAGGCTGCACTTAACACAGAGACCCAGTTCAATTCCAAAAGTGATGAAACGGCACAATTCCACCCAAAAATAATGTGCTCCGTTCCTGGTAGTGCAGCTGTTGTTGGGTTCAGAATATGTTGACCAATCACAAAGACAGAGAGCGTGACTTTATCCCTCTTCTTCCCTTTTCCCTCTTAGAGAATCTTTCGGTATGACACGTCAGAATTAAGCCCTAAAACCTTTGAGAAACTAATATTCTTCTGGTGATTCTTAGAGTGTTAATCAGTCCATCCTAAAACGTTAATATACAAGATTGGCCGCTAGAAGACAGATGTCGGTACAGGAAGAGATTGGTGATTAGGTTAAACATAAATCTGCCATGGGTATGAATAAATATGGCCTTCAATGTATATTTAGGGGGGAAAAGAAATCACAAAAATGTTCATAATAAAGACTGACTAATTTTAAAAGGTTCATTATTTTTCCATTATTGCTCCACTATCCAGTTAAGAGGTTCAAAAACATTCTGGGTTTGTTGGGTATAAAATACACCGGGGCTTTGCCAAAATAACCGAACAGAACATTTAAAAATGCCAGAGATTTGCATCCAGGTCTCTACCTGAGAGAGGTGGGCGCAGATGTTGCCGGGGGAGCTGGATCTTGTGCTGTCCTCCAGGCCCAGCTCGTCCAGCGGCCGGACGGTGCGTCTGTCCGACGGCGTGTGTGGCCTGCGCGGGGACAGGGGTTTAAAAGAGGAGGGGACCGAGGACGACACTTCACACGGCGACGGAGGGACAGAGATGGAGCGCGGCATCTCCACGGTGACCCTGAAGGACGAGGAGTCTGTGAAGTTTGGGCCGGTGTAAACGGGGGCGGTGGGGCTGCCGTGGCGAAACTGCTGCCGCTGCTGCCACTCGTACAGCTGCCACACCATCCCTTCCTTTGTGGCCATCCGCTCGTCGGTGGACATGCGGAAGTGGCTCAGCCGGTCGTGGGCGTACTTATAGTCGCTGGGCAGGTTGCAGGCGGCCGGTGGGGAGCTGCTGCCGGACAGGAGGCGAGGGGACTTTGGTAACGACTGATAGGTAGCATCTTTTGTGCTGGATTTGGGCTTCAGAGGAGGAGTTCGCCGAGGCAGGTTGTAGTCAGTGGAGGGAGCACTGAGACAGAAAAACACCGGGCGTTAACATCCTCTGCCTTGTTAAATCAATGCAACCAGAAAAAGAGGGCAATATGTTGTGCAGTTCTCAAACTAACCACAAGATGGGGCTATTTACTCAACACTGTCACGTTCATGATTTTGAAAGCGAGAGAAACACTAACAGATTCAGCACCAACTGACCTCTTTGTCGGGTCACTTTTATGGACTTTGACCCACTGCTCCACCTGAGCCAGAGTATTTTTCCTCTGAACATGTTTCTCAGAGTCCGTCCGCGATACGAACCCCCTCTGATAGACGACACTTCCGTTTTGCTCCGGCGGGAGAGTCACTTGTATGACGGTCTGCTGTCCGTTTTTGGGGGCGGCTCCGTTGACCGAGTCTGGTGAGAGTCTCTCTACTCGTTCGGGCGGGGCAGCGTGGCCGTGTTTCCCCTGGATCTCCAGCCCATACCTCCCCTCATCGCCGTGTCTGATCTCGTTCTCCCCGGGTTCTCCTCTGTCCGTCCTGTGAGCGTCGTCCGACCTGGACGAGTTCTGAGCACTGTGGACATGGTTGGTCTGGGGCACTGCTTGCTGTACAGGCTTCTCCAATTCTCTGTGGACAAAACATAAGGCAGGTTAACAAAGCCTAAACGTGGATGTAGAACATCTGATTACAAGGAGTTTTAGTTGGTCATAAGCATCTTTGAGCAACCATCTTTTTCTGATCAAGCTCTTTCGTTACAGAACTCTTCATTCCTAAAATACACATAAGGCAGCAGATAGAAAACAATATATTGCTTATTACATCATGACCACCTGCCTAATCTCACTGGGACTCCCAAGGTGATGTGACATGACTATTGTGATATGTTAATACCTTGTGCGGAATGTTGTATATATATATTAGGGCTGGGCAAGTTAACGCGTTAATTTTGCGTTAACTCATTAGACTATTAACGGCGATATTTTCTTTAACGCGCGTTAACGCATGTTGGTCACATGCTTTTATTTTGTGAAGGTCTGTTGCTGCGGTGTAGGGGTTTGAATCAGAACAGTAGGTGGCGATAATGCGCCAATAACCTCGCTGTCAGCCCAGCCTCAGATTCAAAGAGGAAGAAAGGTGCTGGCCGGAAAAAAACACAGCTGACATGCGGAAGGCGGTGTTTCCCGCAGGTACCGCGAGCGAGCTTAGGCGAGGCGAGGCGGTGCTTAGGCGGGGCGAGGCGAGGCGGTGAGTTGGCGGCCGGAACAAGTTTTGTGCGGAGCGGAGCGGAGCGGAGCGGAGCGGAGCGGGGGGGGGGTGTCTGCATCGACGCCGTCGGTGAAGTCGCTTCTCGTTTCAAAGTATCCATGTATTTTTGCCTGTTTTTCCCTGCCATTCACTATATGCGCGCGAGAAAGCAACAACAAAAAAACGCGTGTCAACGTCAAATAAACGCAAGCAACGCAAGCATATCGAGTTAGCAAGCATTTCAGTTTAAAGTTCTTCCAGCATGGAATATGACAGAAACAAGTTAGTTGTAACCACTGCCAAGTTAAACTTTGGTATTGAACATAAAATGGTAATGCTGCTCCCTGCTGTTACCTCAGAAATTGCCTGTTTTTGGTAGATTTTTTCCCCATAAAGAGAATTCCCTGTCAGTGGCAATAAGCTTTAATTTATTATTATTGCTATTTTTTGTTTTACATGTTTAAGTTGAGCTTTACACTAAATATGTGTTACTGATAAGTGCTACAAATGTTACAACACTTTTGTTCATATGGCAGCAGAACATTAAAATAAAAGTGCTCTTTACACTACTTTTGAATTCATTCTTGGAGTTTGTAAATACAATGCGATTAATCGCGATTAATCGCGATTAATCAGTGCGATTAATCGCGATTAAATATTTTAATCGTTGCCCAGCCCTAATATATATATATATATATATATATATATATATATATATATATATATATATATATATATATATATATATATATATATATATATATATATATATATATATATAACAATGTGTGTATTCTGGAGCAACAAAAATAATTTCCCCCTGGGATCATTAAAGTAAGTCTGAGTCTGATTATTACAATGATCCCCGACCCATAGACTCCACTGGACCCCTGAAGTAGTGGCGAGGTACTGGGCCCCAACATGTTGACGGTGGATTGTTAAAGTGCTGGATCCGACTTCTTCACTGCAAAAACGGATCTAAAAATAAGTAAAATGTTCTTAAAGTTAGTGTATTTGTCCTTGATTTGAGCAGGGAAATAAGATTATTTGCCAATGGAATGAGTATTTTGACCCTTAATATAAGATAATTAGACATCCTGCACTTGAAATAATGATGATGATGGAGATGAGTTGTTCCTATTTTAAGGTCAAAAATCTTTTTCCATTGGCAAATCATCTTATTTACCTGCTCAAATCAAGGACAAATACACAAATTTTAAGAATATTTTACTTACTTTAAGTTCTGTTTTTGCAGTGTTTGTCCAGCAAATCCCAGAGATGCTCAAAAAGATTGAGATTTGGGGTGCCTTGTCAACAACTCAAACTTCCTGTGCTCACACAGCCATTCCTGAACCACTTTTGCTGTGTGGTAAGGCTCATTATCCTCCTGAAAGAGGGAATGCTGTGTTGATGAAAGGGTTGACCTAGGTAGGTGTCAGGTATCAGAGTAATATCCACATTTCCCAGCAGAACTTTGCCTGTAGCATCTCACTGCCTCCGCCGGCTCACTGTCTGCCCATAGCGCATCGTAGTGCTGCGACGTATTACAAAAACGTGACTCCTCAGAGCAGACCACCCTCTTCCGTTGCTGCCAACTGTGATATTCCTCTTGTGCCACTTTTGCATCAGAACTAGCATTGCATTGCTCATTTTTCCTGCTGTCTAATCAATGCCTCCCACTAAGTTGTGGCGATGAAGAGATCATCAGCGTTGTTCACTTCACCTTCTGCCTTACGGGTGCAAAATTCATCCTGTTTAAGCCGAACCATTAGCAGGGTTTTATCCACACATGGTCAGATTCCTTACTGAGTACAGCCCAGCACAAGCCCAATGCATAGGGAGAGGTGGACTAATTTTGTGTTTACGACACGGTATGTTTAAAAGGCAGAGGGCGCAGAGTGATGCAGAGTAAATCCCCAGAGTATTAGAAGGATTCGATTACTCCTCATCAAACACCTTGGGACAGAAAGCTGGTGTCTCTGATAGAACCACCTATTCATTAATTTTCCTCACAGATTAATTTAGTAAGAAATGTGGGGAGAAAAAGCCAAAGATGTATATTTATTTCAAGAATTGATTACCTTCTTGGAGAGATATCGCTTTTCAAAGCCTCTGACGTGATAAATATTTCATTTCCTGGGGACGTTTATTCCTCTTCCCACTAAAACGCACTAACACTCTGAAGCACTGACTCGCATTGGTCTCCAGGTGGCAATATTGCTTAGAAGATCCAAAACATGCAGTACATCTTGCATTTGTCACACACAGTAGGTATGAGTGCAGTTCCAGGAGCATTTTTCATGGATGCAGCATTCTTACTGTAAAAGGCTAGGATGACTTTGGGGGATTTTTTTTTTTTTTTTTTTTTTTTTGCGATCGATTGGGAAGAGCTCCCAGGATGACGTGCTCACCACAATCGTTGCAAATTGTGACTGCTCCCATTACTGCAGCTGGACACTGTGTACGGAAAACACAGTTTACGGCTTAAGAAAACATTAGGGTGTCTTAGGGTTACCTACTGAACAGATTTAGGTCTGAAGTTTAGAGGTTTTTATTCTGGTTACAAGCACATAAAGCTTTTGTTTTTGTTTTTTGTTTTTTCAAAATTGTAGCCAACATCCATTTTCAGTCCACAGAAACAAATATGCTTCATGGACTGCATTAGCACCGGCAGAAGTCTGACCAATTGGAGCAGCGAGCAGAGAGCGCGGCGGCACCAACCTCTTTATAGTGTGACTCTGCTGCATTAGCGCAGCCTGGTTCATGGCCCGGATCCAACCATTCATGTCCTCCTGTGTGTCCGCGCTGAAGAAATAAGTCCGCATCCCGCAGTGTTCCGCCTGCGAGCCAATCACAGAGTTCTTATTGTAAATGTAGGAGCGCATTCCAGTGTGGGTTGCCTGTCACGGAGGGAGATATCAGAGGAGGGGTAGAAGTAGAAGGAAGGTGTGAGAGATTTTGTTTCTTTTCCTGAATCTGTCAGAGAGGATGATGAGAGGGAAACTTCACTGAGACCTTTTAACATCAGAGAAGTTTACAGAGGGATCTGCTTAAGAAATGTGGAGCAAAAGTGCTGCAGCAGAAACACTAAGAAAGTTTGCTGCTTCTAAGAAGGAAATAATAATAATAATAATAATAATAATAATAATAATAATAATAATAATAATAATAATAATAATAATAAAAAAACACAGCAGACATGAGGTTTTCCCTTTGATTTCCAAAAAAAAAAAAGCAGCTGCAATCTTTCTAGAGAACAAAACCTAGAGCAAACAACCAGGGAAAAACAAACAAACAAAATGTGATGATGTGCTCATTTCATCTGTTTTAGAGCTCACACAAAATGCGCACACTGTGTGAGAATATCAATTTGCCTGTTTTTAACTTCTAATAACGTGCTTGCATAAAGCTGCTACTGAGCCCTAAAAGCTCAACCCACTTATCGCGCAAAAGGAAACAATCAGCAGCTCCTGGCGCAGTTTCAAAGAGGCCATTGTTTTCAGGCCAATTCAAATGTCCTCATACCATCACTGATTTCATCTCCCTTTATATAAGTCATGAAAACAAAAGGTTTATTAGTCATTTCTGCTAAGAAGACTTTGTTTTATCTCAAGTAAATCCTTTTCTCCTTGCTGTTTTACATTGTAACTTTTTTCTGCATTACTTTGGTCAGAACATGAATTCCTATTAAGTCCTATCCTATATGCTAAATAGAAAGGGCGAGACACGAAAAAAAAAAAAGCTTAGACATCCCTAACATAAAAATATAACTCTAACTATGATGAAATGCTTAAAATTTAAAGCACAGATGATCAAAGAAGTTAGAAAAACAACATTTAACTTGAATAAATTACAAAAGTTGGGGGAAGGAAAAAATAAATTTGGTTAACAAAATCACCAGAACCATAATTATTGGCAACCCTGCCAATAATTTCAATAGGGCAGGTTTCTCTGCAAGCTCCAACCTTGTGAAATATTATCAGAGGGAAAAATCAAATATTTTCTTTTCAGTCCAACCCACAGGTTTCAATAGAAATGAAGTCTTGGAGCTGTGACAGTCATGGTACAATCATTAAACCCTTGCTTTGCTGATTTGCCCTGATTTTCACACTATACTCAGTTTCTGTTATCTAAAAGTTCAGTCTTAAGGTGCTTTATCACTACAGGAGCTTAGTCAGGGTAGTTTTTCTCCTTCCTGCTTTTCTACTGCAGGAACCAGGAGCCACTCACACAAAAGTGGGTCAAAATCTACCCCAAAACTGGCCCTGGGTAGGGAAGAGGGACATTTTGGTTGGACTAAAGCTGGAGCATTGTAATGAGAGAAGTCTAAGCATTTCTCGCTTGCTAAATCTCCCAAGCATTTTATTTCAGTCATCTCCCAGTTTATAGTCCTCTGCAGGTCATTTGTTCTGTTAACTATATCAGACACAACAGTGGGTTTCTGTTTTTGTTTGCAAACACAGCCGCCCATGTTGACCATCACATTGTTTTACCAATTTGCCTTCAAATACATTAATAAACTCCACCAGCCTTAGTTTAGTTAAAGGAAGAGGAGATTTTGCTTTATGTTCCAACATACAGATTAAAGCCATTGCAGGTGTCCAGGATTGTTGATTGCAAATTCACTGATTCCAAGATTGAATGGAGAAGAGATGCTGCTGCTGCTGCAGCTGAAGCATATGAGAGCACGGTTACTGTTACCAAGAGTCACATCTCACAGGCTTTAATTATTAAAGATCTGTGGTTTGTAGTAATTTTCTAGTGGGGTAAAACTGCTTTTACTTCAGTTTCAGAGCACACAGATGTGAGACTGTAATAAATGATGTCTTTAGATAGCTGGTCGTAATGCTGTTAGGATGTGCACAGTTGATCTAAAACTCACTCTACACATGTACGTTTTCATACAGTTTGGAGTGACAGTGTTTAGTTTTCAAAATTTAACCGAATCTCCGGTTAATTCCTTATCAACCAGATTTCACTATTAATAATCCTATTCTGGACTCTGCTGTGGCTGTGGGAGGAGATCGACGCTTCTGAGGACCCGCACAGGTACGTAAATAGCCCGGGTGTCAGTACCCCAGTTGAAATGCACACACGAAAAGCTGCCTAATTACATTATTCAGCGAAAAAAGTTCAGAAAGGTTCCTCTTGTCAAAGCCCAGCGTTCCAGTTTAGGTACCTGTAGCTTCTACCAAGCTCCACATTTCTGTCTGTGATGGTAGGAGATTCTCCTGGCAAGTCCCCCAAAGCTGACTGGCATGTAGGCAGCATTTATAAAAACTTAGTCATTTCTGTTATGGAGACTTGGCTTATAGGCACTTGATCTAAAAAGCCCAGTATTACATAAGAGTTTTTGTTACAATCACCTTAAAATGGATAATTAAAATCTGCCAATGAATATAAAAGTGACAATTTTGTTAAAAGGTTAAGATAGCATTTTTTCATCCCCTACTAGATAAATGTAGTTGGGTTGAATGTTGAATTAAAAAATGAGTAATATGATACTAGAGAGAATTTGCTTTTATTGATTTTAAAGCTTTTTACACGTTTCTACCAGGGGTGCCAATAATTATGCAGGGGTGACGTGTCTCTATACAGCTAGGCCTATTAAACGGGTTTAAAATTAATAAAAAAAAAAGGCTTCAGTTAAACACAATTACTATATCACATTAAGAATCATATGTGCATCTCACATGATCCAACAACACAAATCATTGCATAGGACAAACTGATGATGGCAACATAAATTCAATAAAATGCAATGGATTGGCAGAGGAGAGTGGAAAACACAGATGGGACCCGGCCCACCCACCCACCCAGCCATGATGATGAAAAGCGATCAGGAATGAGCGACATGAGAAGACAAATACCAGAGCGTCTGAACGTGACACTGTGAGCACTGAGAGTGATCAGCAGCTGGGATCTGGCTCATGCTCGGCCAGTTTGTAACATTTGGATGGCTGCACATCCCAGAACTTTCCACGTCTTTTCCTTGCTACAAAGCAGAGTTTTGGATTTGAAATGACTCGAGCATTGAATCTCGCTTATTTGACTGCACTGCATAAACCTGGTGCCAAGTCCCGATTCTAATGCTAGCTATTGAGGATCTTCTGTATTTACTCTGAGGCAATGCCAAAACATGGAACAAATGCGACACCAAATAGAAACCGACTGTTTTTTCTTAGATTTATGCCGGTAAGCTCTACATTAAAACTTGCATAAAGTCAGATGAACTCTGGCATTGTCTCACAGATGAGTCGTTGCAGTCATGCTTGCTCATGGTCAGGGCTAAATGCACATTTGGAAATGCGCAGTCAGCAGCTAGTGGCAGGATATGGAGTGAAATGAGGGGAGGACGGTGTTCCACCGGCGAGGCTAAAGTGAAATCAAATACCTATTCATGCAAGCCTGCGTGACTCAGGACGGCCGCCCGCAGAGAACAGTACTCACTCCGCCCACGCAAACACACCGGGTCACAATGGAAGGCAATTGCCCAACGGGGAATGAGAGAAACACAGCGAGATGTGCAAAAATAAGAGAACAGAAAACAACAGGAAGTTACAGCTGATCAGTGCTGACTCAGACAGAGAACAGAAAATGGCTCCAGCTGTGGCGTCTCAGAAAGCAAGAATGGGGAACGGTTCAGCTTACAGAGTGGCGACAAGCTATATATCTGACAGGCTGCTATTAAAATGGAGCCTGAGTAATAGGCGGCTGAGTTTAGGAGCTTTTTCTTTTTTTTGTCCCTGCACGACTCGCAGGTAAACAGTGAGGTGGCTCAACAAACGACAATTAAACTTGGATGGAGTTCTAAGGTGGCCACAGTACAAATTATATTCAAAACTCGAAGAACTAGTGAATCAAGAACATTTGAAAACATTACAAGCAAGTTTGGCTTGTTGGAAGCAAAGTATGAAGAAATGAGGGATGAAGTTAAGACTACTGATTTTTTTAAAGAACGGTTTTTATACATGTTTATTTATTTATTATTATTATTTTCTCTTCTTTCAAATTTTTATTGTGAATATAATGTAACATGCTCCTTTATGTATCTATTTATTGTCTTATAATGGAATTTTTATAGTAGTGTTATGTGTGAATGCAGTGTGACACATAGTTTGGACTATGTAGCAGCCAGAGTCTGTAACCCAAATCATCCCATATTTGGAACGAGCGAGCGAGCGAGCGAGCGAGCGAGCGAGCGAGCGAGCGAGCGAGCGAGCGAGCGAGCGAGCGAGCGAGCGAGCGAGCGAGCGAGCGAGCGAGCGAGCGAGCGAGCGAGCGAGCGAGCGAGCGAGCGAGCGAGCGAGCGAGCGAGCGAGCGAGCGAGCGAGCGAGCGAGCGAGCGAGCGAGCGAGCGAGCGAGCGAGCGAGCGAGCGAGCGAGCGAGCGAGCGAGCGAGGAGCGAGCGAGCGAGCGAGCGAGCGAGCGAGCGAGCGAGCGAGCGAGCGAGCGAGCGAGCGAGCGAGCGAGCGAGCGAGCGAGCGAGCGAGCGAGCGAGCGAGCGAGCGAGCGAGCGAGCGAGCGAGCGAGCGAGCGAGCGAGCGAGCGAGCGAGCGAGCGAGCGAGCGAGCGAGCGAGCGAGCGAGCGAGCGAGCGAGCGAGCGAGCGAGCGAGCGAGCGAGGAGCGAGCGAGCGGAGCGAGGAGCGAGCGAAGCGAGCGAGCGAGCGAGCGAGCGAGCGAGCGAGCGAGCGAGCGAGCGAGCGAGCGAGCGAGCGAGCGAGCGAGCGAGCGAGCGAGCGAGCGAGCGAGCGAGCGAGCGAGCGAAGCGAGGAGCGAGCGAGCGAGCGAGCGAGCGAGCGAGCGAGCGAGCAGCGCGCGAGCGAGCGAGCGAGCGAGCGAGCGAGCGACGAGCGAGCGAGCGAGCGAGCGAGCGAGCGAGCGAGCGAAGCGAGCGAGCGAGCGAGCGAGCGAGCGAGCGAGCGAGCGAGCGAGCGAGAGAGCGAGCGAGCGAGCGAGCGAGCGAGCGAGCGAGCGAGCGAGCGAGCGAGCGAGCGAGCGAGCGAGCGAGCGAGCGAGGAGCGAGCGAGCGAGCGAGCGAGCGAGCGAGCCGAGCGAGCGAGCGAGCGAGCGAGCGAGCGAGCGAGCGAGCGAGCGAGCGAGCGAGGAGCGAGCGAGCGAGCGAGCGAGCGAGCGAGCGAGCGAGCGAGCGAGCGAGCGAGCGAGCGAGCGAGCGAGCGAGCGAGCGAGCGAGCGAGCGAGCGAGCGAGCGAGCGAGCGAGCGAGCGAGCGAGCGAGCGAGCGATGCGAGCGAGCGAGCGAGCAGCGAGCGAGCGAGCGAGCGAGCGAGCTAGCGAGCGAGCGAGCGAGCGAGCGAGCGAAGCGAGCAGCGAGCGAGCGAGCGAGCGAGCGAGCGAGAGCTGAGCGAGCGAGCGAGCGAAGCGAGCGAGCGAGGCGTAGGAGCGAGCGAGCGAGCGAGCGAGCGAGCGAGCGAGCGAGCGAGCGAGCGAGCGAGCGAGCGAGCGAGCGAGCGAGCGAGCGAGCGAGCGAGCGAGCGAGCGAGCGAGCGAGCGAGCGAGCTAGCGGAGAGAGCGAGCGAGCGAGCGAGCGAGCGAGCGAGCGAGCGAGCGAGCGAGCGAGCGAGCGAGCGAGCGAGCGAGCGAGCGAGCGAGCTATTATTTGGGACAATAAAGTTAATCTATCTATCTATCTATCTATCTATCTATCTATCTATCTATCTATCTATCTATCTATCTATCTATCTATCTATCTATCTATCTATCTATCTATCTATCTATCTACTGCACCATGTTGCAGGTGGGTTTTTACCCCTCAACCTTACATATTTCTTCCAGCTCGGTTTCTCACACAGTTTGTAAATCCCAATACGTTTGAGAACATTCACAGCAATATCCCTTTCACTGAGCTGGAGTCACATTTTGATGTCTCAAAGAAAAGCTGAAGTAGGGTGAAGGAGCTGTTCAGTACAAGGGGCTACAGCAGAACCCAGCCTCATTATCTAATCTAACCTTATTCCCCAACTAGCAAGGGGAGGAGACGGTGAGCAGGCAGAAGGTGAGATTAATATTTCAAGCACCGCAATTATCATACAAATTCCATTGTATGCCGTGAAGCTCAGGAGACGCACTCCTCGCAGGCACGCACGCCGTGGTATTCACCCTATGCACACTCTCACACATTTACACAGAAGCCAAGAACAAAAGAAAACACACAAAGGGGCAGAAGGGACTGCAGCAGAACGGCCTGGAGCTGAAACAGCGGATCCAACGTTCAGACATGAGAGTCCTGCACCGCAAGCTCTGTGTAAAAGAGAAGCTGCCGGGCGTCCTCGCACCGGAGGCGGCGTTCGCTGAATGGTGAGAAGAAATGTCTTTGTGGGCAAGGAAAAGTTACAGTAGATATTTTAAAAAGAATATGATTATAAAATCATACAGAAGTAAGTACATCCTCTTTTAATGTAACAGTTTTATTCCAAAATGGATAATTTGCATGTTTTCCTCTAACTATTCCCCACATAATAATCCATAATGACTATATATATATAGAACATTCTTATTTTTAGATGCTGACATTACCCTCTGTGAGGAATAGTCATCCGGCTCCTGATGCAGGAACGTATCCCCACAGCATGATACTGCCACCGCCTTGCTTCAGAGTAGGGATGATGGCGGCCAGGGGACTAAACTGCAATAACTCAGATCAAATGTTTGGATTTGGTTTCATCAGAGCAGATCGTTTTTGCTTCTCCTCCTACTTTGTTGCTCGGTTTCTGCTCCGATATGTGTTGTCCGCAATTAGAAATTTTATACACAACTGTGTTACATTCCAAGTCATGTTCGATCAAATGAATTTAGTGCTGATGGACTAAAATCAAGTTGATGAAACATCTGAGGGAAGATCAAAAGCAAACAGGATGCACCTGACATGAACTTTGAGTGTCAGAGCAAAATATGCAAGGATTTATTATTTCATTCAGGTTTTATTTTACTTTCTTATCTCATGTGTAGTATTTGGAGAGAAGAAAGGTAAATCAGTCCATTTTGGAGTAAAGCTGTATTATAACATAATGTCAAAGAAAGTGAAGTACTGTGAATGCTTTGCCAAAAAAACAGGCCTTAGCAAATGCCAGGAAACCTGATTGTTTTAAAGAAAATAATGACAAAGATCCAATGTGATTGACAAACGTCTCAGAGCAGAAGGTTAGTTTAGATAATTGTAGGTTACCTTATGCTTTCATGCACTATTTCAATATTTTGGCTTAGAGTTAAGTTTATGATTTAAATAAGGACCCCTTGTAATACTCAGCATTTTTGTCAACGCTGGTGATCGTTACTATATGTAAACAAATATTGAATTGAAAGAGGGACGACTTTCTTTTTAAAATAACTATAGGTTGCCTTTCAACTTTTAAGGAGAAAGCTAATTGTTTTCATACTCCATATCAAATTTAAGGCCGTAGTGCTGCAGCCCCCCCAAGACACACGCTCCCCGACACACGCCTATCAGGGCAGCACATTAAAAATGTTTATCCTGCCTTCTCTTCATATTAGCTGAAAATTGCAGAGCCAGCATTAGTCTGCAGCTCAAATTTGATTAGATGATCTATTACTTAGCAATCCACCGTGACACAGAAACAACTGGGATGGATGGAAAAGATGAGAAAGTGCACACAGAAAAAGAGCAGACAAGCATATTAAGAAGACAGACCGGTGTTTGATACGAATAAGTAAAAACTACACTGCAAAACCTGATCTAAAAGTAAGTAAAATGTTCTTAAAATTAGTGTTTTTGTCCTAGATTTGAGCAGGTAAATAAGATTATCTGCCAATGGAATGAGTATTTTGACCCCTAAAATAAGATAATTAGATATACTGCACTTCAAATAAGATGATGGAGATGAGTTATTCCTATTTTAAGTGCAAAAATCTTATTCTATTGGCAAACCATCTTATTTACCTGCTCAAATCAAGAAAAAATACACACATTTTTAGAACATTTAACTTATTTTTAGTTCCGTTTTTGCAGTGATTTGAATTTATAAAAAATATATATTTTGTCCACATTTCACAAGGATTCTAAGATCAAATGATTTTATTGATTAGGATTAATAAAAGTAGAGGATTAAAACTTCTTTATACTTTAAAAAAATTAAGAATTCAGATCAAGGCAGCAGAAAGACACGACCGGTCGTCATGACCGGATGTAAGACAGTGACGGGTAAATATGACGCAAAACAACGATTTGACAGATTCTCCCCGCGGATCGGTACCGGTTCCGCTTCGGTGTTACCTTGAAAGCGTATTTGCGGTTTATGTGGTCTTCTGGCTCGACTGGTGCAATGACATAACTGGGCAGAGGTATGCTTCCCAGCACGGTTTCCTCTCGGCTGTCTGTTAAAATCACAGAGACACATATGAACACGCAGCACACTGTCCAAACAGGCTCTTCAGAAGAAAGCTTGCACGGTGTTTGCGAGCGACTACAGATTCGGGAACAGCGGGAAAAACGAGAGAGACATAAGTCACGGAGGACTGCTGTCTCCACGAGGCCGTGTGGCAGCGTGTGCCACGATGGGGCATGTGCTTTATCTATTATTCAGGAGGATTAATGGAGAAGAAGAGGCTGAGTCTACAGCAATACAAGCAGAGATTAAATCCTGTAATAAAGAACTTTCAAGTTAATAGGGTAGGAAAAGTTGAGAGGATGAAAGGTAAGGATGTCGCTCAGCTAATAACAGAGCGCCGTTATTCTTAAATGGCAGCGCAGGAGATCACTGCGGGTCTCTCGTTTTATTTCACAGCTGTCTTTTAAACTCTGGCCAAGTGCACTTTTCACAGACTCACCTTTGTAGTAAAACAAGCAGTAGTCCGACAAAACAAACCACTTCCGCTTCCAGAGCCGCATTCCAGAGCTGTCCTGGGGGTGAAGGGGGAAAAAATAAAGTGCCGAGTGTGTTTAGAGGTCTTCCTCGCAGGAGCGAATCTTAATTCACATTTTAATTGAGACGCAGTTTGGGAATAGTGTGCTTGTTAGCACAAGTTAGTGGGGGAGGCTCAGGTTATTTGCATATCATTAGAGTAGTTCTTGAACACTGTTGCTTTTTTTTTTTTCTTCTTGCAGCATTGGGTACAAATCTGCAGCTTCACGATTTGTTTCATTACTGTAGCTGTTGCGTTTTTATTTCTTTCCAAGGAGTATATGAGATGCAAAAGAAGGAAGATGCACTCACCTGTTTGTAGAGCCAGCCTCTTACTACCACTGGGATGTTGAGGTTTCTTTTAATAGCGTGATCCCTTTTGCCGAAGCTGTGCACTTTCCCAGGTCCTCTGGAGGACTGCGGGAAGCAAAGAAAGCCCCAAACAGTTAATTGTGTGGGGGGCTTGGGTAAAAGAGGTCAATTGATTTTGCTTATTTGAGATTACAATGACAAACAGAGAGCAAAACCTTTACCATGCGCAGGGCTGTGAAAAAGTATTAGCTCCTTAGATGTTTCTTTTGATAACCAGAGTAAAGACAAAAGGCAACTTTCACAGATAAAAAAATACATTAAGGGGGGAAAAAGGGATCTAAATTGACTTGACCTCCTGTTTTAAAAATGCAATCACCCCCTTATCCTGATAACCTTATCCTAATAATAATCATGCATTTCTGATAACTGGAAATGAATCATTTAATAAGAGATTATGGCCTACTCTTCTTTGCAGAATCATTATAATTCTGCGCACTGTGGCTTTTAAAGCATGAGTGGCCTCTTTAAGGTGAAGCCACGGCAAGTCAATTGGATTTACGTCTGACCTTCATGGCCCCAAATCCCTGATTTAGCTTTTCGGGTCAGTGAAAAAGTAGACATGCTGGTGTGCTTTGGAGTTACAATACTTTACATAACATACAACCCTTCTTCAGGATTTTATGGCAAAGGGCAGAATCCATGCTTTCGCATTCATGGCAAGACCTCTAGGTCAGGAAGCAGCAAATCATCCCCAGAGCATCACACTGCCAACACCACAGGCACCTGATTAGGTGGTTAAATAAGGGAGAAGATTTGGGGAAAAAATATGTTGCACCATAAAATAAAAGGGCTTGAATACTATGTCTGATGTATACATCCAAATCCCAATGTAAACCTCCGACAGGTCATGAAAATATGGGCAAAACTATTAACATAGCCTTGGCGAAAGCTTTGACCTGTAGCACACACAACTAAATTTTTTTTTAAAACGGGGGAGCAGCAGTCATTGGAGATGAAAGATCAAATCGGAGACGTTTCTGTGGTCTATAGTCACAAGAAACCAGCCAACCTGTTTAAAGTCCAGATTTACTGACAGAAATGCAACAATCATGCACAACAAACTTTTTTTGCTCCATGATAGATAGCATACTTTCCTACATCCTTCACGTAATTTCTATAAAACATATTTTACCATAGCTTTCTCTTAAAGTGAAAAAGATACTTCACTATTGAAAGCTGAGCCTTCATTGGGGGTTGATTGTTAGAGTTATATAGTGTTATTGATGTCATTTCTATTTGACTGCCTTGTGTTTCCTTTTCCATGGCAAAACATGTTTATGGAGAAAATGCATGATCTATCGCAGAAACAACGTTATGGGTCTTGATCTGAAAGATGAGCAAAAAGGCACTTCAAGTAAAAGCATGTCCAAATGCATTCCTAAAGCTAACAATAGAATCTTAACATATCATTTAAGTTGTTAAATTAATTCACCAACAAGCATAGATCCGGACAGCTTTTGGAGCCATGTTGTATTTGGATCAAATCTTTGGCCAGCTCAGACAAAGATCAGAATTTTATCCTCTGGCTTAAAGGTTTTAAGGTGCTTTAGTGAAACAAAACACAAGCGATACCAAAAACCTCCCCGTGCATCAGCTCGGTTCTTTGTAAAACGACGCTCACCTTTGATCCTGAGGCGACGTCCACTGCAGCTGGGGTCACCGCCCTGGTGGACTCTGTGACCATGCTGGGAGACCTCTGATTGGCCGTTAGCTTGGACATGCGGGAGTCTATCCTGCAGTTGACAGCACAATGTGAATGACGATGAGCAACACAGACAGGATGAGGAGCCCTGAATAACGGTGTTCCTTCTCGATTCCTGCAGTGACAAGCCGTGAAAACGAGAGCAGGCCCGTGCTGAGCTTTCAGATATAAAAGGATGTGACTATTTCCTGACGCCGACACAGGACCTGTCACAGCCAATGGCTTCTTTTGTCGGATGTTGTAGTTGGATTGGAAACAGCTCTGTGGTAATACTCGGGACTCACCCCGCAGCACGCAGGCTATGCAAAAATAAACAGGAGCAAAACGCTATTGTTTGGACGGATAACCAACTATAAAACTCATGAAATGTTAGAAAATCAGAGTTTTACAAAGGTACGAGCAGAACCCAATGCACTGCAGACTGTTTGAAATTGAATACAGCCCTTTATTTCATAGTTAAAAAGAATTTTAGTGCTGTTCTTGGATGTGATGGCTAGTTAAACACAGAAGCCACATACGTAAATGGTGAAAGCTTTTAACTGCATTTATGTACTGAACATATCAGATGGTCAACTTTGTAACGTCGTCCTTGTTGTCTGGGAGGAAACTTCAAGCTACCTTGTTGTCAAGAATGCATAAGCTCCACCATGTTTTTACTTTGCCTTGCACTCTCTTTTGTTCAGCGTAAATGATCTTTGTCACCTTTAAAGCAGCACAGTGTAAGTTTTGACCCAGATAGTACCTTAATTTGAGATATATTAAATGATTTTTCAGGTCAGTGCACCTTTTGCCTATGTTTCTTGTGGCAAATTCCCACATTTCCCACATTTCCTTCCAGTTGGACAAAGTGAAGGAGTGAATAGTAGCATGTTTGATGTGCTAGTTGAGCACCTAGAGCGTTTCTTTTCCAGAAGGCACCCATCCAAGCTCAGTACCAGATATAAAACAGCTTGATGTGAAGACTCCTTCCCGACGAGCAGTTTGTAGTTGGAAAACAGGGATTACTGCCTTGGATCTAGTGCATTTTCATATTCTGGGGCCTGGTGCAGTTGTTGCATCACAATTATGAATATTCTTGCGTGATTTGAGTGACAGGATGCCAATTTAGAAGCGCCCATGAAAAGCACAGAAAGGATTAAAAAACAGTTAGACTCACATTGGTACAAATTCATTAGTACAAATACTTTAAGTTTGCCATTATGTCATGAATGAAAAACATTTATTTCCAGAGATTTGTTTGACTCTAAATTTTTTGCAGCTTCTAACAGATTTTCTTACAGAATAGCTGGGTAACTAGCTTCACCCATCTTAATATTAACTTAGTCAACCTCCCTGCCCTTGCCAAAAATCCATCCCACAGCACGATGCTGCCACTTGACAATGGAGATAGTACGTTCAGGGTTATGTGCTGCCAAACAGTGTTTTGACATATATGTCAAAATTTTTATTTTAATCTCATCTAACCAGAATATCTTCCTCCACAGGTTTCCTGTGTCCCCTTTTGGAGAGCTGATCCTATTACCTTTTTAAATGATGGTTTTCTTTTTAAACCTCTTCCATACAGGCCAGTTTTGTGGAGTGTTTAACAAATAGTTGCTACATTGATGTATTCACCCACATGAGCTATGCATGTTTGCAGCTGCTCCAGAATTACTATTAGCCTCTTGGCTGCTTTTCTGGTCAATACTCGCCTTGCCTGTTTAGATGGAGAGACACATGTTGGTAGGTTTGCAGTTTGTGAGATTATTGTGAGTTATTTTTTTTTATATTATCATTAGTATCCCTGACCTGTCCAGTGAGCTCCTTTGTCTTCATGGGGCGTTTGTTTACCGTTTTTATTTGAAACAACACCTCTGAGGGCTTCACAGAACAGATATATTTATACTTGGATTAAATATGACACAGGTGGGCTGTCATTTACTAATTAGGTGACTTCTGAAGGCAGTTGGCTGGATTCATTTTGCTTTCACTTCAAAATGATGTGCTAATTTGTGTTTTTCTAATACATAAAATCCAAATAAAATGCATTCACATTTGTGACTTTCATGACAAAAAAATTGCAAAAAGTTTAAAGTGTATGAAAACTTTTGCAAGGCCTAGCAATTACTGAATAAGCCATAAATACTACACTGTGTCTTTAATGAGCATCAACATTATGCTATTTTCACCCCCCAACCTTGCCTTTTGAATTACTGGTTCTAATTATTTCATCTTTTCGTGATGTTACATCATGTCTTTTCAAAGACTTGCATCAGATCCTTTAAACAGAAATTGTGGTTCCTCTGACAAGAGATAAAGTAATTTGCTGAACAGCACAATGAGAGAGAGAGAGGCAGGAGGAGCTACTTTAGAAATCACTGAGACTTAATCAGTGCATGCTCTGACAACTCTCTCTCCTTTAGGTAGGGACAAATCTAAGAAAGATGTGCTAATTACTTTAGATCCAGTGTATAAGTAAAAGTATAAAAAACAAAACGTATAAACCTATCTAGGACAAACTACAATCATTAGCAACTGAGCTGTTGCACTATTTTTGTAACAAAACTGAGCTGGAAAAAGTCAACATAACAGTTTCTTAAATGTAGACTTTAGTCAAATCAAAACATGTACCTAAAAGTAATTCTCATAACTTGAAAATATGCTGCTGTGCGATGTAAAATTAAGGGCATGTATCTCCAAGGATCTTCATGTCAAGTAAAGCTAATTTGTCTCGTCTGATTTCTATTTCCAGTTTTTGGAAAGCTCTGCACATCCATTTCCGATTTATTTGTAAGGCCTACAACTAAGGCTTGAAATATATATTTGTTTCTACAGTTTACAAATTCCCCCAATTAGAAATTGTATCTGCTGGGTTACTGAACAGATTCACTTCTTGAAGTAAGCAACAAAATAATTAAAGTACTCCCTCCATATTTTTTGGTGTCACTTGAAAAGATGAATAATATTGCCAATAGTAAATTAATCTTTTATTGCAGTAGCATAATTTCATAATTTTCATTTTAAGTAAAGCTTCAGTGTCTGTATAAATGACGTAATGTAACATTCTACTGATCTAGGAGGTGGGATGCCCCACGGCTGTGTTTAGGGCCTCTGTTTTTTTTATATTTGTTCACCCTCTTGGACATATCATTAATGAGTTTCAACACAATCCGTAAATTACTTTTTTTCTCCTTTTAAATATGTTTTAATTTTCAAACTGTCTTTGTGAAGCAAGGACGGTCAAAGTGCCCACTCTGATTTGCTCTGAAAAAATACATCAGAAAATCTGCTCATGGTTAGATCATGCAGCAGTAATAAAATATGAGTTTAATGTTTAATTCGTATAAAGGCTTATGGCTAAACTAATATATAAATATATATAAACTAGCCAAATACCCAACCACAAACCAGTTAGCAGCGATAATACTTTGTCTTACTTCCCCGCTTTCCACTTTGACCTAATCTAGGGGATCAGGTAGGGATGAAAAATCAAAGGCTGAATGAAAAAGCAGGAAAAAAAGAGAGTAAAAGAGTCACAGGAAACAGAATACACTCTCAGCTTGGACCGCTGCCAACGTTTTTTACACGACGTGCCTCTTGTATCACGAGCACGCTGCCGGTTTATGTGCAGCTTTCATACTGTTTACCACCATGGTCATTGGAATAGTTTCCCAGGAGATTTGTTGTGGCATGTGGAAGACACCAGCAATATTTCATGAAGTGTTGCGCAGACGGGAGAGAGTTGCTGTCCCCATTCTCTCCAGGCTCGTCTAGCCATGATTGAAGTGACAGGATGGAGTATCTGACATTTTTAAATCCTTTTGAGCATTTGGTGTACATGAAAGGAGATAATTAACTGATCACGGTTATCATAATCTGTGGAGAAGTCAGAAGGTTCAGGCCAGTGAAAATCTGATGGATTAAATTGTCTGCGGCCTCCAGGAGCTGCTTCCTCCCCTCAGGACGTCCTCAAGCTGATTTAAACCTCCAGGCAGAGCGCTGACTTCCTCTTTGCCCCAGGGGTAATCATTCATGGCAACAAAGCTGCTTCATGTTAACTTAATACATACATAATTAATCAGATGAATTCACCATAATTGCAAATGGCATCTCTGATTCCATGTTAAGGATGAACAAAGCACAAACGTAAAACTCAGATCAGAAATTTTGAAGGGAGGCAGTTTTACAGTTGACCTCTCACACAGAGGACCTTTTTGTCAACCTGAATATATCTGAGAATCAGCAGTCAGATTCTAACCATCCAGACCCCTCAGGTCATCAGAGACCTGTTTACTCCAGTACCAGAACTAAATAAGGTAAAGGTAAGGAACATTTCCAGGAGGATTTTTCTGCAGCAAATCTTTCATCCCAACCCCTGTTGCTAAAAAAGCAAGTTCACTTTGACTTTCTTGTTTATCCTTTGTATTGTTTAGGGCTGATTAATGATTTTTGGCTACCAAACTTGCTGCTCTGAGGACAATAGCTTTTTTTCGACACCACCTTTAAGTGTTACAAACTGCTTTTACATTTCTGTGGCTCCCCAATTATGTTATTGTGTGATATGAACAAAGGCAATGCTATGGGGTAAGTGTCATTCTGTTTGTGTTGCAAATATGTAGGTAAACCCTAACTTTAGATCCAAAGCTGAAGAGGACTGATCTGAGGATGAGGGGAAGCAATTTAAGAGATGGATGACAGAGAAGACCGCGGAGGAATCGCATCAATCAGCTTTTAAAGAAAGTGCAGAGGTCTCTTCATGGTTGTCTTCTTCGCCTGTAGTGGAAGGTTTACAACGCACAATGAGACGACACCAACCACCCTGAGCTCAATCACGCACCAGCTGGCTTATATTGTGCTCCAAGCCCGCCATGCATCTTTCATGGGAGTGCAGCACAAGATTTAGGAAACTACATAAAACAACGAGACAGTCACCTGCCATGCCAGAGTAGTACGTGTGGTGGGGAATGAAAACAACCCAGTAATCTTCTTTAAGCACATTTTCAAGGTTTTTTTTTTTGTTTGTTCTTTGTTGCCATTCTTCAAAATTCACAAATGCACAGTCAGAGTTCTTTAACACAATATAAATAGAGAGAAAGTGCTGTGATTGTCCTCCCAAGCACTTAAGGAAAGGTTGCTTACCGAGCCAGTTGGTGTATAGATGTGTGCACATTTGTGAATGTGGCCAAAGACAAGTGGACCTAGCGCAGGGCATCACAAAAATTTTTGCAACTGAGAGCTACCTCACTGGTCTAGTTCATACCTCTGAACTAGAAGAGTCAGAGTTCACCTTGACTTTGGTGCTTTTTTTTTTAAGATATTGTCATTTTTAAATCTAAAAAAATGGAAGTGTGATTAAAGAGGAAGAGCAACGAAATAAAATAGATTAGATACAGCTCACTGGTGGGTTGTGCTATTTTTAGAACAGACCCGTGGGAGTCACATGTGGTCCTTGGGAGCTACCTGGTGCCTGAGGGCAGCGTGTTGGTGACCCATGATGTACTTTGTGTGATCGGTACAACGAAAAAAAAAGTACTCTGTAAGTGTAGCCCATCTACTAGCTACCATTTACCAAAAGCAAAACCCTCAAGCGAAAGAATCCAAACGCACTTGTTAGTTTCAGTTAGTTTCACTGCAGTGTCATTATGATCACAACTAATGAGGCAATAATATGAAGAACAAAGCTAATGGGCTGCCAAAATCCAACTCTGGCATCACATTATTACAGTAATAAATATCATTACAGTAGAGAATAAATTCAGTTTGACTAATGAAGTAAAAGTGCCAATCTTTCCCCCTATTCTTACCATGAGACAGTTAATGACAGTCAGCTTGTAAGCGCTTCAACAGCCTCTTATAGTCCTCATGATATGCTAATTCAGAGTGAAAAAGGGGAGATATCAGGCCATTGCTGGGTGTTTTGTTTTCTAACAATGCCCTTCGTACATTCAGGCATTCAGAACAAAGACCAACTCACCTGTCTTGTAAGGTGTATTCTATGTTTTCAGGTGAAATCTGTCCAGTCACAGGATGCCGAAACGACGTACTCCTCAGGTTGTGGCTGTAATAAAAACCAGAAAAAAAAGCCATCTAGTGAGAAAAACAGATGAGTACTTTATAAAATCAAAAACTGCGTTTATTGAATGTTCAGCTGCATTGTTTTACTTTTTTGTTTTGTCTTTTGTCCCCGTTGGTTGAAGCAACGACCCCAAATTTCCTCGGACAGTGAAAAGTCTACGGGGCACTGCAGCAAATATTCTTTTACAGAAATGTAAGGGTTCAGCATTCTCCCTCGTCCAGCTCACTGGGCTTTATTGATTTCAACAAGATGGGGCCATTCATTGCTTTAACTAGAGCATAAAGCCGTCTTATTGTTGCAACACTGTGTAACAAGAACACATGCTGCAAATTAAAGTATTATGAAACAACTATATTAGTGTCATCCCTTACCTACCTAAAATACTACTGTATGCTCTTAAAAGGAAGAGAAAATCTTGTAAAATGCACGAAGAATAATCCAAACAGTCTACTTTTTCCAAACAACTTAGGCTTTAAGAACAAGCGTAAAGATGCAGACTACAGCTACCGTATTTATGATAAGTTGTTGATCCGTGTGTAGATGATTTCCAATCTGTCCAACAACTGTAGCAGAAAGTTAAAGAAATCTTCAGTGCAACGTTTCAAATATAGCTTTGAATGGACAGAGGAGATTTAAAAAAAACAAGCCTGTTCTGTAAAATAATATTTAAACATGTAGGAAACATATTTTTAAACATGTCTTGATTATGTCTAACAGCATGTAGCAGATTAAATAACAGTAAAACAGCTTCTGTGTCTGACTTTTTCTTATTTTCTTTTTTGTGTGTCCTGTCTGGAAGTGTAGCACCAAGAATCATTGTCTTACTGCCAAAAAGAGCCCAACAGATTTTACTTTCACATGTGGAGCCTTACTGCTGTCGCCAGAGTGCTCCGCTTGATTTATGCAAAATGCAAAAGGCTTCATTAGATTTTATGCTGGGACTATTTCATGTACATCAGACACTGAAACGGGAAGGTCAAAGAGGGGAAAAAAGGAGAAAAACAGATGAGACAACATGCTGAAAGGGAGAAAAGGTGAAAGAGAAAGAGGAGAGGAAAGGGAGAGAGCAATATAACATCCTCTGAGTCTGCTTCTACACCTACAAAGAGAGATATAAAAAGAACAGCAATACCAACCGATAGAGTATTACAGGTACAAGCAACCAACGCCTTGATACCATCACTGAAGAATATCAAGTATTATTTAATACAAAGTGTATAAAGTGACAGCTGAAGATAATAATAGGGTTTTTTTGGTGGGCTCCACACTTTTGATCCCGATGCATTTCATTTCCTTTTTTTTTTTGTTTTTTGTTTTTCTAACTGAATATGGCATTTATTCCCAAGCTGCACTAAAGGTGTTTTCATTATCTCTGTTCAAAGAGCTCAGAGACGTATCATACTGCAATAAAAACTGAATCCTCTAAAGGACAGCTGCTCAGTTTTAGTCCAATGAAGGCACAGCGGGACAGAGAGAGAGAGAGAGCGGTTCCTCTGCGACAAGGGGAAGGAAATTCAACTGGAAAGGGTAGGAAGACTTATGAGTTGACATTTCAGCAAAAGTTCAGACGGATTGCCGCAACCGTGCACACGTGCACCTAAAACCAAAACACTGACATCACATCGTCATGCCTTCATGACGTTAGGCACGTTCAGATTGACAAAATAACGACACCGTGCGCACACGGATTTCATTCAAAGCAGCAACGGCTCGTAACAACCCGAGCCACACTGCGCGCACAAAGCACTGCACCAGCATCCCTCCCACCCATTAATTAGGAATCTGGATTCTTTTTAGGCTTTTGTTGTAGACGCATTATTTCTGAACTATTTGTCATGGAATTTGCAGCATCTCCAAGCGCTGCGGCACCTATTTATTTACAGCGCCGGGGCTTCCATTAAAGTCAGGAAGGACACTCCTGGTGTGACAGACAGCTTCATGTAGCTGGCAAACATTAATACCTCAAAACCCTTTATTGAAAATACATTTTAAAAAAGATAACTAAATGCCATTGTGTCATCAAGTACCATTTTTGCATTTAAACTATTTGCTTCTTTGCCAAATTATTACCACCTATATTAATTAAGACATATTTGGCATTCTTACTCTTTACTGAATACTGAAAAAACAGTTCTCTGTTGCACAAACCACAAATTTTTGGAAAGTTTAACTCAGCAAACTGGCACCCGACCACTTCACTTGTATATTATCGTGTGAGAGCAGAGTTCCTGTTTTGACCCAGATAAAGAAGGCAGAGAAAGAGTGGCATCTCTGCATGCATTGGTCTTCAGTAGGGCATCTTTCACTACCTCACCTCATTACAAGATCAGAAGAGAAATTACCTAACGTGAGAAAAAGACAGTTTGAACTATAACACAGCAACAGAAAAAAAATAAAACTAAAGGTTTAATAAAAACAGCACTTGGTTCAACAATAATGTAGGCCTACCTCCGTGTGAACAGCAAGAAACCTGAGAAGGGACTGGCATGCCGTTCTACATATTTCCACAGAAATATGCAGAAGCTTAAATTATAATCAGAACCATGTGGTCCTTCTCTTGATGCTCCAACCACTGAAGCTAAAATCTATCATTCAGTTCTGGAATGCCATTTCAGAGTTTTCCAGAAAAAAAAACAAGAGGCTCGGGTTAAACCTTGTCAGACACAAGCCCTGAGTCCTGGCAGCAGGACAGCACGAGAGGTTCTGAGCTCCATCTTGTTCACACTCACTGAAAATCGCAAAAAACTAGACCATAAACTGCAACTTCCTCCACAAAACTATTCCACTGTCTTACAGTCTCAAGTTACACCCAAAAAACTTAAAGAAAAAAAAAGTCTGGATCTCTCTGCTACAACCTCACTTCTTTTTTTTTTTACACCACCCTCCAGCTAAAACACACTCAGTTCAGAAGCTCTCACCTGTTGGGAGATGGCGAGTCATCATAAATAAGCTGACGGACTTGCCGTGAAGCTGCGGGCCCCCGAAAATCCCCCAGGAGTTAATGTGGCAGGTGAAAAGATGCAGAGCAAGTGTCTCACAGCAGCTGCTCTCCGCCAAAGAGCAGAGTGAAGCGGAGCCAGCACAATGTGGGCTGAAGGGGGAGCTCTTAATCTCCAGTTTCTGGTGTGCGCACGAGCTGATGAACAGAACCATCTCCCTGCCATGGAGGGGATAAGCCTCGTTGGCTTATCAGATGCTGTCCCCCCCCTCTCTTTTCACCTCTCACTTTCTCTTTCCCTGAATTAATTAAATAATCATTTTCGGGAGAATGCGAGGTATGCAGCTCCTTCTGGAGAACACCTTATTCTGTACTGCACGTGTTATTAGAAGGCTGGTAATATCGCGGTGGCATGAAAATGAAAGGACATTGACAGGTGAAGCATCAGTCAGAAATTTTATGCAAGGCAGCAGATCTGCATATGAAATTTCATTATCGTGACAGTTTGATCTGCAGCAGACGCGTTGTAACGTAGTCCTACGGATTCAGGCATCGGGGGACACCGACACGCCGGTGTTGGCCGGTCACACATATTAAACGTCAAATGTAAGCTGTGACTGAGCTAAAAACATCCAATTAATTACATTAATTCCAAAGAATAGAACAAATCTGACCCTCGAGCAACTGGAGCTGATGTAGCCATGATGTTTTTTTTAACATACACATCCTGCAACTTTTGACTAAGCATGTAAAAAGAAAATAATTAACAATAGGGATTGTGTTTTTCATAGAAAAACAACACTATGACCTTCCAATTAGTTGATTTTGGCTCCTGGAGCTAAAAGTTTATATATATATATATATATATATATATATATATATATATATATATATATATATATATATATATATATATATATACATACATACATACACATACATATATATATAAACACACATACATATATATACATACATATATATATACATACATATATATATATATATATATATATATATATATATATATATATATATATAGAGAGATATAACAGACAGACAGACAGACAGACAGACATATCAGACATATGACGATAGAGATGAGAGAGAGAGATAGAGAGAGAGACATAGACAGAGAGAGACACAGAAGAGAGACAGAGAGAGACATACAGATCGAGATACATACAGAGCTATATACATGACATACATACATGCACATACACACATGACAGACATACCTACAGACAGACAGACATACATACATACAAACACACCCACACATATATATATATATATATATATATATTATATATATATATATATATATATATATATATATATATATATATATATATATATATATGTGTGTGTGTGTGTGTGTATGAAGAACTGGTACTTATAGGCACATGAGGTAAAGTGAATAGTGAATAAAGCTCTTAACCAATGTCTAAACCAGTGGTCCGCTTGTTGAGAGGCACAGTAGGAAATCGTTGCATTTAAACTTACATTTTAACTGTGACTAAAGCAAAAGTAAGTGTTTGGCTGTAAGACGATCATCAAGCCATTTAATATAGTGAGGCTGCTGACTTCATTTCCACACCAGTGGCAACAGCTGCAATAAAAGATTCATTAACATCAGAATGTTATCAGAACACTAATGAAATGTTTCAGAGGAATCTAATGAATCAAATAAAAGCCAATACAATGACTGCATCCACATGTGGATCGCAAGCTAAAGACGGCACAACGAACCATTGCTGAACCCATTCATAGTCATTCATGCGTGTGTGTAAGAGACCCACCCCAGGCAACATCAATGTCCTTGAGTGTGCAGAAGGATACTATATAATTAGAAATTGATATCGTGGTTCTCCAGGAACAGCCCCTGCAGCAGCCCAGGCCTAGGAGGCAAAAAGCAATTGTGGACCAAGAAAAAGGAAGCCATGCAGGCTGCGTTCGGCTGCAGGATCCTTTTATTTTCTCTGACCTCTATTGTCCTTATAAACAAACACTGTAGCAGCCCAGCTAAGGCATAATTCCACGACATTTGTAGGAAAACAGTTTTAGATTTAAAGTTTCAAAGAGTCCGTGTGTTACTGTGGTGAAATTTGTTTTTGGCCACTCCAGAGTACACATAATAAAGGCAAACAGACAAACAGATGGGCAATGAACAAGGGTTACGTTTTTTTTCTTGTAGCGTTCAAAGAGATTAAAAAAAATGAGAGGATGATTCAAAAGTTTGTATGAACTTTTATTTTAGTTATCTTTACAAACAGTTACCACAAAGAGCTGCACCAAGACTCCCGGTCATCGCTTTCGTTCTCTATTATCTTGTTCACATTCAAACTTCCAATGTCAAAAACTGCAGCAGCTCCAGCCAGTTCTGACTGTGTGACACAGTTTTACAACCCGATGATGGCCAGTCATCTCACTACGCATATGCGTGGGCTACAGTAGTATAAGCAAGCTCGTAATAGTTCAGCAAAACCACCAAAGCTGTGCTGGGTACACAAGTCCAACACAGCGCACAGGCAGGTGCAGAGGCTCGCCAGTGTCTCCTGTCAGACAAAGGGTTTGGCAGAAATTGAAAGAACTGCTCCCAAATTAACATTCAGCTCACACAGTTCTGACTCTGCACATTTCATTGCAGTCACAATTGTCCTTTAGGCCATGTTGTTCCACACCATGACTAAGGAAACCGATTATTGTATTACACTAAATGTAAGAGAGATCTGATCAAAACCAGCAGTGATGAATCGGGACATTAGGAAACAGGAAACAATAACCACTCCTTGGGAAAAACTGCAGCATACAGTAACACTTGACAAGTCAAATGGCATCTATCTAATGGACTAATGGGACATTGTTGAGATCAGAACTGCAGGATGTTCAGTATGGTGGACACAGTTGGCGCAATGACCCATATTTATTAGATTCAATTCCATAACACAAGGACTTTGAAGTATTTCCTTTAAAAAAGAAAGTGGTTTTGTGGTACATCTCACTAAGACATAAAAAGACGTTTGAAACCACTGAGCTATATAATACACTGGAGTGCTGATTTTGCCGAAAAACTGAAGTCACTGGCCGCCATCTTGCTCCTCCCTACTCTCACAGGATCCCATAGGATTTGGTTGCAACAACAAGCAGTTTTCTGGCTGTGTGAAAACGTTTCACAGGTAATTCTACAGTCAGTGGATGTACTAACGCTATCAACTACTAGGAAATTAGGTGCTGAAATATTTTACATGTTATTCATATTAAATATACATATATGTATATATAAATATTTGTATATGTATATATGTATATATATGTATACATATATGTAAATATATGTTTTTGTATATTGTTATTTATATTTTTATAAATGTTATATATGTATATTTAAATAAATAAAATGCAAAATATTTCAGCACATGACTTTCTCAGTACTTGATAGTTTTAGAACATAACATAAAAGTATATGGCATTTGACATTTTAAAACTCTTAAGCCCCCCCCCCCCCCCCCCGAACATGAGAATATCCTCGTTATTCGATTATGTAGCGCACATATTCCCTAGTTACTGGGGGAAATAGGGAGTACCAATATGGCGGCTGGTGGCTTCAAAGCGACTCGTTCTAACAGCGCGCGATTAGCACTCCAGTGTTTAATATAGCTCAGTGTTTGAAACCTTTTAACCTTCCAATCAGAAAGACATATGTTGCAACAAGAGAAAAGGCTAGAGGGCCTTGCTCAGAAATCAATCAATGGCAAGACCCGCAATACTAAGTCAATAAGAACATAGATTTATATTGCACCTTACTCAATGAATACTGATTACTTACTAACAATTACAAATCGCTTTTATTTAGTCTCTTAGATTGATGAAGAGGAATTATCAAGGTTTAGGTGAAAAAGATGAATGGTATTTAATGTAAACAATTCAGCTTTCTAACATATAAAAACCCTGTCAACCAAAGTCGAACAGTTGCATCACTGGTTTTTGACTCCAGGTGTTGAAACTAATGTCCTTCCATGTATCCGCGTAACAACGGTTTTAGATTTAACAAAATAAAACCAAATGTATGGAGCATCTGTTTTCTTAAGCACCGTCTCCTTGTTGTTTTCGTGCCCTAAAGCAATGGGATGTTGTGAAATCAGCCAACAGGAAAATAAGGTAAGATCAGACCGTAATGCTGATCTAAGGCCATAAAAAATGTAAGGGATTGTTGCAGTCACCCCTCCCAAGTGACCGTTCTCACAGCAGGAGGTCATTGCATAAAGTCCCTGGCCAGGCTATGATCGGTTTATTTTCGCCCGCTGCTTTACGCAGCATAGGGGAGCTTCTCATCCTCCTCTGTGAAGGATCCGATTGGAGTTCAGAGAACCGCCACATATGAAGGCAGAATCGAAGCTAAATGCATCCCTGCCCTTCTCCAACATCAGAACTTAAACAGCTGACTGCCATGGAAACAGGCTGTTTGTAACCTTTCTCGGATGTTGCAGGAAAGCTGAGTCGAGACGGCCCAGAGTGGTCTCCTGCGGCTAGGTCGAGAGCTAAGAGTAAAGCTGATGTGAAGCCGCCCGTCAAACTGTGCAGGGTCTCCAGAGAACCAACACAGCCACGCCAGGAAGGCCGTGCGGAGGTCCCCGGACGCTCAACAGGCCGAACACGGTCCATTGGACCAAGTTCATCCAGAGATCCCAGCCGGGATTCACAGACCACCCGGCCTGAACTGCTTTCACCCTGACTGTCGCCACAGCCAGACAGTAAATGATTTTTACTGAGCAAATCATTCTTTAACATGTTATTTTCTTAAATAATGTTTTTATCTAATTCAGATGTGCATTGTGAATGGGTTGAAACACATACCAAATGTTATAAATTAGTTAAGCTAATTTGATCTCATTCCATACTCTTTAAGATGAACTTTGGTTCTCTATCTTGGATCTGCAGTGAACAAGGATTCACTGAATCATTCTGATGATTGATCACAACTATTTTATTTGTCCTTTTGTTTCTTTTGTATGTACATTGTTCCTTAGCTTTTTTATCTTAATTTTGCTTAGTAGTTTAGTCACGTTTCACTAGCCTAGTAAAGAGGAGTTGCTGCTTGAAATATAGTGTTAATTCAGATAAACAGCATTCAATAGTGGGGTTCTCTGGATGTTCATTTTATTTCTGTTAATACATTATTGAACTTGGAGAGAAGTTGTCACTCATTTATTCTGACAAATCCATTATGTGTGCAGAGTTTGCCGTTAAAAGAACGCCAGTACTCAAATCACTCTTTTAACTATTGTCATAATATCAGCAGTTTGGGCTGATATTCACTGGACAATACCTAACAGACTGAGAGTTATTTATCAAACATTAAATAACTTAAAACTGTGCGTAATGGCACAACAGCGATAATGCAGCATTTTCCTGAACTATTTCCTTCTTGTTTGTTCAAATGAATGACCAATTTGACAAAATAAAAAACTGGCATTTTTGACAAATATTTTCGACAACTGAAATTAGTTCAGAAAATGAATTCAGAAATACAGTTTTAGAGAATGGATTACTTACATTCAGCTCTCTTTTACAACACTGCACAAAGCTCTTACAAACCTTTACAAACCTTGCCTTTTTTAAATCTTAAAGCTATTGTTGGTACCATATTTTTCGGACTATGAGTCACACTTTTTTCATAGTTTGGCCGATCCTGCGACTTATAGTCAGATGCAATTTAGACATCAATTTTAAGTGGTAAATCATCCTACCAACAGTAAAACAAGAGATTGTGAAAAAAAACAAAAAAAAAAAACTTAAGCTCCTCTGGCTCCTACTGCCATTTGCAGAAATACACCGCTCCAGGTCAGAAACAGCCAATCAGAGTCAGGAAGAATGTCTGACTCTGATTGGCTGTTAGCAGTGTCAATCACTCTTGTATTTGACACTGCACTACCGTCATTCAATCTCAAGTTTGCTGGTGGGCTGCAGCTGTTGGGAGAAATGGCGGAGAAGCAACCTGCTTCTCAGGACATTTCTGGAGTGGCACCTGCTCAGAAAACAAAGACAGGTAAATGTTGGAGCAGCCTGGCAGGCTCCGCTGTGGGGGGGAGGGAAGGCTACAGCTCAGCAGAGAGAAAGAAAGGGGAAGGGACCTATAAGGTGTGTTGGTGAAATTTTCAGGCTAAGTACATGGTTTTCTTAAAACTCCCTACTGCAGCTTTAATTTAATGCCACACAAAGTGAAAAAGTGGCCTGTGTTTTCTATTTTCTGGACACATGTAAACTAGGTTACTGAGGGCTACCAGCACCAAGGTACACAAAGATCTCTAAAGTCACATAAACCAAAACAGCAAAAAATATTTCTCCACATTGTTCCTCCTGCTCAAGAAGGATAGAATGAGGCACATGACAAAGTGGTGGGAAATTTCTGCAGGTTTAGGGAGCATGGAGGAATGCTGCACTGCCCCTTCCCCACCCTTTGCTGTGCGCCACTGATCAGCTGGTTGAAAGAAGGATACTGCACTTTTCCCTAACAAGATAGACAAATAGCTCTGTTTAGAAATATTTATATTTTTACAGAGTGCGGAAAACTAAACAGTGTCCCATCACTCCTGTAATCGAACTGCAATTTAGTGGGTCTGGATTCTGAAATTTAAGTTAATTTAATATATTAAAATCAAAATAACAATGAAAAATTATACTGCCAAGATAGATATATTTGTAGCTAACATGGCAGCAGTATAAATAACTTTTGCGTTTCTGTTTTTAAATCAAAGCAACAGTGTTTCTTTAAAGCTTTTGTGAAAATACGACGAAAATATTGTTTATTTTAATTATATTTTGTAACATACTGAGAATTGAATACCGGCCCATGCCTTCAGAGAATCAGCACAATATTTAAATCAGCCCTAGAAGACAACATTGTTCCCGCTCCTTCCATTTAATGTCCATAATATCAACAGAGTTAATCTGCTGCTTAGAGAATAATCTAATAAGAAGACCATTGGATGATAACACAAAAGAGATTTAGATCCAAGCTTATTTTAGATAACTCTTCAACAACACGATGAGAATAGCTAAATCAATATTTATCCAGTTTTATCAGCGCGTCATTGATGGGAGCTTAAAGGTATTCGGCTCTCCTTCACCACGTCACACACATACGTTTGTCACACCCTCCCAGAGGACTGACTCAAGACTTTGCCTAATCAAAGGTCTGAGTCACTGTCACATAAAAAGATCAGGAGCTACAAAGCACGCTTAATATTTAAACGGCACATAATAATGAGGACTGCTGACCTTCAGCCTCTGTGCCTGTGACATTAACTAAGCTGTATCTAATACCGCAGGCCAGAGGGAGACGTAGACAGGTGACGCTCATTAAAGTAAGAAATGCGTATTGAATTCAATGTAGGTCATCGCAGCGGACATAACAGGATGGTGCAAATTACTAGTCATTATCAGGTCAGTAAAAGTGACTTGTTGCTGAACTGTCCTGTATGCCATGTAGCGAAGCAATAAGTCATGTTGTGCTAAATGTCACAGAAACCTTTCTTATTCTCATACGTTAACATTCCAGAGCACTTTGTTGTTATCTTAGATTTATTACCCCACGTAATTTTACTCTATTTCCAATTATAAAAGGTGGTGATATCATTACGAGAGTCCGACTGCTCCTTCTTCATCCTTTTTTTGTTGTTTTTTTTACATAATTTCACAGTTTTTTTTTTTTGATTCTTATTCACGCTGAAACTGAAGAAGAAATTTATATAATCAGCATTGATTAACATAAAATTTTATACTGCAGCGGCGGTAGCATCACACTGTATAATCCATAAGGACATAATAAACAACAATTGCCAGTAAAATCTCCCGCAGAGGGTTTATTGTCTGTTAAGTGTGCGGGATTAATCACCAAACTGGGAGGTTTACAGCAGGCGGCGAAGAGGGTGAAAATATATGAAAGACAAAAAGGCTACTGGGTAACACAAGTTGAATTCAAGTCAAAGCAAATGATCACGGGTCAGAGCGAGGGCTGCCAGTGCCTTCTCTCTGACCTGACACTGACAAACCGTATTAACAGAATAAACAAACAGGAGAGGTCCCTCATTAGAATACATTTTAAACCCTTTATGCCAGGACCTTTCAGCCAAAGTAAAAAAGTATTTCTGCCCTTTCTCACATTTGGCATTGACTTATTTTAGTTAATTATGATGTAGAAGATTTTAAATAGCAACAACTGTCCACAAATATCTTAACATTAAGTAGGTGTAGCCCTTGGATTGCCGCCAAAGAGCACCAGAAAATTATGAGTGGGGGGTTCGTAGTTTTTATAAGTGTCAATGAAATTTGATGCAGCAAATAATAGTAATATGGATATGAAGGATTTACTGATCCCAGGCTATAATGGGTAAAAATGTGACATGCATGCTAATTATCTGCTATTAATGATTCAACAAATATCACACAACATGCTCAAACTGTGTTGAAACAAGCCACAAAAAAAAGAAAAATAAAGGAATTAACCTGTTATAGTTCTTTGCATTTGTATTCAATTGCTATGGTTCATTTCTTTTCATTACTGCACCTTTAAACGACCCAGCTGAATAGGAGTAAATGTGGTTTGAGAAGAGGGAGGCTTCACTTTTAAATTTACTGTGTAGATACATTATATTTTCCCGGTTTATTGCGAAAAAATTTCCTTCTGTCTGCAGGGAACTGGACCAGGTCTTGGCTGCAGAAATGAAAAGTAATGTGGTGATCTAAATTACCTTTTAATGTTTTTAGCTACTTCAGGAATAAATGCTTTGTTGTTTTTTTTACCAAACCAAGCACCATATAATTCTTCTCACATCTTGATGCAAAGCTAGAAGCTTCCAGAGAGGGTTCCTATTGTTTTCTATCATAGCCAGAGCTTTTAAGTCTACCTGTATATCAGGTGAAAGTCCCTCGACTCTCTGTTCCTCAGAGGACCCTGCTGATGCTTATTAGAGTAAACCCAAACCTCTTTTCTTGTTTGGTGAATATAAGAATCAAGACTTTTTATTGTCACTATGTAACCATAAATAGTTTTTAAATATTTTTTTTTAGAAGTGAATAGCCACAACTTACAATCAGTCCATTCTGGGTCAGCGTTCAGGTCTTACTGCCAACTTCAGCCAGAGTTATGCCACCTCTTGCTGTGCGCACACCCGCTCCCCGTTTGGCTCCACAGCTGCTCTACAGTGAGCTGCGTCCTTTTATCACAGTCCTGTTCGAGCATTGATCGTAGCAGTCTGACAGCCCTGAACCTGAACATGCCACATGTGCGCAAATAACCATTTTCGTCATCCTTCTTTTTTCTTTTGACTCATTGTCACGTTATGGTGGAGTGAGTAGGTATATTAAAGGAGTGCGTTTGGTTCACTCTTCCCAGTGGCTTGTAGCTAGAACCTGGCCAGCCAGATTGTCCCTGTGTAGCACTGTAGTTCTGCACATTATCAATCTGGGAATGCTCCAATTAAATCCGTTTGGGGAAAGGAGGGAATTTAAGCAGAACCCTCTGAGTTGATTGGGCGAAGTGGCACCTAATGTCCGCCTACAAAAGGTTGGTTTTAGACGGTATCAAATTGAAAAGATAAGTAGCAGGCGTTATAAGAACCGATAAGAAGGTAAGCTAGTCAAGGCACTTCTTGCTGTTCTACTACCAAAGAAGAAATCGTGGATTCTTTCAAAACAGATGTGATCGCAGCAGCTCGATTATTGCAAAAAATTATAATCACGATTATTTTGATTGGAATTGAGATCTCGATTATTTAACAAGATTATTCATCAACTTTGATAATCAACTGTTTAATCTGTAGAAAACGAGCATCCAAAGTCATGTATGTGTATGACAGTACATAAAAACACAGGATTAAATTGATTTCCTCTGTATAAAATGGCTTTTGAGTGTTGGATTTTATGCATGGTTAGAAATAGGGGAAAACAAGCACAGCATCATTGACTTACCATTGTTGCATTTCGCTGCATTTCCCACTGTTATTCCTACACAGAACATCAGCAGTGCTGTCACATATCCATACACACATTTACATTCATTAGTCTCTCAACCTTGGAGTTAATAGGTACATGCATATGTACAAGTAACGTGCTAACATATGCCACCACCTTGCCTTGAATTAGATTATAATTCTGCTGCTCAGATGGTTGCATAAAATTAGATGTTCTCTTTAGAATGAAATAAGAAAGTTCACTCAGATGCTACAAAACTACGCAAAATTCTTGTTTTGTTTGATCAGCTGCCCACCTAGGTTAACGCATCAAAAATGTAGCATGTAATCAGTTAAGCAACAGTTAGAAAGTAAAAATTCAACACCCTTTGAATGTGAATCAGTGCCAGTAATTATATCACAAAGAAATCCCTACAACAACAAAATAGCAAAAACACGATTTACCTGCAGGCTGTGAGTGCCACTACCATGCAGCTCGACATCCTGAGCTTCAAGTGCACCAAATCGCACACGTCTCTGGCATGAATCTGACTCATGCGGCTCAATTAGGACAATCTTATGTGCAGTGCCCACGTTCCCCTCAGAGCACAGAAACACAAATTGCATATGTTCATGTCCAGATTATCCATTTGATCTCTAAATCCCATAATCCAGCAAACATCGAAAAATAAATCACACATCCCCAAACGGATTCAGATGATGAACTGGAGCAAAGAGCAGCTGAAACAACAGATAATGTACCGGAAATAAAGTTCATCCTTTCCTGTTTTTTTTGGGTTTTTTTAACAGAACTCCAATGCTAGATTATACTACATAACTTAATTCAAGATGCTCTACTAAAAAGCAGATTAAGAATCATTCTTTTATCATTCAGTATCATTATTTTCTTTTTTCTATCAATATTCTCTATTTTTGGCTCTCCCAATGCAGAAACATGGAGTTGCTTTAACAGCCTTAAGTGATGACACAGAGGTCCAAAACTACTACTTCAAATATATTAAAATTGTTTGATCAGATAACGAAATATTCTGAAAATCAAGGGGGCACCCGCACTAACTCCATCCTCCTGTTGGCATTCTTTTACTTTGTGCTACCTAATGCGGAGAAACAAAACAGGACAGGCGTAACTCAACTTCATTGTGTTCTTAAGGATTATCCTCACCAGGCTAATCCCTGTTTCTCTGTGCACTGAATGAAAAATAAAAATGTTACTTGCCAGTAGTTTTATTCAAAAAGACAGAGGAGCAGATAAGCAGCCAGTGGATCGTCTAACAATCGGATTTAGCTCGTGTTGTAAAACATGTCAAAATCCTTTCCACCATCGAGTCAAATCCCACTATTATGTCACTGCGCTTTGAAGCACACACACTCATACACACACACACACACACACTCACAAAATGTAACAATGATGATAATTTTTTATAATCTGTTTTGTCTGTATACATAGCAGAAATTCAGTACTAAAAATGTTGGGGTCTTTATATAAAAACAAACATGTCTAATTTAAATCCAATTATCAGTTCAATCCATTTCAGAGGCAGCTCATATCATTATAATCGTATTTACATTTAATCCAATAACAGAAAGACAAATTGAGGTTCAGATGTAACACATATAGAGACCGGTAGAATAGAAGATTATCTGACAAATTAGTCACAACTCTAAAGGACAATTTGTCAGTAAAATTACAACAAAAAGAATTTAACCAGAAATTCAGTTGAAGTAAAACAAAGAAAAAAGTGGTAAGCTAGTTTTCTGAACCCTCTAGGAACTATTTTTCAAAAAAGTAAAAAATGTATGTATGTATGTATGTGTGTGTGTGTGTGTGTGTGTGTGTGTGTGAGTGTGTGTGTGTGTGTGTGTGTGTGTGTGTGTGTGTGTGTGTGTACCCCGCCTCATTGCAGATGCATTGTGGAGACATCAAAATTATATTATATTATCCATCCATCCATCCATCCATCCATTTTCTGTCACACTTGTCCCTTGTGGGGTCACGAGGGGTGCTGGTGCCTATCTCCAGCATTAAATGGGCAAGAGGCGGGGTACACCCTGGACAGGTCGCCAGTCTGTTGCAGGGCTATATTATATTATATTATATTATTGGCTAAAACCAACATTTTCTAGGCAAGCACTAAGTGTCACTTCGCCCAATCAGCTTGGAGAGTTCAATGCTCAATGCTCAATGTCCCTCCTTTCCCCGAACGGATTCCACGGGACCAGTCCCAGACTATAGAGTGCTACACATGATCAATCTGGCTTGCCAGGTTAGTATAGTATTGCAACTAACTAATGACACTAAAGTTATGTGCCTCACTGCTTGCATCGGGGTTAGATTAAGGAAAGAATACCAGAAATGGAATATAAGGAATCTGGGCTGCCTTTGATCATGTCCAATTTTAAATTTGCTGTTCAGGTCAAACCTGAACAGCATAATTCTACACTGACAAGAGATGTATTATTACACAGATTAAGATTTATGAAACCTTTTCTTTACGTTTGAGCCACAAAAAAATAAAAATTTACAATGGGTTTGTCATTAGCACCACATTTGAATGGGACAAACAAGAAAATTACAATGCAGTCATATTCAATAAATTAGAATATGCATTTCTAAGAGGCTTGTTTGTCATGTTAAAAGTGCCTTTTGAAAAAAGCATAACCTTCAAGAAAGTATTAAACATACTATATAGACTTATTATACACAAAACGAAAATGATTTCACATATCAGTCTTTATTGCCGCCTTTAACAGAGAGTTTCTAATTTTTGAAACCTTTAGTATATTTGTTAAAACAAACAATGGGAATATTTAAGGGCAAGACACATTGTTGATGTAAGGTGTCTATCATTTTCTATCAAACCTTGCACACCAACATTATCTGGTGCAGGTTGTTAATGCACCAAGACAGGCACCAAGCCTTGATGTTGAAAAATCACGATCCAATACTGAAGTATTGGGGGGGGGGGGGGGACACGACACGTCAAAGTGGGTGTTAAAGCAGCAGCTCACATGCCATGACCTCCAGCTGGAAACACGGCAGCACATTTCACAGCATCAGCCTCGTCTTTTTACCAGCGCTGGGCTGGCTCAAGCGTGCACAGCTTGCCTATAAAACCTTATCAGCAGAGAATAACAAGTACATCTCTGATCTCTTGTTAAGACAGACAAATACCTTCCTCTTCGCTTACAAGCGCTCCTTTGTGAAACATAAAGGGTGTGTGTGTGTGTGTGCGCGCGCGTGTGTCAGTGAGCATGTTGGATCTGGGCTACCAGTGTTCGGCTACACCTCAGAGGGAATTGTCCCCTCACGCTTGTCATTGTAGAGCCTGAGCAGCAAAGACACAGAAACAGATGAAGCGCAGCCGGCGAACACTCTCCCACCGGGACGTTACATTACCGTGACGCGCACGGTAACGACAACCTGCACCTCTTTCATGACTGCAGTGCTGAATGGCAATACAAAAAAAAAAAAACACCTACATGCCAGCCACACTAAAGATTTGTTGCCCCATAAAAAAACACCACCCCCCCTGAAGGTAAAGTCATTTACTTTTATTTCATAGTGTTTTATTTTGGTAAAACTGGTAAAAGCACGTAAAGACTTCCAAAAAAAAAAAAACTATCTTTTTTTTAAGCATAGCCTCAGTTCATAACCTCACTTTTTCTCATTCAAACCCAAAGTCTAAGGCCCACCCATACCTCAAAGAGCAGCGGCTATCACATTATCGCTTTTAAAAGGGAATTAAACGGAGGGATTAAATAAATCATGCTCCACATGGCCAGGAGAGGGTAACAGAAATTAACGGCTAATTTTAGCTGTCTGCAGGAGAGCTAGCAGGCATCGTATCTTGGAGAGGACAGGGGTGGGGGGTAGGGTGGGGGGGGGGGGGGGGGGGTGAGCGGTGCACAGCTCTGAAAACCCCAACTGGCTCACAGGAAACATCCCTCTACTGGAATTTATATCCCACTCACTGAGGCTGATCTAAATCACAGTGTGGGGAATGTAAAAGGTTATGGCACTCATTTAAAGTGAATTCTTACGCCTTTAACTTAAACCATCTGCCTCATGATCATGTGGATACGTAGGAAGTATCAAGTCTCTCTGGAAATGTGCGGCATGCCTGTGGTCAGGGAGAGGTCACCTCCTCTCTCCTGTATTCGCTGATAATCAGTGCATTGTCTCTTTTTTTCACAAGCGTTGTTTTTTTTTTGTTTTTTTCCGAGAGGACGTGATTCAGTCACTGAGGCGAGGACGTGACCTCTAGACCAGGTTAGCGGATCCAGTAGATCACAGCAACTTTTTAAATGACTAAACAGTATGGCTGATGTTCGGCACGCTGAGGAAAACCAGACCAAATCACAGCTGACCACCACATAACCACTGAAAAAGAGGCCTGCAGAAAACCGACAAGGACCCACAAGAATGAACATGATTTAGCCTCATACGTATAGATATATATGCTGCAGGGAAAAAAAACATTATTGATCGAAGCTGGCCCAAACAGTCATCCGTTACTTGCTGATTACAGGTGAAATTTTGCAGTCTCTGCCTGTGAGATCAGCAGGGGGGCCCACCGACGGGGGAGCATACACACGAATGATAAACAGACTAAGTAACCTTATCGCTTCAGCTGACAACAAGACGCCAACAGAATGTTAATAGGCTTGATATGTTTTCTTTCTTTCTTTTTCATCTCGAAATAATCAATAAATATAGCACGTGCCAATGGCCAAGTGCAGGTACATGCACAAGTTAATTGATAAATCAACCAACTCAAGCAATGCTACTGGGTTTGCAGCTTAAACAAGAGAACAGCGTTCAGTTTCTCCAAAGGACCTGTCAGGGAGCAGTAATGTACCTGTGCTTCCGCTAACTGTTGGAAATGGGACTGAAAATAATGTGATTAATGAGTAATTTCTGGTGCAAAGAGAGTACTACAAATATAACATTTTCTCAAGAGGAGCCAAGAGAATAACCTAAAGGTAACAGTTTCTTTTTTAATGAGTGGTAGAAAAAAAGAGTGGTAGAAACTAGTTTTTGATTAAAGCAAAACGTGAGTGCAGTTGTTCCTAATGCCTGCAGTGAGTGCTGCTCATTTTAAACCCTTCACTATAACCACTTAGTACATACTTAGATAACCTAAAGTAGTTTTCTATAGGCTATTTATGTCTACAGTAAAGAAAATGGAGTTAAATTATGCTGCTCAGATATATTCTGGCTGAATCACTTGCCAAAAGTAGCGCTACTTTGTACCAACACATTGCCACTTCATCCCTTATTACCTTTATGCCTTTACAGCTGTAAACAAACAAGTTAATCTGGATGTACATGAATCTGTTGTGTTCTCAGGACTGGTCAAAAGTTAATCTAGACTGTTGCAGTGACTGGTGCACAAACTTCAAATTCAAATGCACAGTGTATTGTGCAGATGCAAGTATCTATAACCTTTCTGTATGTCTCATTGTGGTGGTGGTGGGGGGGGGGGGGGTGGTCTAACTACTAGCGCGAGCCTCAAGAAGAAGTGCAATGCAGTCCCATATAAAGCGGCGCATTCCTTTGAAAGCCGTATCTCTGCTTCACTAAGACAAGAAAAGTACTGCATCAGCCCTCTGCAACACACCACTCGGGCCCATAGATGCATCCCCTGATAACCACCGTAACCTTAGAGATCATAGTTGTGCTTACATCGGCACACAGATCAGTGTCCTGGGATCGTTCGGCACTGCAGTGAGCGTCTCTCCTCTCGCCTGCCGAAAGGACAGCTTGCTCGGTACACACCGACAAACTCTCCGCAGGCGACACGGAGGAACAGCAGCCTTCATCTGCTGTTGCAACAACAGATGAGAGATCCATTTCAGCATGCATGTAAACGCTCCCTCCAGCAGACAATCCGCATACAGCCGCTTTAACTGCATGCAAACCAAAGCACTTCATACCCCAGCTTTAGCAGAGACTTCCTGAGCGGGCGGCTCAGTGGCACTACAAACCTACATATGTGTTAGCGGACGGGCTGGATACACACCTGCGAGTCGCCCCGCACCCTGGCTGCCTCTTGTAAGGGGCGTGGGAGCTTGATTGTCCTGGCTTGCCCAGCATGTTAGCTGCCGGTCTGTTATTTGCCGTGCTGTGCTCGTCTCTGTGGTGCCTGAGCGTGTGTGTGTGTGTGTGTTTGTGTGTGTGTGTGTGTGTGTGTGTGTGTGTGTGTGCACTTCTCGCAGCTGGTGGTGCTGCTGATGCTGACGTCCTCTGCTGTGCACCGTGGCGTCAATTCATTCAAAACGACCTGCTTCCCGCCTCTCCTGTGTTGTGGAGCTAAAAATACATACGATCGGCAAACTGTCCCTCCTCCCTGCCAGCCGCATACACTTGTCACTGGGGCTTTTTAAGGCCAGTCAAGCACCCGGCTTTAATCATGGAAGAAGTTTGAAAAGGCAAGTAGGAGAGATCAGCGCCCCTTAACCTATAAAATCCCATTTAAATATTTCCTATTCTCTTCTCGTAGTTGTATTCCTTTCTCTCCTCACTTCAGCGTCTGTAATGAATGCATTCCTGAGCAGAGCTCTGCTGTGTATGCACCTCCCCGGACTGGACACTCTGCCTGCTTCATTCCCTCTGCAGTCATGCGGGAAATCCACAGCAGAAAATCAGAGAATCAGGAGGAAGAAAGGAAGGCGAGAAGGAGGGAATGCAGAAAAAAAACTGAAGAAAGTTATAAAGGCTAAACTTTGACATCCTGCGCAGCTAATACGCAGATTTTGAATAATAGGTACATTTATTTTCTAAATAGTAACTGCTTAAAATTTGCAGACTGCACTAAAATTTCCTTTCGAAAATGTAAATTATAATTATTCCGAATGCAACACGGGTTTTTCTATGTCCCTTAGTCACATTACACAGCACAGCTTCACTGTCCAAGAGGATCTCTCCAGCTTAAACAGGAAATGCTGCCAGATGCATCCAGATGAGATGAACAAGGGGGGGGGGGCATGCAAGTCAGAAAAAAAAGACATGAGAAATGGAAGTGAATGCTGGGCTATGACCCAACAGCTGAGGAGACGTTTTCTATCAGCTAATATGGAGAGCTCATAGATGAGAAATACCTTCTGCACCAGGACTCAGGGACTTCAGATTAAAGTGACAATACCTGGACCCACACACACACACACACACACACACAGGAAGGGAGGGTTGCATCCATCTGCTGGTGCCCTCGTCCCGTGTTGCCCTCAGCAGACTTTCATCCTCTGCTGCTCCTTCTCATCCATCTCCAGCTCACCCTCCTTCGCATCTCGTTAACATACCTCAGGAGTCTCGCCCTCACGTGGCGAGTAAAGACCTCGTCAGCAATATGATCACGGTGCCATTCTGACAGATATCTGTGCTTAACGACCACCAATGGCCGTTTCAACGACCGTTTAAGTCATCTCTTGTGATTCCTTTAACTATATGAAAAACGAAATATGAGAAATAATTTAAATTTAAACAGGGGTAAGAAAAATGCCTAGTGCAGAAGCAGCTATGACTATTGCTCCAGAAAATATGCATTTACACAGTTAAAAGTTTGCATCTAGTACAAATACAGGACCAAGGAAAAAGACGCAACATTAGTCAATATTGAGGGAGAATATTTAGCATCAGCATTTACACTAACATTTTATAGAATTTTAAATGTATATTGCTGCTATTCTAAAATTATTTAAAAAAAAACAACGTTTTTTAAGTCCCCTATACATTATCTGGTTCCATGTTGCTGCAAATCCTCCAATTTTAGTTTAATACCAACTGTTAGAGAAACTGCAGTGAAATGAGCTTTCACAGTATGGATCGTTATAGATTTTGTTGCAAACCTGTATCCCACAACACACACAACTCTAGATTTTTTGTCACATATCAAAATATAAAGAAAGGGCATTTCAGATTGGAAGAGGAATGTTGAGGAATCCATGTTGATCAATGGCCTGAATGTCACTAATCTTAAATACAATCTGTGAATTCAACTCCTTGACTGAGAGTCTGTTAAGAAAGCTAAAGATCAGGGTGATGGTAATTAGGCCTTCCAAGTCAAGAAACAAACGCATGGTTACCAAAAAACAAATTTAAATCCAAATCTGCCAGGGGTTTAAATAATTATGAATCTGACTGTACTTTTATCTGAAAAAAAAAGTTGAAAATAACTTGGATTAGGTACAATCCAATAATTAATCACAAAACTTAGTGTGAAATTTCATCCATATTAATGTTACTCAGTCCAAATTCGAGAATCTTACTTTAAACCTCTTCATGTTTCAGAATAACATCCATTGAATCCATTATGGATGGATGGATGGATGGATGGATGGATGGATGGATGGATGGATGGATGGATGGATGGATGGATGGATGGATGGATGGATAACTGATTAACTAATTTACTTTTCAATCCTTCTTTTAGGATTTATTTTTACGAACAACTTGGAACTTTAAGAAGTTAAACTTTCATTTACCTTGGTATGATAAAAGGTTGTTGTAGGAATTGCAAAGGTAAACATAATTTGCTGTATTTCAGCTTATACTGTAGTAGCTGTACTAGCAGCAATGGAATTCAGTTAAATAACAAAATGAATCATAAAAATAAGACCAGAAGTACGGAGTACCTTTAAGTAAACATATAACAATAAATGCTAATCTTTCTGTAACAGCACTGAAAGCGGTAAAGACTGTGTTCCATTTTCCCCTGAAGTAGGACATAATAACCAAGTGAATCAACTTGAAGAGGGAAACTTGTTGGATTTGCAACATCTTTATGAGCACAACAATATACTTATCTATGTTTTTCTGTATGAATCTGGCTACAAATAGATGTACAGTAATATGTGTGACTGTTTCGAAGATATAAAATCAGAAGTGCAAACAGAGAGTTGAGTACTGCAGGCGTCTCTGTGTTTTATATCTGAATTGGCCATTTTGGATTTTGAGATTTGGGTTGGTGAGAAATCTCCAATTTTCTTAGATGGAATTCCAATTTTAGGGAGATTTCCAGTTATTTTTATCTATTGTGTTAGGGTGTCTTGTGTATCTCTGTTTTCTTTTGTTTCCTGTTGTTTGTTTGTTTGTTTTTAGTGTCTTAGTTTGTTTTTGTGTTCTGCTCTTTGTACACTGGAATTTTTTCTGTTACATGTTGCCCTTGGTTTGATAGTTCCTTTGTATCCCTGCTCAGCTCAATTCAGGTTAATTAGTCCGCCTTCATCAGTCTCCTTGCGTTCCTTCTGTCCCAGCTGCTTCACATATCTCCTGATTGACTCCACTTGTCCTTGGGTATATATGCTCACTGGTTCTCGTGGTTTTTTGTTGGGTACTAATGTTACACTGCCCCATTCTCCATTTGGCTACCGTGCTTGCCGTTGCCAGTTACTCTGTCTGGGCTCTATGTCCTATTCTCATTTCATTTTGATTATTACAGATATCTGTTCTCACCTCATTCAATCAAGGTATCTTTGGTCCTTCAAAAAACAAAACTTGAAAGGGAAATCTAAATTTCTGCCCACAAATTGAGCTCAACAATAATGTAGCATCAGCTTTTCTTACACCCACTAAACACTAAGGTTATGAGATATCAGCTGCATTTGGACATTTCCCAAACACTCATTTCATACATTCTCGTGGGCAATGCTGGCTACAGAGAACTTTCTTCCTGTTTATCTACTACATTTTTATTACATATTCTCATTCTACACTTTCACCTGAATGCAATTTTACAATACCATCAATAGGCTGATATTTGCAACTACCAAAGAGTCAAATGCATCAACACAAGCGTGCAGATTCTTAAAGTAACCGTACGCAAGCATCTAACAACTGTTATGATACAAAATATTACTAAACAGCAAAGAAGTATTACTTAAAATGCAGATAAAATGAAAAGAAACTGAGTAAACAAAAATATTTAAATGCAGAATAGAAATAAACAGAACCTAACTTTAGCAAGCTGACAGTGAACAGGGCTAGCTTCTGTGTGTAGAGCAGAGCAGCTATACGAGCCATTTATCCCTGTCTTCAGCCACCATCATTCCATAGCTATCAGAAACATAAATACTCCCAGTAAAATTATGGAACCCTTTCTCAGTACTAAATGTTAGTACTCACCAGTCAATGGAGAAACTAAGAAGACAAGATCCTTTTCTTAAGTGTCCATTTTTGTCCCTGACAAAAAGGAGTGTTTCTCTCAGCTTGCGTTATGCATTGAAAGTGAATCAGCTTGATGAGTGTGCTGGATAGGCCACAGAGAGGAGTGTCAGAGAAGGAGATGTGCTGTTTCAGCCCTATCTCCCTCTTAACTCTTGACAACACAGGGATACTCCCAACACTTACGGAAACCAGCTCTACCTTGCTAGGAATAAAATCACAACAGAGGCTGGCAACAGAAGGAAAGGGGGCTGGACCCGACGTCCCCCTCGTCTCCGGCTACCATAGAAGAGTAGTAATCACCTCGCTGCGTTGTCCAGAAAAGTGCTGACCTTGGTCTCCGAATGCAACCAGAGACCTCCGATTCACCCAGAGTCAACTTTATCAGATCCCACCCAGACAGCCGGTGGGAACGAGGGATGAAGGATGGAGAGAGAAGCTGAGTGGCAGCTCAGGCTGCTGGAGGGACGGTTCAATAACCCACAGACAGACATATAGATAAGAGCAGAGGGCTGGACGAAGGAAGTGTAGGTCGATTCTACACACACATGTGTAAACTATGAAGTAAACAGCATAATGTAGTGACTACAACCAATAAAAACGCGACACATCTCTCATGCACAACTCCACAGAGTTTTGCGGGAACAAAGGCACAGGAAATACTCTTGTCACTAAAATCAACAATTAATTGAATTTTTAAGGTTTAAAACCAACCATGTGTCTAGGATACCAGTGTTAGACAAACTGTGCACAGCTGACATCTAATCACAGCAACAGAGATGTATACTGGAATGAGGAGCGATGAGCGAAGGGCTGTGCATTTGTAAAGAAAATGAATTTGGATAGCTTCACAAGGAATAACACAGCTGTGTGGTCAGTGTGTTCAATAATGCTGCAGAGGGTGAAATTGCCTTTAAACTGCACATCTGCGCTGACTTGCATTGGCCAGAACAATGTGTTCATTTGTCTTATTCACACTCAATATTCCATTAATGACAATAGCAATATGCGATCAGGTGATAGTGAGATAGACATTTTTGGAGCTTATGCATGCTGTTAATTAGCTGCTGAATAGAAGCTTTTGTGGTGATGACATTGTGTTAGTGTCAGAGAGTGTACAAAGTCAATGAATTGCAGCATTTAATCTTTAGTATTTATTGTCAGATATGCAACCTACTGTATTGTTTTTATCTCGGCTCTAATTTGTTTTAAACTGTGTTTTCGTCCTAGAAGTATTCAGATCAGCAACTTGTATCAGGAGATGTTGCAGGTCCTCCTCCTGCCAGCTCACTGCTGCATTTTTAGTCTAACACTGAGCTCTATCAGAGTCCGCTGACGTTTCCTCACTTTCTTGTATCACAATTCAGTTTGAAAGGGCTAGGGAGAGTATTTACTTGGTTGTAGTCTGCCATTTGGCAGCTAGATGTCACAATAGTCTACACATCCTTTGAAAAAGACACGATATAAATGAAAAGAGCAATTACTGACAGAAAACTTATTTATTCAGGTTAATAAGACAGCAGAATTTCCCCAGGCTATTAAACTGCTGAACTGTCAATAACAGCCCTTCTTAGAAAACCTCTGTGCTGCTGGACACACACACACACGCACACACACACACACACGCACACACACAACTATGCCTTTGACTCTGTTTTCTGTTCGGCACAACACACAAACATGCAGAACCATTTTTTTGTTACAAAGAGGCTATAGAGTAACATATTTGCAATTTGTTGCTATTTCATTGTTTTTATATTTCAGTTTTTATTTGTTTGATTCTACAAATCCAGTTAACTGAAACACAGAGAGTTACTCCCGGCTGTAGTTTTAGGCATGAGCTAATTTCATAAGAGCTATTGTGATGACGTTTCGTTCATGCTACACTGTCGTGTTTCTGTGTGAATGACAATACAAGTCTGTCTATCTATAGCATTACCATCTTCAACAAAGCAGCGATTTCAATAAGGATTGACTCCTTGGCTCATTCCTTCCAATCACAGCTCAGCAAAAGTTAACTTTATCTCTTTTTTGAGAGATTTTCCCTGCAGGACCCATAGCTGCCAGATTCCACCAACGACTGAATTTTGGATAATAATAATCAAACATAGTTTAACAAAGTTTCTTCTGACCCAAAATTCAGTGTATGTAACTCTTTATTAACTTGTTAAAAAATAATAACTAAGTACAAGTGCTGATTCACTCTTCAGAAATGTGGCCTTACAATGGCTGTGAAGATAACTGATTTACTTGATTTACTTTTGCTTCTTCAGATTAAACTTTGGACCACAATCTGCACAATGTGCTGTGCATGACTCTTCGCTTCTCTTCATTCCACCTCCTTGAAAATGTCACAGCTACTAATACCAAAATGTGTTGGAGTAGTAAACACTGTCAACTGACCCTGGGTTCAACTCCAACGGTCAGGTATTCTTTCTGATGCTTTACAGCCACTCCCACAGTCCAGAGACCCTGAAGGTATGTGAATAAATTATTCTTGATGCGTGAATGTCTGTTTTTCAGTGATGGATGACTTTCTGTTTAGAGTCTATAGCCCACTGTCAACCGGGGTGTCCCAGAGGGAAAAGCATGTAGGATGGACACGTTTATTATTATTGATGTAGATGTAACAACCAGGTCGATACTGAATTCCAGTTTTCTTGGGGGTCTCACCTGCCGGAACCAATCTCGACTAACTACAAGTTTGTTTTATATAAACTACAACATATCAAAAAAAAAAAAAAAAAAAAAAAAAAAGATTCTTTGACATAGGCAGTAGTTTTTACTCTAACAGTATTATTATCACAAGTTGGTTCTTTACCTTCATGTGATTTTTAATAAACTCAAAAAAAAAAGGGTAAATGGATTCCATTACAGGCAAAAAAAAAAAAAAGCTCTTTAGAGAATGAGGGAGATCAGATTTTTCAGTATTTAATGTGCCACTCCTCAATCAGCCAATTAAAGGAACGTTTTCTGCCACCAATACGTTCCTGATTGATTGGTGTAGCTCTAGTTATTATTTAAGGCTTTCATTTTCATAATCCTTAAGTTTAGACTCTTTGTATATTTTTTGTAAAGACCAAAAAGGTTTAGAATGTGAAAAGTTGCACACATTTAAGAAGAGCTATGAAAAAAAAAAGAAGAGCTATGGAGAAAAATAGCAGAACAATCTAAATATATATAAATAAATGTATGTGTATGTGTGTGTATGTGTGTGTGTGCGCGTGCACGCATATATGTTTCACTTTAATGATTAATGTTGTTTTGATTTATTTTTAATATAAGAGCTACTGGTATAGATCATTTCAACATTGTTTCTATACTGGATAGAGAACGACAGCATGGCATGTTTCTTCCCTAAAAGCCAGTGCACATCACACTTTCTCTTTTGATAGGGACACTTTTCTCACATATAGTATTGTTTCTATTGCATATAATTTTAATTACAACTGTGTAATATTTTATCCACAATAGCAATAACCCAAAAACCTTTCTGATACGCTATCTATGTAGTCTCGTGATGTTATCCATCTGACACTTTTGTAGCAACAAACTAAATCACTTTTCTTCCCGTCCTCATGGGCAGACGAGAGGAGAGTAAAACTGTGTTTATCCTGCAGTGGCTCAAGTCCCAACAGAGGTTCTGACAGAATGCGGCAGAAACAACTGCTGTCTAAAATCTTTAAAACAAAGAGCAAACAAACTCTGCCCTTACTGAAGGAAACTGACATCTTACTAAGGTTGGTTCTTGAACAACCGACTGTGACAAAGAACAATTAAAACGAAATAAATATAGTTAAGTATATATTTTACATGTAATAATACATGAATATATGAATATTACATGAATTCAGTTTTGCTGTACATTGTTGCATCAATTTATCTCCATGCCAATATAAAAACACTGAAATGAACATCAATTTTAAACTAAGCTTGGACCTAAATTTTTCCAGTTACCTTGCCTCAGTCTGCTTTGTCTCCTCCACCAAACTGTGGGGCTGCACTTTTGTTTCATCGTCAGCCGACTTGATCCCCAAACTCCGAGGCAAGCAACTGCAGCAGCAGGTCCCCATCCTGGCTCGGGCATCTCCCCTGTTCTGTCTGCGCTCTGACTCCCGCTGCTGCTCCAGCTCTGACTTTCTTAACCTGCCTTAGCCGTACGGACAGGGACTGACTCATCACAAATAATGCATGTCACCACACAGAGCGCACATCAGGCCCTCGGATCTTAAGGTGGTCAATCATTGCAGGTTCCTGGGTTAAATGTTGCAAGTCATGACAAGGCCTGATGGAGAGCTTCCCGCCTATCCTGCAGGACAACCTTCCACTGTACCAGACACTAAATCTGTTCTTTGTTTTCTCTCTTTGAAGGCCTAAACAGGGCAGTGCATTATTTAGGCTTCATAATAACTCACCCTGGACATGTCATCAACAACACACCACTGTTTATTAACCAATGTGACCTCCAGGGAGGGTTCATATTGCCTGACAAACAACAACACACAGAGAACCTCAAATCTGATGCATTATATAGATTTATGGGATGCTATGATGATATAATAATCAATATAAACAAAAGGGACAGAAAAAGTGTTTTGATTTAGATTTTGTTGTTTCTTTTATTTATTTTTTTCAGCCAGTCAGTCACTCCTTCCCCTAATGTGGGGTTCAAGACTTTGTATCTGCTGTTTCAAGTATTATCCTGAATACTGTCCAAAATCGCTGAACATGTTGCACATTTTTCCATTAAATATGTTTACTTAGTATTATAAATGACTATACTACATGCACTGGAACAGTAGGATGTAAAATCTAGTAAATGGGGGATAGTTGAAAATTGGCTCAAAATGTGAAAACAAACTCATCTGATGATTTTTTTTCTAAAACTATCACTATTCAGAAGTTTTATGTTATAAAAAAGGATAATATCTCCCATTGTCTAAAAATTTGCTACTTGCTCTAATCTAACATATCAAAGGCTAAAAAGGTTCTGCAGGTCCTATATGGCTACTAAAATGAAATGCGGCAACTTTTACAGATACGGTGAGTGCCTTCTGACTGAACCATTAATAATATGGCAAGAATGGCTCAATCTTTATCAGAGCACGCATGCTTTGCTGATAGTCAAGTCCACAAACAAAGAGAGAAAAAAATCACAGTAACCTGCACAATAACAATTGTAAATCTGCAGGCTACGCATATTTTTCTTTACAAATTAAAGGGCGACGACACAGCCTTTTCAACTTCGTTAATTTTTTGTTTACATGCAAATGTAAACAAAAATTATAATTTTGTTTACATTTGCATGTATTTACCATACATATAAGTAAATTATATGTATGATAAATAGAAAGCTTTAAACCAACAGCAACAGCCTTTTTATAAACTTGCAACTGTAAACTTTGGATGTCTTGACTACAAACGTTAACATTTATATTCATTTAGGGACTTTTATTCACAGTTTGCAAAGATAAAAAGGATAATGTTAAATGGCTGTCATTTGTTTCAAGATTACTTGGAAACGTGCAAATATTTGCATTTCAAGCTAATGACATATTAAGTTAGTCAACATGCTTTTGCTAACAGCGTAGGTGATGGTAGCATTTCATGCTAATAACAGGATTGTAGACAAAAAACGTGTTACTGAGTAAAAAAAAGCAGAAGCAGTAGCAATTCCTTTCCTTTTGTGTGTATATATATATATATATATGTCTACAGAAATCTCTAAAAATAAGAGAGGATTCTAATTTTTTCCCTCACACAAATGTCTTCTACATCAAAACAATGTTGTAAATAACCTTTAATCTGTGTAGAAAAACATCTATTTTTTGTGGTTTACCTACTTGTAAGTGTGGGAAAAAATCCCATATATTTCAAACTGTGTTTGATTTAATGTCTGTTTTGTGTGGAAGAAACCTGTTCAGGTTTTACCTGATTTTAGATTTTTTAAATAATCAAATGCAGTCAGGCTGATACGAAACATTATAAAACAGCTCATTAGTAGGCATGAGCACATTATAGGTCAAAAACAGAATAGCTAATAAGAGAGAAGACCTGAACACCTGTACTATGCAAAACACGCAATTAATAGTTTCTCATTGGAACGCACAAGCCAGAAAAGCTGCTGGTGTTACAGGGCCTTATTATGTGAACCATCTGTGATAAAATACTCCACGAACCACTACTGGCATAACCAGTACCAGCCTATAGGTAACATCTGTGCAAATCTCAGAGGACAATGGACTTTTAGCTATCGTTTTATACACTGTGATTTGGACAGATCCTTTGACTTTCTTCTTCTATCAGACAAGGGTCCCATCATTGGTATTCAATGATGTGACTTCAATGATTCTTCATTACTGCCCACTTAACTCAGCAGACACTTCCAAATAATTTTCCCCTAAACCAAAGTCCTTTGCACAAACATAATGTCACTTTCACTATCAACATCACATGAAGTTACAATTTTCTGTGTTTTTTTTTTTTTTTGTAAAGTATATTCTTACTACATGCTTTGTTAATAACATTTAAAGTCAAATTCTGACGTTTTAAATGACCATTACTTCTTTGATCTCTAGAAGGTTTCTGCTCCATCTCATTCTAACAAATAATAAAAATAAAAGCACCCTGGACTGTCCTACTGCCTCTTCACAGAGGACATGAGGATCATTTGGTAGACTGCTATAAAAGCAACGCCTGTAAAGCAGAATTCTTACATGTACTGATACAAATACCCTCTCTAGAATGATGCTGCAGAAACACAACACAACATTTTTGCCCAAATTTTAAACCAATTTTCAAAGGTTCAATAAGAACAATATTAAATAGTGAACCGTAGGATAAAACATTATTCTTGACTAACTACTAAAGTAAGGCAAGTTTATTTATGAAGCACTTTTCAGTAACAAGATGATTCAAAGTGCTGGCTCCCTATAGTTACATTCACCTCTCCATATAATCCAATAATCCATATAATCCAATAAGAATTAGAACTTATAGACCATCATTTAATGCAGAAATGTGTAATTTTAAAGGGGGGAAAACAATATTTGAGGTAGTTTCCACATCAGATCTGCCAGTGATGTTTTGACCACAGCAATGAGGCAAAAATCTGATGTGTTTGCAGAAAAAGGAAGCTTCATTAAGGCAGTGTGGGGATAACGGGCCTGCAGGGATACTCGGCTTTATCTCATTGCATTTAAAAAGCTCTGCTTCAAAACTCCCAAAACATCTGATGGCTAATTAACTCCCGCTGTCCTGGTCAAAACAGTCAGCTATTTCAAAAAAGGCAACTACAACCTGAATATCTAATAAGCTGTGGGACAAGCGGAAGATAAATAGTCATTAAAAAGCTTGAGCAACAATGAAATATTGACTCAGGGTTTTGCATGTGATGAGTAAACAAAGTTTAAAAAGAAGGTGGGGAAGTTTTTTTTTTTTTTTTTGGTGTGAAAGCGGTGTAAGTTTTGGTGTGTATATCAAGCACTTATTGCTAGATTGTCCCACATCATGGTGAGCCCACTCAACAATGTGAACTGTGTCCACAACAGGACACCATTGTACCTCAGCGGGGTCATTTTTTCCCCCCCTTAGGGAGCTATAGAATTGCACATTTCCTATGTTTGGTGAATGTGGGTGATGTGGTGGAAAGGAAACCCAACTGAACTCCCTTTCCTAAGCTTTCAGCTAGAGAAATTATTTTAGACAGGCCTTTCTTCCTTTGCGCAAGTTAATTAAGCGGCTTCCCCATCTGTGGTCCAAACATTGCTCCTGACAAGTTTTTTGTTTTGTTTTTCTTACAAGAAAATTAGGCTTTAAGTGGTGTGACTCTTTAGTCCCCTTTGGGAAAATACTGCAAATTTATTGCATCTGTTTTATCTCTAAGTCTGAGGCTTCTTTTTCCTCCTCCTTATTCCTGTTGATCTGAGCCAGTCAGACTACGAGACCTCAACGGACAGACCTGCAGCGCAAACCTCTTTCCTTTCTGATTTTGGAAGACGAGTTTCAAAATGGGTCAGTTCCTCTGAGGTTCGCCCAAAGGAAGACAGCTACGCGCAGACTGTTTCAATCTGCTGCCACACATGTGACGTTTCTTTACAATTTTTTAAGTCTATCGGTTTGATAATATCACCGCATCAAAAGGTTCATCAAGCCAAACCATAGAAACTAATTTTGGGATGACCTAAACGCTGAACTAAGTGCAACACTTGTCACGCATTAATCAGGCAGAGACGGGCTGCAGGCAGCAGGCTGACCCATGGCGAGGTCTGAGAAAACGTGAGTCCTGCCGCTGTCAAAGTGCACAAACAATGCTTCCTTTGTGCCCTCCGCTCAGCTAAACTCCACCATCAACACACCACCATGTCTACAGACCGTCGTCATGGTAGCAGCATGTGGACTTCAGTACTGGAGTTTGTTGTTGGACCTCCTGGACCGCTCAGTGACAGACAAGCAGGACGAAAAACCCCTGTTTTCATTGGACAGTTTACCTCTTTTTTGAGCAATGCGCCCAATTCACTGCAAAATCATTTCCAAATCGGAGGGCTAAAAGTTGGAGACACGACAAAAGCATCATGTCGCATTATAAATAGGAATGTCCGTACATTTATTAAAATAAATAAAAACTTTTTAGAGGGTGAATTTCTACCTCTTTCTGGCAAATGAAACTTGCAATCTTGTTAAGTCGCCAAACAGGGCCAAAGTTCAAGTTGCCTTGATCCTTTCCAAGTCTTGGAATAATACAAATCTGGCTTTGAAAAGCTGTTCATCTCGAGTCATCTTTACTGTACTCTCAGTCCGTTCTGCCAAGTATATTTACCTGACAGTACAGTCAAACGTTCCCCTAGTCCGAAAGCAGCTGAGATATCCCTGCTGTTTCTATTCTATTCTGCCAAACCAACTCAGGATTTCAACAAGCCCCAGTAATAAATGAACTAGGACTGTGTGGCCGGTAAAATGTTGGGAAAAAAAGAACATGTTTATTTCAATCAATCAGTCATACCAACTCAGGATTTCAACAAGCCCCGTAATAACCATGAACTAGGACTGTGTGGCCAGCGTAAACAGTGTTGGAAAAAAAGAACATGTTTATTTCAATCAATCAGTCATCTATCCATCTATCTATAAAAAGATAAACTAAAGTTATATTTTTGTACCTCAAACTAACCAAAATTATGTTTCAGTTTATTAGTTTATTTGCTCATCCATAATTGAAGTCGAGCATAATACAGAGCGAGACAGAGCAGACATGAAAATGATCATTTGAGTGCGATCTGATCACGTTGACAGAAGAGCAGTCCAGCTTTATTCCAAACCAGGATCTTTCTAAAGAGCCAAACGGCCAACGAGTGGCACATTTCAAAGCCAAGAGAGTCAGGATGCCATATATCACACAACTTCGCAGGCTCATTGTTCCTCGGCGGGGGAAAAAAGGAGGCAAATAAAGAAGTACAAAGAGCGTTTTTATTCCTTTCACAATGCGTGACAGGAGCAACACATTTATTATCTCACACCATTTCCTGCGTGTTTCAGAGGTGAGCTTTAAAATATCTTTAGTTGTCTTAAATGACTCTACTAATTTTTCTTCACTGTTCTCTCAGGTTTACAAACTGGTGCATGCTTTGTCACCAAAAAATACTTCCAATTAGCAGCTGTTAAAGCTCAGAAAGACTGCAGATGTAAAGCTGTAAATACAGGTCCTCTCTCTGGAACAAATGGGCAACCTAAGCGGACAACGACAGGCCGGAGAAAACTAAACAAGCTATGGTGATGAGATTTATTGTGAGGAATAATGATATAGATTTCGATACTGACAACAGTGAAACACGGGAGCAGTAGCACGTTGCTGAAAGGATTATGTTTTTTTCTGGAAGAAACATGCAAGCTGTTAAGATTTGATAGGGAGATGAATGGAGCTAGTGGCCAGGCAATCCTAGAAAAATTAAAAAAAGATAGAAAATCCAAAAGATTTGGAACTAGGTTTTCTTTTCAGCAGCACAACACTAAACAAACATCCAGAGCTACAATGAAATGGTTTAGATAACTACATATGAATGTTCTAGTCCAATTCCAGGCTTGAATTAACTTGTGAATAAGTGGCAAGACTTCAAAACTGATGCTCCACATTTAACCCCTCTGAGGATAAACTATATTGCAAAGAAGAATGGGTAAAAATTTCAATCTGTAGACGTTCAAAGCTGGAAGAGACATACCACACAAGACCGGCAGCTGTGATTGCAATGAAAGGTGATTCTACAAGGCTAAAACGTATTGCATGAGTACAAACAAACAAAACAAAACTGGAAAAAAAAAACATTTGTCATTCTGACCACTTCAGAAAGAAGCTCTTCTTTCTATTGATCTATCATTTAAAAATGGGAAAGGAGAATAATATGTTCACAAATCACTCTGTCCGTGTCCTGTTTTTTCAACGGATGAATCAGCCCTCCATCCAATGTCTATGCACTCTTTGCTGTGCAGGGTAGCGAGCAGGTGGTGCCTACCACCAGAGGTCATTGGACGAGTGGCGGGGTACACCCTGGACAATTTGCCAGTCCACCACAAGGAAACGCAGAGATACACATGAAAAACAGCAACACACACACACACCCAAAGGGCAATTCGGCGAGATGAATTAATCTAAAAGTCATGTTTTTGGACTGTGGGAGGAAGCCAAAACACCCAAAGAGAAACCGACACATGGACTGGTCGACTGCAAACCAAACAGTGCAGCCAACTGCGCCACTGTGCAGCCCTCAGAAGAGCCGAAATCCAATAACCTAGACGGGACATACGATATATTATGATTTCTGCCATTATAAAAACAAAACAAACAAACAAACAAAAAAATAGCCATCTGTGCGTCCTGGACAGAGCCTGGCAATTAGAGAGAGACACACAGGAGGACATAAAAACCGTGAGAACACAACCTCCGCACACGGACAACTTCCAAAGTGAGAAGTGTAGGGGAAAATCTGTGTGTGACTTTGAAAATTTAGTGTTCCCTCCCTTCAGTAATGCAATCATGCCATACATCTCTGTCACCACATGGTCACACCCCACTCCTGTAACCTTTACAGCCTCTCACTCACTGCCACACACACAGAGAGAGAGAGAAAGAGGCTGCACACCTATCTAATGGAGAGAGAGAGAGAGAGAGAGAGAGAGAGAGAGAGAGAGAGAGAGAGAGAGAGAGAGAGAGAGAGAGAGAGAGAGAGAGAGAGAGAGAGAGAGAGAGATAGAGGCTGCACACCTATCTAATGGAGAGAGAGAGAGAGAGAGAGGTCCTGCATGGAGGATGTGAGGAGAATTTTAATAGCTTTCAGCCTGTCCTGCAACGGCTTTGCTACTTTCCTCTCCCAGTGCAGACAGAGATAATTGGTTTCACCTATATCAAATGGGATCCCTGATAATCCACGTGTCTTTGTGTTTTGTGTCATGTGCCTTTGCAGGTTACATGCGGCTCCCACAACCCCACGGCAGATCAAGCGTGTTGAACATGAAACAAACGATTTAGAGGAAAATGCATGGCCAAAATATAAATAAATAAATAAAAAATAGACCCGCACACTCACTTGATGAAGTAACTGGCTCCTTCTTCCGTGAAGCCCTCTTCCCATCCTCTCGGCAGATCTACGAGAGGAAAGAGGAGCTCAGTGAGCGGGACCCACCACAGACAGAAAGCACTGCTGCTGCTGCTGCTGCAGCAACAGTGTCCCGCCGGGGGCTCAGATCCCGCAAATCAGATGATTTTTCTGCAGCCTACCTGACCGTATCATGTGTCCCGAGTTAACAGGCTCGCCGGTGCGCGGATGTAGCCAAGTAGTGCTGCGAGTTTTGTCGCTGCAAGACAAGACACCTGTTACTGAAAGCGGGGGTCAAAATCAAAGAAAAGAGCCACGACAGACTTCCACAGGGAGGGTAAAAAAAAAAAAAAACATGCCCCGTTAAGTAGGGTTAAAAAAAAAAAACAGAGTCGCTCACTTGATAAAGAAGACCCGTCCATCTCTGCAAACTCCGTACGACCAGTGGTCAGGTAGGGTGTCCCGTCCGAGAGGTGCCGCCATGATCCCTCTATCCCCGGCTCGGCCAGTGCCCCCCTCTCTCCTTCCTCCGCAGACTTTTTTTTTTTTTTTTTTCACGGAGCCCAAAGAGAAACGCCACCGCCAGGGGCAGCGTGGGTTTTAAAGGGGAAGAATACCAAAAGAAAGCGAGCAACACATTCCCCACCAGCGCGGTGGCTTCCCAGCAGAACGTACCCACAACGCAGACATCTGAGATTAAGAAGATTTTTACTCAGAATAGATAAAAAAAAAAGTCAAAACTGACCCACGAAAGACGGATTGTTAAATACAATGGCTTGACACAGAACTCTTTGTCTTGGGTTACATTTTGTTACATTAAAACTAAAAATGTCAGTGGGTTTTATTCTGATTGTGTGTGATGGACCCCCAACACATAGGAGCGCATAGTTGGGAGGTGGGGAAAAAAAAAGATTCGCGGTGGTTTTAAAACTTTTGAACAAATTAAAAATCTGAAAAGTGTGGCGTGCAGATGCGTCTATCCATCCCTCCTGAGTCAAAGTTTTGTTGAAGCACCATTTGCTTCAATTACAGTTGTCTTTTTGTTAGTTAATACTTCTACATCAGATTATATGGCTTTCTTTGAGTTCAACAATCTTGCCACTTTTCAATCTTGGCAAGGCAAGTCAAATTTATTTATATAGCACAATTCAGTACAGAGACAATGCAAAGTGCTTTACATGATTAAAATAGGAATAAAAGCAAGTAGGGATAGAATGTAGAAAAAAAACATTTGAAAACAGTAAAACAGTTTAACTTGAACATTCAACGGCAATTTTAAACAAATGTGTTTTTAATCTCGATTTAAAGGAACTCAGGCTTTCAGCACTTTTACAATTTTCTGGAAGTTTGTTCCAGATAAGCGGAGCATAGGAACTAAATGCTGCTTCTCCTTGTTTAGTTCTGGTTCTAGGTATGCAGAGCAGGCTGGAGCCAGAAGACCTTAGTGGTCTGGATGGTTGATACACTGATAACAAGTCTGTAATGTATTTAGGTGCTAAGCCATTCAGGGATGTATAGACTAACAGAAGTATTTTAAAGTCTATTCTCTGAGATACAGGGAGCCAGTGTAAGGACTTTAGAACTGGGGTGATGTGCTCTACTTTCTTAGTCTTAGTGAGGACGCGGGCAGCAGCGTTCTGGATCAGCTGCAGCTGTCTGATCCACTTTTTAGGCAGACCTGTGAAAACACCGTTGCAGTAATCTATTCGACTAAAAATAAACGCATGGATTAGTTTTTCCAGATCCTGCTGAGACATTAGTCCTTTAATCCTGGAAATGTTCCTCAGGTGATAAAAAGCCGACCTTGTAATTGTCTTAGATGCTTTTGAAGGTTCAGGTCTGAGTCCATCACTACACCCAGGTTTTCGGGCCTGATTGGTGGTTTTTAGCTGAAGCGACTGAAGCTGTGTGCTAACTTTTGATCTCTCCTTTATTGGTCCAAATATTATTACTTCTGTTTTGTTTTTATTCAACTGAAGAAAATTTTGGCACATCCACGTATTGATTTCTTCTAGGCATCAAGGTGAAATGTATGTACCCTGGCAAGTCAGACTGATAATATAACACTTTTGCACATTATCAATCTGGGTCTGCTTTTATCGAATCAATTTGGAGAAAGAAGGGGCATTCAGCAGAACTTTCTGAGGCGGCCAAGTGACGCCTTGTGCCCACCTACCTAAGGTATCAAATGAAAATTGTAAGCAGCAGGCGCCATGAGAAACCGCAACAAGGGACGCTAGTCAAGGCACTTCTTGCTGTTCTTCTTTCAAAGATGAAATCTTGGATTGTTACAAAGCAGATGTGATAGCAGCAGCTGTGCGTCCACCTGCGCTGCCATGTTTGTGTTGGTTCAGCCGTGGGCTCAGCCGCTCTTGATTCCGTCGCACCGGTATGTCCCTCCTTAAACCATAATACTACAACGTAATTGGCTCGAACCTTTTTTGGTTTGGTCACAAATGGTTGAAGCAGGAACGGTACAAGATGGATTCTCGTGTGTTTGTGAAAGCACGAACACATATGGTGAAAATTCACCTTGCAGGCAAGGTTAAAATTTGTGTGCATTACTAATCGTTCTACCACCTGAGCAGAGGATCTCTGCAGCTCCTCCAGAGTTAAACTTGCACACCCTGGTGATTTTCTGATTTTGATTAATGCTCTCCTTTCTCAGCGTGCTAGTTTCCCTAGATGACAGTGTCTTGGGAGGTTTGTGACATGTTTTTCATTTTGGGATGATTGATTGAAGAGTGCTCTTTGAGCTTTTTACTGGCTACAGCTAGATGTGCTCAATTTATTCAAGGAGCAAAATAGTATATGCATCCACCACGCTTTTCAGATTTGTAGGTGAAAAGATAATGCTATACCATGTAGTTACCCTTTTCCTTCCACTTCACTGTTACATAATAATTCTTGACGGTCTGTTTCACGATGCAGTACATTGACGTTTGTGGTTGCGACATCAAAAATGTGAAAATCTTCAAGCTGCATGAACACTATTGCGAGACCATGTAAAACGTTAAGAGCACAATTAACAGCGATAAAGCTGGGATCTCAGGGCTATATTTGAAAGTAATAGACTTATCATACATAAATTATATGAAACAACAATTATTATGTGACTATTAAAGCCAAAAGGTACCACAAAAGTAACAACCAATAAAAACAACATATAACTCTTCTCAGTATACAAGGTAGAGCAAAAAAAAAAAATTTACGTTGAAACTGCTTCAAGCCTTACACATTCGTCGTGTAACTAACTGACACATGAAATAACCCGAACAATGAAACTTACAACTATTAATAGTACCAATTGCAAAACAATGAAAAGTCCATTGTTCAATGCCGTTTCCACTCATGCAAACATTAATGTGATAAAGATACCGCCTTTAAATACTTAAACAGACTTTCTAAGCACATGTGTCATTTTAATGTAATTACACAGTTATGGCTTGTAACGCCATGAACTGTAACAGCCACACCTATGTTTAGCCCTCAGAACAAGGCAAAATGGTAAAAAAAAAAACAAAAAAAACAAACAAACAAAAAAAAAGGAATCACTGAGGAAATATTGAAAATTAACACATCTATGCAGGTGCCTGGATGTAGCTATTGAAATACAGCTCTGGTCGAGAAAGAAAACGAACGATTACATTTAAAAGACAGTCAGCTTTTACGAGCCATTGAAAAGCGATGTTTAGAAACCTCGCACTTCAGATAATAGAGGAAAAATCATTGCAAATAATAAAACAAGGGAGGCTGCCCGCCATATACCTAATTCAAGAAGTAACAGACCTTTGAAGAGATGGTACAGATTTTATGAAGAGGGAACTCTGTTACTGGCACCTTTATACTGTGGTAATGTGTATAGCACTTTATGTGCAACTTTGCACATTTTAACCAGCACTTCATTTAGCCTTGCTCTCTAAGCACAGATTTAGTTTTAATTATTTATCAAATATTTACTGAAGCACGTAGCCCTGTGTTGCAGGCCCTGCACAGTTGCTCCCCATTGAGAAGTGTGGTGGTTGCCTGTGAGGAGAGAAAAAAGTTGTTACAAAAAGGGTCTACTGTGAAGTAAAACTTGGGCAAATGTTTGTGTAAATTCTGGAGGTAAAGGTGTGAGTGAAAAAGTTGCTCGTTAGGATCTGAGTACTCACCTGACTTTTCTGTGTCATCCCCAGGGTGCTTGGACAAATGCTTGCCCAGGGTGCGGACACCGTTTATTGGCTCTGGGAGAGGCCATGGGGTTAAGAGAGTTTGGAGGGCATTTCTATACATGGGATTTTATTTGGTGTTTTCAGAAAAGATCAGAGTTGTACGGTTGACAATGCTATTGTTTATAATAGATGGTGAAAAGATTTATCAAAATCTGTGTATATAGATTAATGGTGGAATTTGGTAAACTCACCTGTGAATTGATGGTTTAGCTCATCAATACAAGACTATTTAAGGCTGCCATTTGTTTAAAATTGGCTTTTGTTGCATGTTGAAAGGCTGGACATGCCATTAATTATCTATGGACGTACGCAAATACACACTTCCTGCTTCCGCCGTACTCTCCCCTCAGCTTTCATCTCCTCTGTAAATCCAGCCGCCTTGTTACAGGTTCTATGGTAAGACATGAGTTGTCAGTATCTTATGTCCAGGAGGCAACCTTCTGTGTATCTTCCCTTTCAATGAAACAAAGAATATTATAGTCTGCCATCCATGCTGAAAAACATCAGATATTGTTTAAGCAAACAGCATTTCAGGAGCATTTACCTTTATCATATTTGCATCAAGCAGTTCTTGAAATAAAGGTCTAACTACACAGTAGTTAGACCTTTTTAATATACTTAATATACTTTAATATATACTTTAATATACTTAATATTTAACAGTGGGCGACGGTGGCACAGAGGTTAGGGAGTTCGTCTTGCAATTGGCAGGTTGCTGGTTCAACCTCTTGCACTGACTGTCTCTGTCGTTGTGCCCTTGGGCAAGACACTTCACCCGCATTGCCTGCTGGCGCCTCTGTCAGTCTGTCCCAGGGCAGCTGCAGCTACTAACATAGCTCACCACTGTCAGGGTGTGAATGTGTGTGTGAATGGGTGAATGACTGAACTGTAGTGTGAAGCGCTTTGGAGGTCGTCAAGACTAGTTAAAAGCGCTATACAAGTACAAACCATTTACCATTTTTTACCATTTACTTAGCTTGTGTATGAACAATGACCTCTATGTCTGAAACTGTGACTATGACTATGACTGTGAAACAGAAGGTTTAAAGCCAGAGTTTTCATTTCACGTTGAATTATACAGCATGTTTCTCACCATTTCATTATTTCTAAACTAGCATTCACATGAACAGCTTTGACATTTCTGAGACTGGAATTGTTCTGATCTGCCCACAGGCACTGTACAAACAAAAGCACACCCTATGCCTCTTGAAGGGATGCAACATGCACAGCGAATGATCCGGTCTTTCACCGGCGGTAAAATTATTTAAATCTAATAGCAAAAAACTAAAACAAAACTAAAACTGGATTGAATTTACTTCAACCTCTGATCCTTTTATTGATATACGGATACATCTAAAAAAAAAAAATAGAAATAATGTAAAATGTTCAATATTACTTGTCACTTATTTCAGAAAGTGAAACTCGTGCATAGCATAAACTCATCACACAGAGTGAAATTAATGCCTGTCTGAGTGTACAGTATGGGCATTTTTGCAAAACATATGAAGCAAATATCAAAACACTCATATGATGTGCACAGGTGACCTGCATCTCCTGTATGCAAGCTAAACATTGCTGTCAGTGGAACAAGTGGATGGTTTTATTCTTATTACTGATATTACGTTTGCACCCCCCCACACACACACACCCACACACACACACACACACACACTCTCTTTTTTAAATACTTTATTTCTTTAAACTAGACCCAAAGGAACTAAAGTCAGGTTCCTTGTTGTATGAAGCAACTTGGTGATTAAAAATTATTCTGATTATATAACTGCATACAGCAATTGTCTTATCTCCACCTGACAAGATTGTGTGGAGTCAGGAGTATGACACCTATAGCAAATGTTTAGTTAAAATGTTTCTCGTTTTCTTCTCTGCCAGCTTCAAATCACCTTTGCTGCAGTCATGCTTTAAGGACAAAGGGCTTGACTGACCATGACACATTAAATTACTGCTTACACTGCATCAAACAGGCCTGCCCACTTCACCACTTCTGTCAATAAACTGCACTTCAGGTTTGGGAAAGGCAACATTCAATGTCAAGGCAGTGTTGTCACAGGACTTATTTTACTGAGAATCAAGAGACAGTATAGGCAAAGTGTTGCATCATCAATTCAATATTATGAATTAGTAACCCCCCCCCCCCCCCCAAATGTAACACAATTTCCTTGAATCCCATTGAATTGTCAGTTGTAAAAATAGTTAAAATGATGCCTCGCCCCATAGTTTCATGAGTTTTCTTCGGGTCGTGGATTCTATTAATCTTTAATTGTCTACGGAGGTGAAAATAAAAAGAAATTATAAAACATTATGTCAACACAATAACTGTTTGAAATTTGATGTTCTTTTTTGCTGGTTTTGCTGAAAGTCTTCACAGTGTTTTAGACCTTTGTTCCTCCAAGATAACAGGAGATTAAATATTTGTTTCTGTGCCTGTGTGGAAACAAGCTCACTTTAAATATAATAAGTATCCTCTGTATCGTAGCAAAAATCCAAGAATATTAGGATTTTCTGTGCCAGCTCCACAACTCTAAATCAAGGTTTGAACAAATCCATCCTTTTACCCTTTGTCTATACCGCTTATCTGTGCCGGGCTGTGGGGTTGCTTGTCTCCAGCAGTCAGTGTGTGAGAGCTGAGGTACACCCTGGACAGGTCGCCACTCCATTACTGGGTAGTTTGAAAAATATTAAAGCAGAAGAGGGTTTAAAGAAAAGTGCCTTTTAATAAAACCAAAGGTGCTTTCATGATCAAAACCAGCATCTGAATGGCTTAAAAAATATTATAATATGGGAAAAATATAATTAATTTATCTCAAAAAGTGAAACTGATAAATTATATATTCATTCATTATAGTCAACATACACATGGTTAAATGTATTCAGTATTCAATTACTTTATATTGTTAATCTTGTTGATTGCAGTTTACAGCTAATTAAAACCCAAAAATATTTTTTTTCCCCTAAGATTGGAACATCAAATTAGGCCGAATTAAATAGACTAATTACAAAACGGTGGCCTACTGAAAGGTATGTATATTAACTGTACAGTATATGAAATCAGCACTAGGCCGCCACTCCTGTTACTTGAAATGCTGCATCAATGCAGCATGTAATGGAGACAATCAGCCTTGGGCTCTGCGAAGGTGTAATATTTATTTATTTTTTGCTACACTTCTACATCGGCCTAACACAAGGATTACAACAGTGCCAGTCCATGTCTTGGGGTACATCTCTGTGTGGAGGCTTTTGACGCTGCAGTCTGCGCCTTGTGAATCTCTCCTAAACTCTTGAGTTGGCTGCGCTTCACAATCTTCTCTAAGCTATGGTTATTTCTGTTGCATGTGCCTGTTTTCTACCTGACTTTTTTTCTTCCACTCAGCTTGCCATTGATGTGCTTAGATGCATCACTTTGTGAGCAGCTACCAACTTTAGCAAAGACCTTCTGAGGTTTTGTAAAGTCAGCAGCCTTCCCTATGATTGTGTAAACCATAACATAGTCATAACATATAATTTCTGTTAAATAATAAAACAAAAACATTTTTTTTTGCATTGGTCTTGTGTAAATAATCTATTTCTTAGATTAGTTCTATTTGAGGTTTCTGTTTGCTGAAAAGCATGTTTAAGCTGACAAACCCTAAAGTTAAATTTAACATAAATATAAAAAAAATGATAATACACATCAGGAGCTCAGTTCAATAAGTGAAACTTACATATGTCTTCTCCATAGATTGATAACAAACATAGGGATATATTTTGAGTTTCTATTATTCTAATTTATTGAGATGAACCTGTATTTTCATTTCATTTCAACAATGTTACCAGATATAATAACAGCTGCAAACTCTGAGACATGCCAGACCATGCCACCGATGACATGATTCATACGCATTTGCAACATGTTTTCACAATTGAGCAGTCATAGCTCATAAACCAAAGTACAAATTATGAAATTTATTTATAATATGACATGACGTCAGAGCAGCACCGCATGAGTGCAGCTGATTGGACAAGAAAAATGTACTGCATCTTAGTGATGAATTTGTCTGCATTATTACAGTGGGTCAGTTTAAAAACAGTTAAGATTTGCAAAATCTTAACTGTTTAAATTTTTTTGAAGTTCATCTGAACTTCAACTACTCAGTATTATTCTGTTATTTACAAAAACAGGCTGTGTATCCCTCGAGTTACCTGCGACATAAAAGGGTCGTAGCAAGACTTTTACATTATACATACTGCAGCGTAATCATGACATTGCTGCTATTTGACCTTGTTATGATTTATCATTGTTTTTTGCCACACAGTTCGTCATTTATACTCTGCACACAGAAAAAGCACGCGCGTGCGGTTGATCCGCAGTCCAGTGCAGATCTGCAGTGGATTCTCTGCTGCTGAATCCTGCCTCTCGGCTGCCAGAGGTTCACAATGCAGCAAGGTGACTCAATGTTATTGTCTTCTCCTCAGAGAGCCTCTTCCCGCTGAATCACAGCTTAGTGGAGGTGCTGAGCAGAAAATGAAATAAAGATTTTTTTTTTTTTATTATTATTCTGACTTTGTAATGTTCTTCAGCTTGTTTGGTTCCTAATCTACCTGGCATGAGCACCTCATCGAAAATCATTACCGTCCTCTCTGAGATGCTTACGTTTAAAGTGTCACTTAATGTCAACAGTGTAGGAAATGCTCTCTCAATGAGAGAGTCTTAGAGGGCTTATAAATTGCCAGCCCATGTGCAATATGTTTTACAGCAATCCCTTTTTTCGGTCTGCGGCACATTTAATCAACATATAGTTGCTGATGAAAGAAGGAGTGCTGATCAACCCCATCCTCTATAGAGCTTTCTCTCATTTCCAATTTGGTTATGATCTTAAGACATTGATTAATTACCTCCCAGCTCACCGAACTATTACACTGACATCTACAGGGCAGGGATGTTATATTTAGTCATAAGCTCACTCATCCAGAGAGAAGCCAGATTTATTGTCTTGCTATACCGGCCAAGGCTCATAAATAGCATTTTGGAGGGTTTTTTTCAACGTCAGCAATCATAATTTTAGTGGAAAGATAATGTTTATAAAAATGAGTGCCAGGTTTTATCTGAGCCAGTCAAGCCATCTGTTGCTAGATGCTGTAAGGGAAAAAAAGCTTCCACAATGTCATTGTATATCATGAATTTAATTTAATGTGAGATTCCATGGTTGTATGGGCTCTTTCAATTTAACAATCAGAGTAAGCAGGAGAAAAAGAAACCATAAGGTTTTTTTTTTTCGTCAAATAAAAGCCTATTTGAGTTTCTAGCAAAGCAAAGCTTGGACATCACCTTTATTCCATGTTTTTAAGAATAGTATGAAGCAAAAATGTATAGCCCCAGATAAATGATGTATAACTCCGCCCTCTTCTGGAGATATAGTATACTTACATGTTGAGCCACACATGCATTTTCAATGTCTGTTTCTATTAATCTTGGGTCTATATAATGTAAGACAATTTGTTAAAGACTTTTAAAGATATAATGTCTTACAATAACAACAAATGATTACAAACTCCAACCAACACACACACACACACACACACACACACGCACACACACACACACACACACACACACACACACATACATACATACATACATACATACATACATACATACATACATACATACATACATACATACATACATATATATATATATATATATATATATATATATATATATATATATATATATATATATATATATATATATATATATATACAAGATGATGAAAAGTAAGCTGTGAGAAATCTGCTCATCTATAGGCAGAGCCTCAAGGTTTCCTGTCAGGTTTCCCCACGAGGGCATTGAGCAGGACTACAGTGAGAGGTGGACTGGACCCATTAATCACAGAGTGCTGCTTCTAAAGCTGAGTAAAAGCTTGAACTGCAATGCAGTTTGTAGGATTCTGCACACACACGTTATTTTTGGAATAAACAAAGCAGGAAATGCTTTTATCAAAATTCATGCTTTAAGACAGCCTTGTTACCCTAAAATCTGAAAACAACAATTAATCTAATTTAATCAAGCACCTCTATTTTCTTTTCTTTCGTGTTTAATACAAGCTCAGTCCTTATTTGTTGCAAGGCTAGCAACATGAAACATATTTTACAAACTACATGCGAAATATTATTTATTTGGGTAACCTGAAATGTGGGTACCCTCATCAGCTTCTTAAAAAAACAAAACAAAAAAAACACCAATTGTACTTGATGAATTAAAACAACATTTAGCTTGATGGCTATGATACTTTTGATCACAACAATTTCAGTAAAATTATTTGTTAAAAAAGGCTTTACTTAAGCAATATTGAACTATAACCTGTAAATCATACAGCTATTTGACCTGTAGCACTTTAACAGCATTATTCACTATTAATTAAAAGGGCTTAGAGAATCCTACGTTTTCACTTCTACCTAGTCTTGTTTTTGATGTAAGATAGATTTGCCTTCATTGTGTTTTCCTTTATAGTCTATGGTTTAAACAGATTGCTACACTGATCTAATTACGTTTTGTTGTATTATATTTAAGACATGACAGAGATAGATAGATAGATAGATAGATAGATAGATAGATAGATAGATAGATAGATAGATAGATAGATAGATAGATAGATAGATAGATAGATAGATAGATAGATAGATAGATAGATAGATAGATAGATAGATAGATAGATAGATAGATAGATAGATAGATAGATAGATAATTTTTTTTAGATTGTTATACTTTTAACTTGCGTACTATTGAAACTAGAAATTATGGGATGTTCATGTAAATATTACTGTGAATGGGATATAATCAAACTGGGGTAGCTACAAACAATCAAAAAAGAAAAAAAAGCATAAAACTGGAGATAATCAGTTGACATCACAAAAACATAATCAAATTACGTCACGCAATAGTAACATATATAAAGCATTAACCAGCGCGTCCTGACATTTATTTTCCACTTGATAAATATTGCGGGACGCCCACCTGCTCTGTCATCATGTCGCCACGTACGATTCAGTGCAGCGCAACGCAACGTGCTGTTCATTCTAAATGCGCTCCGGGATTGGCCAATCAGGTTAACGCTAACTAGTGGACAGCTAAGCGTGCTGACTAGCTAGTTAGCCGCGGAGGCAGGTCCAGTTCAGAGGGAGTAGCAGCGGCAGGGCAGCAGAGCAGATGGGGGACAGGTTTCACCTTAAAGTGAGTATCCAGTGACATGACAGCTGTCCCGGGTTAATCCCATAAAACCAGGCTCAGTGTCATGGACGTTTTTTTGTTTTTTTACTGTAAACTGTAGAGCTCAGCCTGTCGAGGCTATGTTAAATTAGCCGCTGATTAGATTTCTGGTGCCAAATCTGACAGGCATAGCTGAAGCTAACATCAACTGCTACTTCCAGATCATTATAATTAGCCACTAATGTTTGGTCAGGCAGCTTTACACACAAAGGCAGACGTGTTTTAGTCTGAACTGTGTACTGTAAAGGGCAAAACGGATGACTCTGGGAGCACCGTGGTTAATGAGTTTGTTTACGTCCAGATGTGCCGGAGCCGGGTTCTTCTCGCCGGCTGGGTTCTGCTGCTGGTGCAGCTCCAGTGTTCACAGGCGGTTCCCATCGGCATCGACAAGACGAAAGTGAAGGAGGAAGAGAAGAAACCCGAAGAGTCTCCAGTCAGTGTGGTAAGAAGATGCATGACTTATACACAGCCTTGACAAAACAAACACGAAAACACACACCATGAACCCACGACAACGCGTTGTTCTGTCAAAACCATGCCAAGGCCCCCCCTGCTTTTCTAAATAGCAACAACACACAGTTAACAGTGGGCATTTCATCCAGTTTCTTAAATAATCTGTTGCTTTATCAGACAACGTAATAGAAAGGCGATGGCCCCCTGCGAGAGTACATAATGTAAGTGTTGATTTTAATTAAAGTTTTAAGTGACAGTTTTGTTACACTTTACAGGATACTGGACTCCACTATGACCGCTATCTCAGGGAGGTCATTGATTTCCTTGAGAAAGATCAGCATTTCAGAGAAAAGCTGCACAATACAGACATGGAAGACATTAAGGTACCCAGCGTTCCTTTTTGCTTGGTTATAATAACACTTGTAATGCGTTGAAGATGCAGTGTGACACAGCACAACTGCTTTTCCTTGTTTCTGATGTAGCAAGGTAAGCTGGCGCAAGAACTGGACTTTGTCAGCCATCATGTCAGAACAAAGCTAGATGAGTTGAAAAGGCAGGAAGTAAACAGACTGCGGACCCTCATCAAGGCCAAGCAAGACCTAGAAGGAGGAAATGGTAGGAAGTGCGGCACAATTTCTATGCCACCCTTTGCCATGTGTGAAATTCAATGCTACACCCTTAAAATATACAATTTGTGTTCTTGCAAAAGGCTTTCTGGCATTTTGTTGGGATTTCAGATGTTTAAACATTTACCTTTTCAATAGATATAGCCGTGGACCACCAGGCTCTCTTGAAGCAGTTCGAGCACCTGAACCACATGAACCCACACACGTTTGAAGTGGAAGATCTGGATCGGCTCATTAAATCGGTAATGTCTGCCACTTTGTCATACTTTGTCATGGTAAGAGTATAAGTCATAGACTTTATATAAGTCTGTGTCGTAACGCCTGTGCTGTTAGCCCACTAAGCTGTATTACTCATATACGTGTTTGTTACCAGACAAAAGTATCAAAAGACTTTTGCAGTTTTTTTCTTACCCTGATGAATCTAAATACTTCTGAGTATTTTGTCTTCAACATAAATGGTCGCAGAAAAAAAATCAAATTTTGTTTGTTACATGTCAATCAGCATTTTATTTTTAATGATGCCTTACGATTTGTATTGAGGTATATCTCATTTTCAGTGTTTATTTTCACAAGTCAGCATTTATTTAAAGATCTGTACAATGAATCAGTCAGGAAATCTCAGCAAGAACAGGCAAAAAGGAACGTAAGCAATCTTTGTTGTGTCTTTTTAAGGCTAAACCGCGCGATATTTCGCTGTAATTCAGTGCTAACGAAGGCATCTCTGTATTTAAAAGGTACGTAATTGACCTCTCTAAACCCCTGCCTTCAGGCAACGAGTGATCTGGAGAACTTCGACAAAGACAGACACGAGGAGTTTAAGAAGTATGAGATGATGAAGGAGCACGACAGGCGGGAGCACCTGAAAACCCTGGACGAGGATCAGAGAAAGAAAGAGGAGGAGCACTATGAAGAGATGAGGAAGAAGCATGCTGATCACCCTAAAGTCAACCACCCGGTGAGGGGCTTTGACCGTGCAGCGTAGAAAAGGATTCATGGAAAGCTCATCCCATCTTGCAGTATTTTGGATTCACTGTTTTAAGACTTGTTAAAACGTGGTGTTCACACAGCAAATCAACTTCTCTTCTGAGCCATAGATAAAAGTAAACAGTTATTGCTCGATAAAAGCTGGTCCATAAGAGCACACCAGCAAATCAGACCAGCAGATAAGACCAGAGCATCAGAAGTATGATAAAATACTATATACCTACTTTATTTAACAATCTGATTGAGGAAGGGACAAATGAGTTTTTAAATCTGTTAAACCAGGTGGTAACGGCTCGTATTGTGAGTTGAGGATGTGAGCAGGATTAGTCGAGACCCTCCGAGCAACTCTGAGGACAGACTGTTCATAGATGGACAGCAGGGAGGAGTTATCAGTCTTTCCTATCACCTTCATTGCAGTTTGTACCATACGACTACGTTTAGTTTTTAGTTGCACAGAGAGGTTGCTGACATTCCAAACCTGATGATGCTTTCCAATACAGCCTGATAGATTAAAAACATGAGCATCTCTGCTGTAGATGGTCTGAGTCGACATAAGAAATACAGTCTCTGCTGTAGATGGAACATAACATAACATATTTGCATGAATTTCCCACCTAACGGATAATTCTTTCTATGAAAATGGTTCTGAATAAATCTGAGCTATGTTTTACTTCCATGATGTAGGGCAGCCAGAATCAACTCAAAGAGGTTTGGGAGGAAGCTGATGGCTTAGACCCTGAGGACTTTGATCCAAAGACCTTTTTCAACCTGCATGGTAAATTTCTACCTGTAATCACCTCTTAAAATAGGATTATCAGCCTCTCATTGGATGCTACTTTATTGTTTTTATCTATTGTCTGAAACTGCGTATATCAACCTTTTCATTTGTCTTTTTTTGCTTCTTTTAATGCAGATACTAACGGAGATGGCTTCTTCGATGAACAGGAGCTTGAAGCATTGTTTACCAAAGAGGTAAAGCCACAGCATCTAAAAATCAAACATTTCGGAGACTGGAACCGTTAGGTCTGACTGTCGGCCCGTGTAATTTCAGCTGGAAAAAATCTACGACCCCACCAATGAAGAGGATGATATGGTGGAGATGGAAGAGGAGAGGCTGCGAATGAGAGAGCACGTTATGAACGAGGTAAAGTTGCCTAAACTCAGGGCTCCGACTGTCGTGATTGGAAAATTTTAGCTTAAAGTCGAATGTTGTCAAGTGGATTTTCTGAATTTCTTTTCCTTGTATCTTATTAGTTGCCCTACTATAGGGCATCTTTTGTTACAATACCGCCACATAGACATTGACGTCACTGGACTATCCTTTAGTTTAGCTTGCAACCAAAGAACATCCCGCAACGATGCTGTTGAGTCCAAATCCCAGCGAAAAGACAGTAATCTCAAAGCGGCCTAATGCAAACGCATGTTGCAATCATGCAATCATGTTCAGATCGATCACAAAAACATCCTATTCATTTAAAATATTTCAAACAATCAGATTATGAAAAATACAGTAAGCTGCATTTATTCGGTCATTACTTTTTAAGCAAAAACATGTTTGTTTAATAGATTAGAAGTGGCTTTAAATTCTGTAGAATTATCACAATCAGGTCAGTTCATAGTGACGACGGTATTTAATAATAATCGTAACCAGTCTTTTCTGGGACTGATTGTTAGCCCATGTAAATCTCACATGTTAAACTCGATGGCAATAGCCAGTGTAGTATGTACACCTCACTAGTGGCCATTTGGACTCCCTTTCGCTTTCCAAACAGCTTGAATTCTCCGTGCCATGGATGGAGCAAGGAATTGGAAACATTTCTCAGAGGTTGTCTCCCATACTCAAGGTGCTCTATTGGATTTTGATCTGGTGAATATGGAAACTGTCTGTGTTAAGAGTCCATTGTTGTTTAAAACTAATAAGCTTGAGATCATTATAGTTGTGTGGCTTTGTGCGTTGTGCTGCTGAGAATAATCCAGCAGCAGATGGGTACACTCTGGTCCTGAGGGGATGGAGAAGGTCAGCAACAATACTTGGGTGTGCTTTGGGGGTCCCTCGGTCGATGCTAAGGGGAGACGAGGTTTGCTAGGAAACAATCTCCCACACCGTGACACCACCACCAGCCCAAAACATTCAGACGAGGCAGGCGACCTGCTTCCATGTTTACGCCAAATTATGACCCTACATTCTTTCCCTAAGCTCTTACTGTCCAATTTTGGAGAGTCTTTGCGAGTTGTAGCATCAGTTTCCAGTTCTTAGCTGACAGGAGAGGCACCTGATGTGAGCCTCTGCTGCTGTATCCCATCTCCTTCAAGATTAAACATTTTATGCGTTAAGAATTGGTATTTGGCATGCCTCGATTGTCATCTTGAAACAGTCTTATTCTCTTTTTCAAAGGGGTCAGAGGTGCTGTACAGGGGCACAAAACACAAGAGCAAAGTACAAATGAAATAAAAAGGACTGATGTGTAGAGGAAGTTTATTCCACTGTTTAGGGGCTACAACGCCTGATCACCTCTGTCAACTACGCTGGACCTTAGTACAACTAAGTGATCATTCGACCTCAGGGATCTGAATCAGAATCTGTTTTATTCGCCAGGTTTGTGGGTACAAACAAGGAACTTGGCTTTATATTCCATCGTGGGCTCCTAACGCTAAAATCCATTTAAATGTCAGACCCGACAAGCTTTAAAAATCGTCTTTAAAAATGTGTTGGGACAACATTGTTTGAACAGGATGATGCCTTCATGCTGTTTCCTAGTTCTTCCACTTGATTAAAACCCACTGGCTAAAAGTGATGAAAGACAGCAGAACGAGTGGCGATGTTGGGAGAACCATGTGAAGGCACGGAGATCAGTGATCGAAGCCGTTTTATCTTGTTGGTGGGAAAACGGCAGGAATGTTTCACAGGTTTCTAAAGAGCGACTAGTACAGGAAGCTGGAGGAGTATTTAGAACAGAGACAACAATAAATAAAAAAAAAAAGAACCAGAGGATTATTGGAACTGTTCACCATAACATTAGAAAAAGTTTACCTTTTCTGCTTTGTCCTGATACAAACGATCTCTCAACATAATACAACACACCCGCTGTCTGCAAACTTTCTGTTTTCCATCTTCAGTCAGCGTTCCCTCACGCTCGTCTGACAGAACAAGCGGCTACGTTTAATCCATGGATCAGATTTTAGTTTGGGTCCCACACTTTTAAAAGGAGCAACGTCATCGAGAACAGGTTGACATCTATGATAAAAGCTACCCTAGAAAATTTTTCATTCGCAGATGCATTAAAACCACAAAAATGTCTTATTTGGACACAAGGTTTAAAGTTGTGGTGAATTAAAGTCTCAAACACGGCAGGAGAAAAGGCAGCATCACTTATTTCTCTGATGAATTCCGGTGCACCCAGGGACAGCATGTATGGCCACGCTTCTGAAAACTGAGCAAGACTAAAAGAATATCACATTTAAAAAAAAGTCTCTGGCACATGAATATTAAAATGTCCAACAATTAAAACCTGGTCATATTCTGGCTAAAAAACTGAAAATCCTTGCAGTACTTTGGTGGCAAGTGTGTCTGTGTCTGCAACAAGAACTGGCCTGGGTCGACCCAGATTCAACATAGGAAGTTCAAAACCTGGGTTGGTTAAAAGTTGTTTATGTTGGGGATTATGAGATTACAGAGACTGGACTGCAAAAATCAGTGGCCATGGAAATTACAGATAGACAAGAGACTCTGGAGGGACAGAGTCTGACATACTTAGATTGGACAGAATGACTGATTAGGGGAAAATGTGTCATCTAGGACACGTCCGCATTATAGCATGATCCTCTCCACCAATATGATGAACGGAACACTGATATCATAAGGGGCACGCCCCTGAGTGGGTGTACACCATTGGTCCTACTTAAATCTGAAATCTGCCCGTCGCGTTGTTGCGTATGAGAGCCCAGTACTGAAGCCGTAAACATCCCTCTGCCTTTTAGATTAAATATGGTAAAATATAGTTTTGGTCTCAAGAGTCTTTTTATTGCTACACAAGTGAACTTTTTCTTAGCCGCCACTCCACCTCCACGCCCAGTCGTCCTCGGTGCATTAAAATATACAGACAGCGCGCAATAATCCATTATTCAAGAGAGTTCAAGTCAATTAAGTCCTTTTTCTTCCACGTTCTGGTGCTTGCTTTGAGCCATAGCAGGTCGTCATCCAGATGCCTGTATACGCTGAGTAATGCCATGTGATTGGCTGATTCACTAATAAAGTGGCCAGTGAACACCATGGAGGCCAATTAATAAAGTTTAGCCTACTTATATTACTGGAATAAGTTAATGATTTTTTTACCGCTTTTGTTTTCTGTGTCTTGATGTTCAATCCACTGCCATGAGCTTGTCGAGATTAGTCTGGTCTAAGACGCTTCCTGTTCTACCCCTCTGGTTTCAGGTGGATTCTAATAAAGACAGGTTGGTGTCTTTAGACGAGTTCCTGGTTGCCACAAAGAAAAAAGAGTTCCTAGAACCAGACAGCTGGGAGGTAAGCTACAGCTTCAGACAGTAACCATACGAAGTAGGCACCTGTTTTAAAAAGGATGTTCTGTTGTGTTTCTGGTCAGACTCTGGAGCAGAACCAAGCGTACACAGATGAAGAGATGAGGGAGTTTGAGGAGCACCTGGCTCAGCAAGAACAGGACCTCAATCAGAGGACTGTTGACCTGCAGAAACAGAGAGAGGAGCTGGAGCGACAGCAGGAGCAGCTGAACGCACAGAAAGTTGAACTCCAGCAGGTGAGAAGTGGAGTCGTGTCATGCATGGCAAACCGAATAAGGGAGCTACAAGGAGGAGGATGAGATCCGTCAGAGTTGGGAACAGCTACCAGTTCTAAGTTAAAATGATTTGGATCATTTTTCTTATGCAGATTTGATCAGTGTCTGCTTACTTTTTAATCATTACTGTTAACTATATGCTTTCCAAAACCTAATCGAAACTCATTACAGGCTGTTGAGCATATGGAACGACTGAAGTCAGATAAGGCAGACCTTCCAGAGGTTCACGGTAAGCGACGTTTCATTTGCAGTTTTATTTGTTTTGTATTTTTTTCGGCTGGTCCGCGGATGTTGAACCTGTTTCCACGTTGCAGTCGAAGGCAACGCCGTCCCCGAGGCGCATGCAGCTGACAACCAGTTGCCTCCCGATCAACCAGCGCCAGACCACCACGAGACCCCCCACCATCAAGATACACAACAGGAGCCTCACGAACAGCAAAATCAAGACTTACCTCAGCAAGGTCATCCCCAGGAACATCACGGCGAACCGCCAAACCAGCAGGAAGCGGCACAGGGGCAGCATAACGTACCGTAACGGTGCCGTCCAAAAACAAACAAAAAAACCCCCCAGAAAAACAAAATCCCCAGACTTTTGCTGTTCTTCAACTCGTGCTTAGAGAAGAGCGTTGCCTCCCGACCATAAGACCACTTTAACCAGCATTTAGGATTTTGATTACAAATGAGGAAGATTGGCACATATCAGATCTGTCATCCCCGATACAAGGGTTTGATGTCGGTAATCTTCAGACGAATTAATAGAATTTAAATTGATCTATAAAGGACATGTTTCGGTAGATTTTGAGGAGAAATGCAATGAAATGAGAAAAGATTTGATGTGAATCTAGATCCTGTCACTGGTTTTGGCCTGCAGCTAACCCTACAGGCTCATTGGATTCGTTCGGGACGATTAAGGTTTTTATTTCTGTTATTTATGCCTCACATTTTAGATTACACTCCAACTTTAGGAACATTTTAAGATTTATTTATTTTTTTTTAATTATTCAGAAATCATGAAAACTCGAGTCAAACAAGACGGTTGCCATATACGTGTTCTTTTTACGCTGGATCATGAACAAGTTAATTTTTAAAATTGAACTCATTTTTGATGCTGCTAAGTTTTATGTAAAAAAAATTTAATAAAATGAATCTGCTTTGTGACAGATCTGAAAAGATGTATTTCTATGAAGGGAGGTTCTGTCAAATGTTTACCTAAAATGGACTGCCCAAAAACAACGCCACACAATGCTGGTCATCTTCAAGCCACGCTGCAGCTGCTGCCTGACGCTCAATTAACGGTGCTAGAAACAAAACGGTATGAGTAGAAGAAAGAAAATGTTAAAAAATCTGATTTTTATTACAACTTTGAAGTCATGCCAAATCTCTATGGTGATTTTAATTTTAAGCTGTGTGATTTGTTCTTTCTCCGGTGCCCTACATGCGTAATGTTCCCCTGCTTCAGTCAACACAGCCGATTCAATGCACTAGAGCGATTCTCGTGGTGTTCTGCAGAGGCCCGGTAATTGTCCATTAACCTAACGTAGGTGTGTTGAAGCAGGGAAACATCAAACCTGTAGGGGCAGTGTTGAGGACCAGGGTGGGAAACATCGAGTTCCTGGGAGGATTTTATATTAAAGTCACATTTAAAATAAAAAGAAGCATAGTGACTATTTTGACATCTGATTATACATAAATGTGTATGGACCATGTTTGTTGACTTAGCCATTTAATTTAAGAATGACTTTAAGGAGAAGTTTAGCCGTACAGGACGTCCTTTGCTGTATGTTCTCTCAAAAGTTGCTGGTTTTGGTGAAGTTGGACTGATATCCAGGTTGCTTTTTCTGCAATCATGCTTGGTTTCCAATTTTTTTTTTTTTTTTTGTTATTGGGGAATGTTTAATTTAGCGATGAGATCTTATTGTGGTAAAGACATATGTTACTTCATATTCCTTCTTTGCTCTCATGTTTTGTGTGTGTCATGTGTTCCTATAAAACAGCAAGGCATTATGACTGCACAGAACATGCAGGTGCCTGCTGCTGTGTACCAGTCATTTGGAATAAAAAAACAAAAGACCTCAGTTCAAGACAATAAAACTGTTTACCTTTTATCATAATTTGCTGATAGTGACTCTTATTTAGGGATGTGTTTTAAAAAAAAAATATCGATAGATCGATTCATATAACCAAAGATAGATTTTTAAAGAATGCATTTCCCTCTGTGAACTTAAACGGTATTCTGCCCCACAGCCTGTTTGTGAAAGCAACGTTCAGGGAGAGGGTTTGGTCCTCAGAGCCGCCATTAACTATCATTACTTTAAATATTCCTTGTTGAATGTTAATATAATTCTAGTATCAATGTGTTCCATAACTAAACAGTCATGTAATTCAGGTAACTTTTTTTTTTTCAAATGGCAGCAATCCAACTTGAGATCGAACCGGATCGAAAATCTATTTTAAATCTTAAGAATCAGAATCAAATAAATTCTTGAAACGATACCCAGCCCTACTCTTGTTGTATAACATGGGGTTACTTGATGTAAAAAAGTGTTTTCCAGGGCTAGATCACTATGGAAAGTAAAAATGTGACATTTTTAATTTAGATTTTATTCCCTATCCTGTTTTAATGTTTCCCTATTTCCATCTGCTTTTATTATGAAAGCGGGACCACCGTAGAAAAAGCTGCCATCAATCAATCAATAACGTACTTTATAGTTCAGACTTGAAAAACGGGCTAACAAGGACTGACAGCTGTTTTGGTTTGACAAAAACATGCTGGAACCCTGACAAAGGCAGCATTTGCATCTCATTTGTAAAAATATGAACGTCCCATAACTGGATTACCAAAAGGTTATATTATATATATATATATATATATATATATATATATATATATATATATATATATATATATATATATATATATATATATATATATATATATATATCTATATATATATATATATATATATATATATATATATATATATATATATATATAATTTTCACAATTTAGCAACATTTGTGGAAACTTGCCCAGTAAAAATACCCAGAATTTGGTGACATTAAACACAGGCTTATAGGATACAGCTTTATTGAAACAGTCTTAACCAATAACATCATCAGTGTACAAATGGGTTACGGCGCAACAGAACAGTGGGTTAAAAAAAGGAAAAAAAAAAAAGAGAAAATTAAAACAAACGCTTTTATGAAAATTATACGACCGAAAGGGAGAAGCGTCGACAACAAAAAGGTAGAAGAAAACCACTCCCAGGGACTTGGATCAACAGTGGCAGGGTAATTTTTTTGCATTTACTTTGTAAAAAAAATAAATTAATAAACTCTTTCAAGTTTACAGGAACATCTATTTGTAGTTTTACATGACACAGACTCTGAGAATCCTACATGTGGTGAACTTGAGCATGTGTTGAAACATTTAGAGGCTCTAAATGTCAGCGGGCTGCTAAATAAGTAGGGCGGGAGTTAAAAAAAAAAATGTAAATAAAAATGCCAAATTAACCATCAGAAATAAAATGTTATAAAAGTGAGCTCGGGTTAACACATTCAAGCTCCTGAATGTTCAACGTGGCGCAACAGGACGGTTCTTCCCATCGTTTAGGATCGCATCGCTTGAGCGTTAGCCCGGGACATGCCTCGAGATCCCTGGCCGGCTCCCCGCTTGTAGCCTGGCTGATATCCCTCCTGCAGGAACGAGCGCAGGTTAGCCAGCGCACACAGGAGGAACAAAACAAAAAACAGTTAGCTTTTAAAGTGAGTTTTTATGTCTTACCCGCTGGTAGCCACTGTTGGAATAGTCCCGAGACGTGTTGAACTGGGTTTGGCCGTAACCGCTGCCGGTAGGAGCATTTGAAAACGGAGCGCGATATCCTTCATAACCACCTGGTAACAGAAGTTCATACAGTTAGATCAAACAAGTCAATTAGTGCGGTTACTAAAAGCACATCTGCGACATGCTTAGATTGCGGCACCTCTAAATCCGTTTGAGGCGCCTCGGTAGCCATTCATAAAGCCGCGGCTGTTCCTGGCTCCACCCCTCGGCGCACCTCTGCTGCTGTAAAACGACTGGCTGGACTGGACGAACCCCGACCCTACAGACGGATCCTCATGACCGCCTGCTGATGGCATGACCTGGTCCTGAGGCTGGAATCCACCAACAACTGACGAAAGGGAGTCAGACTATATTACAAGTCTGTTAACGCACTGATGGGGTCACAGAGGCTACGTTCGCACTGCAGGTCTTGATGCTCAATTCAGACTTTTTTTTGTTCTCATACTGCTATCAAACGCGGCCGTCATCAGACTTCTGCCTGAACGGTTCAAGACCGCAAAGAGACCCGCGTGTGCGGATAACAGAGGGAGATGTCACAGTAGGGCTGGACGATACAAAAAAAAAAAAAGCATATCGATAAAATAAAAATCATATTGATCGATAGCGATAATTATCAGCAAATTCAAAACATATTTTAAGTGCAGCCCTGGCCATTTTATGCTGCTGCTGCTTGGAGACCTCCCATTGAACTCAGCCCAATATTCAATAAAGTTTTTACCAAAACTGCAAGTTTTAAAAAAAGAAAAGTACTCGTTTTTTTAACTCTTAAAAGGGGGTGGGGCTTTGTGATGGATCGTTCCTGGGTCTGCATTTGTGATTGGTTGGGAGGATGTAGAGACTAGTATTAACCTACATGATAGGCTAGAATGCAAAAAGGAAAACTTCTTCTATTGAACTTTTTATTGACCTTTTTTTCTATTATTGATATACGTCTATCGATAGATATCAGGGCTTTGAACCGATTTTTTTTTTCCCCCAATCGGTTCGTTCCGAACAGAAACTGAATTATAACGTTTCCGGTTATGAGTTCCACCAATAAATTGACGTTCCCGAACCGGTTAGAACAAAAAAATACTGTTCCCGGAACGGTTAATTTTGTTCCTTTTGTTCGACAAATATAGCTATTGATATTGTGTTTGGAATGGGGGTTTAACTTAACGATGGATCATAATTTACCTCTTATTTAAGATGTGTAGCGCTAGTGGAGACACCGCTCTCTCAGTCAGCGAATGTGTGATGTGATGTCACACAGGAAGTGAACCTCAGCCGTCATGGTAACGTGCGCAGGAAAATAATTACTTTTTTTTATTTTTTTATTATTAGGCAACGAAAACTTTGAGGAACGAAATAAAACCGGTATTAACCGGTTACCATTATTTTTAAATAAGTGTTCCAGTTCCAGAACATAAAAAATAATAACGTTTCCGGTTTCGTTTCTGTTCCCTGTAAAATACAAAAAGTTCCCGGTTTTCGTTTTCGTTCCTTGAACCGGTTCAAAGCCCTGATTGATATATATATATCGGTATTGAATTATCGTCCAGCCCTACGTCACAGAGCAGTGAACTGTTTGCGGCAATAATGGTGAACGTAATTTTTTCTACAAGTGTTCAATAAACCTTTGATAAAAAACGAAAAACTCAAAAATGTTTTAAAAAAATGGCCGGCATCTCTCATTATTATCATAAAGTCGCTGAGCATTAGGAGTCGACAATATTAAGACCACATCATAGTGATACGAAAAAAGATAAGGTGATCTAGCTGCTGCTGCTACGTGTGGACATGTAGTGAGAGACAGGAGAGTGACGCGAAAGGCGGATAAGATGCGTTCAGACAGCGGACGCTTTAAAAACAACATACAAAACGTATCCAAATTAGTATCACGTATAGAAGTGGCACAAATCAGATTTTTTTTAGGGATGAGGATCGGAATTGGGCCGTTCACACTGCCATGAAAAAGACAGATATGGGTCTCACATCCCTGCAGCATGAACGCAGCCTAAAGCAGGCTGGCTCACATCCAACACAGCAAACCGCTAAAGGCTACCGTCTCCACCTTTCGATTGCTCAGTAAAAGGCTCTTTAATGAACCGCGTGCTCTCTCACCTGACTGTAACCTTTCCTGTGGCATTTCCGGCTGCTCCACCGTGCTCTCCGACTGGCTGGTGAAGCCCGGACCATAGCCACCAGGAAACTGGCCGGACTGCTTCAGAGCATCTGTTTGGCCGTCGGTGGGCGGCGGTACGGGCGCGTTCATATTAAACACCTGAAACGAGGAAATAAAAATCGCAAATCCATTAATTTTCCACCACGCTAAATTATTCTTGCTGAAGATCTGCGCTTTCAGTTAGGATGGCACACGACAATCAACCATGTTTGTTTTGGGGAAAAAAAGATGTTTACTGGCCCTGACTGAACCGCCCCATCACGTTCAGCAGAAAACATTAAAAAGGGCCAAACATTTTGGTTTCTAGACAGCTTAAACGAACCCAGAGCATACCGCTTGCACTGACTGGAATGGCGCTGCGTTCACATTGATGCCTCCGGAGTGGATATGTTTGGAGACAGGTGGGAAGGCGGTGGACAGGGAACATGGGGCAGAAGACTGTTCAGATGACAGAGACATAGAGGGCTGGGGAAGGCAGGGGGAGGAGGAGATTTGAAAGGCAAGGAGACAAGGGATGTGGAGAAGGTCAGCGGATGTGATGGGAGCAGTGAACGTTACAGTCAAAGCTTCCAGCTAATTCCACACAATGTTCAACTGACTCCATACGCCACAGCACAGACGATACCACTTAAACACTATTGACAAACACGTCTGATCATAGTCCTGATTCACGTTTTCAGGCAACGCAAGAGAAGCAAAGTCTTTAACCGACGTCCGGCTAAGCGTTTTGCTGTACTTACCTGGGAGGATTCCTGTGGTCCAGATACAGTACTTGTCTGAGGAAGCCTGGCTTCTGAGTGGACAACTAAGGAGAGAACGAAAAAAGGGCAAATTGTTAAAAAGTATCCGTCCTCGACTGTTTTACTGCAGCTTTAGGAGGACTCACTTGACGGGCCGCCCATCTGCTGCAAGTCAACGGTCTGCAGAGGCTTCATCGGCTGGGCAGACACGATGGCTGGGTCCAGAGCCTGGCCGTCAAATTCCAACATGGAGTCCTGTCAACGTAAACGGTTTAGATCAACACCTTTTTAGTTTATTCCACTCACTCACTTCTACTTTTAAGGCGTGTATTTTGCAGGGTTAATCACATTTTTACCCGCGCTTTATTCTATGCTGTCCAGTTTTCTGAAGAAGGCTGCATCAAAATGAAAACTAATTTTTATACCTGGGCCAAATTAGCTAGAAATAACTTTAGTTAGGACATACTTTACTCCTGATTCTATTGTTTAATTTGCCCTATTTGAAATTGTTGAATTACTCTTGGTTTATACATTGGCTGACACCGGGAGTAGAACTACCACCACCTCACTCACTGCAAAAACAGAACTTAAAATAAGTAAAATATTCTTAAAATTTGTGTATTTGTCCTTGATTTGAGCAGGTAAATAAGATGATTTGCCAATGGAACAAGATTTTTGACCTTAAAATAGGAACAACTCATCTCCATCATCTTATTTAAAGTGCAGGATGTCTAATTATCTTATATTAATGGTCAAAATAATCATTCCATTGGCAAATAATCTTATTTACCTGCTCAAATCAAGGACAAATACACTAACTTTAAGAACATTTTACTTATTTTTAGATCCGTTTTTTGCAGTGCTCCTATGCGTCTGGCATAATCGTTAATAGTAATGCATTAAATCAATACTTCAACCTTTTTTTTTTTTTTTTTAGCTCTAAAAGTGTATTAAAATGTCACACTAACAGTAGCAGCTTGGCAAATCGCTCTGTAAAATCGTTCTAACCTGCATGAAGTTGTAAGGTCCTTGCATTTGGGCCATGAGATCCTGCACCGCCTGCTTCCGGACCACCGGGTCAGTGGGCGGAGAGGGAGCACCTCGGTTCACATTAGCAACGGGGGGCTCGGCAGCCAGCTGTGCAGTGGGATGGTGCTGGAGGGAGTTCATCTAGCGACAGAAACGTCAAAGAATACTTCAGTAGGACCAGATAAACACACAGAGTTGGCAAGCGTGTGTGGTGGGGGGATTGTTTATCAGGGGGTTGTTCTTGGTTATACTTTGTGCTACATGTGAACAGGGTTTCCATGCTTAAATGACCAGGCGCATAAATGGAGAGACAGATGTTGTTAGAGGAGGAACTTGACTAGAACCCTGACCCTAACCTAATACAGCACCTTTGAGATAAATCGGATCGGACAGCCAGCCTGACTTGTCCAACATCAGTGTGTGACCTCACACATGCTGTCTTAGAGGAATGCTGAAATTTTCCTATAAACACGTTCCCAAACCCCGTGAACAACCTTCTCAGAAGACTTGAAACTCTTATAGCGGTAATCTCCTTCCTAGATAGAGCTTAAGTCTCAATAACGGGACGCTATGAAAGCTCAAATGTGTGAGTAAAGATGAGCATCTCAGCACATTTCACAATACGGGGGATTTGGTGGCACTGATGAGTGCAGAGGTAACGTATTCTGAGGATACCTGAGCCTCCACGGTCCACTCCTCCACCTGGTCTTTGTCGGTGTTACTGTATGTAGTTTCTGGGACAAACTGCCTGTTGAAAAACTGCCAACAAGAAACACCGACTTAAATAAAATACACAATAAAAACTTACATAATGTCCCAAGGTTTTTAATGCCGATACATCAGAAACGTTTTCCCAACCTCTGTGGTTTCCACTTGGACCGGCTCAACGTAGGTTTCATTTGTTGGTCCTTCTGGAGAGAAACACATTTACAGGGTGATCACACCTACATAAAACACACTTCTAATAAACTTTATAAGCCAGGCATACACTGTACCACTTCTTGCCCTTTGTTGGGCCGATTCTTCAGTTGTGCGAGATTTTTTTAGATTGGGCCGAGTTTCAGCTGCGTCCTGCATCGTGTAGTATACAGAGGGTAACGAGGGGCGATTCGCCTCTCACGACCACCTCCCCATCAGGAATCAGACGGTCGGATGAAAATCAAACATGTTTGAAATTCAGTCGGCCCTCGTGAGTGATCATGAGTGCGTCCTGCTGTTGAAGCGGAGCTACGAGCGTCTACGAGCCCATTTCCCCCAACCTCGGCGCACTGAGCATGTGCAAACAAGGAAATTCTTCTTCACTGCAAAAACGGATCTAAAAATAAGTAATATTTTCTTAAAATGAGTGTATATGTCCTTAATTTGAGCAGGTAAATAAGATGATCTGCCAACAGAATAAGATTTTTGCACTTAAAATAGGAACAACTCATCTTCATCATCTTAATTCAAGTGCAGGATGTCTAATTATCTTATTTTAGGGGTCAAAATACTCATTCCATTGGCAGATAATTGTGTATACATGCTTCAAATCTAGGACAAAAACACAAATTTTAAGAACATTTTACTTATTTTTAGATCCATTTTTGCAGTGTTCTTCTTCTCAGACGAAAACATAGGAGCTGAGAGAAGCATGATGGCGGTACGTATGACATGGAGTTAAACTACGGAGGAGCGACTCGTAGAATTGCCAAGGCAGCGCATTTCGTTCCATTGAGCCTCATATTTAACAGTGAGCATCGATACTTCCACCTTTTTCTTCTTCTACTGTTTCCAGATATGGTGAGTAGTGAACTTTTAAACCCTGAGGTTTCGTCGTACAGTTTGAGCTGTACATGAGTACAACAACTGAAAGTATCGTACAGTGTACGCCCGGCTTAAGCAGATGAGTGACTGGTTACCAGGTTCAGGCGGCTGCTCCCTGCTAGCGGCGGTTTCCTCCACAGCAGTCTGCTCTTCTGGTGTCTCTTCTGCCTCGCAGGCGCCGTTCTGCTTCGTTTCTGCTCTGTCAAAGTAACCACTTAGCAGCAGTTTGTCCAGAGTCTCCCTCAGTGACTTGTCTGCAACAAAGAGAGCGGGGAAAGAAAAAAAGGCTTTGATGAACACAACAGTATACAGCAGAAATGTGCAGACATCTTTTTTTTTCTTGGAAAGTCAGATAAATGTGAAACAGCCAGACTGACAGAGCCATTCTTCGCTCAACTCAACACCAAAACAGGTCACTGTTTTAAGAAGTGATGCCTAAATCCACACTGGGGCGGACCTTTAAATATCACCAGCCATGGAAATAATAGCTGAAGCACATGTAAAGGATAAATATCTGAGTAAAAGCTACAAATATGTCTCGTTTGGATGATTGTTCTGCTTTAGCTATGAAGCCATTTGCTAAACTCTATGAAACGACCCAAAATAAGCACGCTTTAAAATGCCTTCCACAGAGTCTTCAAACATCAGCGCCACCCTGTGCAGAAATTACACAAAAATACTTGCATGTAGTTCCTGCCACAGGCTTGTCTCGACCCTCGAGCAGAGACCACAGGTGTTGCGAGGCCTCTTCGTACTGGTCGCTCAATCTGGAAACAAGAATTCAGGGCGAACATTTTAACACAAGCGCATCGGCCATTTTCAGATTTAAAAATGCTGAATTAGACCCAAAAAAAAACCCTTGTATACAACTTTTTTTGAATGTCTAAAAATTAAGGTATTTCCTTTAGGTGTGTTGAAATTCCATTCTACATTTGGTGATATATTTAATGTGTTTATTTTACATCATGAAAACCTCAGCTTCTCTTTGAATATTACATTCCAATAAAAAAAGGATTTTTTTTACGCTGAATTTAGATCTTATGGCCTACTCAATAATGGAGGAGACAGCTGACAGACTTAAAGCATTTTAGTGTGCAAGAAAACAAAATGCACAAGACAGCCCTGAGATGATTGTGAAGCAAAGTTAAATCAAGAGTTTTGGGGGAGATTTATGGACCGCAGAAGGAGCCACTGCTTCAAGAGCCATCGTTCGTATCCAGGTTAGGGGCGGCAGCTGTGGCGCTCCTTTTAGCCGCTCCTCAATCAGAGAGAACATTGGAGACTTGGAAGTGAAATCAAGATCCCAGAATCAGGGGTGCAGAGGCCCCTAACCCAAGTTGTTTGAGGTCCAGAGTGAAGTCTACACCGTCGTGATGATTTAAAGTGCCATATCACCTGCTGCTGTTGGTCCACCACGTTTCATTAAGTTCAAAGGGAGAGCCACCGTCTTCCAGGAAATGTTAGAGCGTTCACGGCTCCTCCTGCCAACAAGCTTTATGAGAGGCTGATTTTATTTTCTAGCAGGACTTGGAACCTGCCAACAGTACGAACACCTGCGTATGTGACCATTGCGTCACTGTGTCCTGACGTAAACCCTGTACCGGGCTTATGGTCTATTATCAACAGTATGATGGAGCGGGATAAGCTGAAGGGCGGCATTAGTGCAGCCTGGGCTTCCTGAACGCCTCGGCAGGCTTTCAGTGGCTGCAGGTAAAATTCACCAAGATCAACAGCATTTATTCTTTCGAAGCATATTCGTGTGTAAAGATGCAGCTACATCGAAATAAGACTTAGACAACTTTGTCATTTTGTATGTACAGAGTGCATACAGAACGAAATTTCGTTGCATACAGCTTGTAAATTACAGTATAAAGTGCAGCAGTGATTAAAAAGTAAACAATTGTAAACAATGCAGGAGAAAGAGACAGTGTGCGATCACAGTGTACAGGAGAATATTTAAACCATTTGTATGTGCAGAAATGATGATGCAAAAAGGCATTTGTGCAAAAATGCATTTAGAAACTAAAAGTTTGGCAGCATTTGTAATGCTAGATAGAGATGCAGTGATGCAAATGTGCAAATGTGGTGCAGAATCCAGTTTATAGTTCAACAGTCTGATGGCAGCAGGGAAAAAGCTTTTGCAGAACCTGGTGGTCCTGCAGCGGATGCTGCGGAACCTTTTCCCAGAAGGCAGCAGGGAGAACAGTCCATGGTGGGGGTGTGAGGAATAAACTTTAATATGTGCTGTTAGGCTGGATCGGAGTGCGACACAATCATGGGAATGGCTGCTGACTGGACAGATGTCCAGAGGACAGTCACTGACAGCCTTCACAGAGACAGTGAGCCACAAAAGGTCACTGCTAAAGAAGCCGGGTGTTCTTAGCAAGCATAGTGGAAGGAAAAAGTAGAAAAAGGTGCAGCAGCAACAGGGATAACCACAGCATTCAGAAAATTATGAAGCAAAATCCATTCAGGAATTATGGGGCGTTCACGAGGCGTGAACCGAGGCTGGAATCGGAGCATCAAGAGCTCCTACGTACGGACAAAACCTCTCCTGAGGCAGAGAGCCAGCATCAGAAGCATCTCACCTAAGCTAAGGAGAAAACATTACTGGACTGTTGCTCAGCTATCTAAAGTCCTATTTTCAGATGGAAGCAAAGCTTTCATTTAATTTGGAAATCAGATTATTTTGAGTGCCATGTGATCTGCTGATGTATTTTCTGAAATCCGAGGTCAATGGATCCATCTACCTCAACATGTCCATGCTTTCTTCTGGTGACAAGCTGCATGGAGATGCTGATTTGGATTCAAAATGCTGATTCATTGACCGTGGTGTTAATGGGCTTCATGGCAGGCGAGCTCCTTTGGTCTTCATGGCAGGCGACTCGCCTCCGTGTCACATCACACCGATGCAAAAGGATCCACAAAGTATTGAGTACATAGAAATAAAGATCTGAAATTTCTGTTTAGAATATCCTTTTTTATTGATCTCATGTAATATCCTAAGGGGGTATTCACACCAAGAATTTATTTTGGTCCCGACCAAAAGCGTACTCTAATTTTTTCGTTTGGTGCAGTTTGCTTTCACATTGTACATTTTGCAAGTTAACTGTAACTCATAAAGCCACACGTGTGACAATAGTTGCTCCCATTGGACAGAAATTAGTTTTAAGAACATATCTTTCTAGCTGCTTCCTCCTTTTTAGAGGAGAAAAATTCACTCCAGCTATTAAAAAAAACAAGACAAGATGCTTCCACATACCTGATATCGCAGTTCCTCTCAGGTCCCACCAGCTTATAAAACTCATCAAAAGATGCGAGGTGTGCGTCCGTGAGCAGAGGGGAACCAGAGGCATCGGGTGTTTTAAGGTCCTGCCGCACGCCGTCCTCCCCTAACTGGTCCAATAAATACTGAAGCTCCAAAACGGTCTTCAGCCGCCGCTGTTCAATTTCCTCCCGCTGCAGCTGCTCTCGCCGTGCAGACTTCTTAACTGCCTTTTGGACCTAGACACACGCAAATGTTTAGCCGCATCTTATTTCACAAAACCTACCGACATAATTTGATCTTCAGCTAGGATCGGCACCGATCGGCACAGAAGGGTTAAACCCTTCTGTGTTTAACCCTTTAAACAGGACATTTCCCCCTCTGTTTAAGGTTTAATGAAGTAGTAGTTTTCCACAGGGTTCCCACACCTTGGTGAACATCAAATTCAAGGACCTTTCAAGGACTTTCCAGGACCAATTTCCTCAAATTCAAGGACCACACGTAGTGGCATTTACCTACTGTGACCGCTGAATAGGTTATCATATTTTAATACAATGCAAATTCAATAAAAGACTAAACGGCATAGAAGTTGTTGGGTCAGAAGCAATGCAAGAAAGTGGACTTAATATAAAGCCTACATTGATATTGATCATATTCATAGCCTACATTTATATCCACAGTACATGGCCATGCCATACTACATTATATATAAGATCTACATTAGCCTACCATTTCATTAAGTTAAGGGAAAAAACCGTAGCCTACCAACTAACGAAGAAGAGCGAACGTACTTTTGCAAATTAAGTCTGCGGAATCAACATAATTTTAAAAGATCGTGTGGTAGTAAAATAATAACACGAGTCGTCATCCGTGTGAACTTTCAACCCCACAAAAAAATTCAAGGACTTTCAAGGGCCTTGAATTTATTTTTTCAGATTCACAAACTTTCAAGGATTTTAAGGACCTGTGGGAACCCTGTTTCCAGAACAGCTTTGAAATGTTTCCTTGGCCGCCTTCTGATAGCATAAAAAGCTGTAAAATGAACAATTATGAGGTTCGGTCACCAACATTTTAGGAAAGATCTTACACACCTCTTGGCCCAAAGCCAGGAAGCTCTTCTGCAACTCTCGAGCAAAATCAAGGTTGTTGATGATCTCTTGATACTTCGTCAAAGCGTCCTGTGGAAATATTAAAAGGAAAAATATTGAGTGTTTCACTAAAAGAGAGGTTTTTATCTGGCAATTTTAATAAATATATAATAGTTTGTAAACCAGCTCAAATGAATATTTTAAGACAAATATAATAAAATTAAGTTATATGACATCGTTTTATAATTTTGTTGCATTTCTATAAAAGATAATGCATTAATACAACGCTGCATATCAAGTATCTTTCTTACCAGCTGATCCTGATTCAGTCTTTCTCCCTTATTCTTTCTGGCCTGATAGTCGTCAAGTTTGGACTGAAAAAACAAAAATAAAGAACATTATGAGCACTAAAGAAACATGTCTGTGAAAATATGACAATCCAAAGCAATACATGATTAAAATAAGGCATCAAGAGTGGGAAAATACTTAAAAATAAAAGGAAAGGAGAAAAGTAAGGATAGAAGAACTTAATTGAAATGCTTTTCAGGAGTTAGAGCATCATTTCCAACAATAAGACTTGTTTATACCAGAAGATCGGGGAACACATTTTAAAAACTTTATTACAATCTTTGTGAAATTCAAAAATTACAACAATCTTTGTGAAATTCAAAAAGGGAAATTTAATCACAAAAAGATTTCTCCATTGAAGGATCCCAGAGCAGAAACTGGTAACATCTGATGACGATTACACAGAAGATAATCTTAACAAAACACACCGCGACATAAAACTACCTGCCAAGACAGACAAAAGATTCAAAACCAGCCGTCCGCATAAATATTTCACATGACGTACCTTTTTCTTTTCCATATTCCGGACCTTTTTGTCGATCACACCAAGAAACTGCTTCATGGTCTCAGACTGACTTCCGTTCCCCAGGTCTGGAATGGCACACTGGGCAGCATTGTTGCCAACCGCTGCTGAAGGCATCTTGAGGGAGAAATTTTTTTAAAAAAGAAGAAAATTGGAGGGGATTATTGTACGTTCCTACTGCTGTGAGCTTTATGGTTTTTAATGTCCACGTATAACGGACGAGTTGGGCTGTGTAGAAGTGAATTTCTCACATTTTGAGGATTTCCATCCATAAACCGCCATATTTGTCTTCTTGTTTTAGTGTAAAGAGAGTTGTCAATCAATTTCACTGTAACATAAGATATCCATATGATTTTTCTGTGTGGAGGAAATTATGTGGGGCAGGCTTAGTGGTCTAGTGGTTAGAGGAGGCTGCATTTTCACAGGTTCAAATCCCAAAGACCCACAGGGATGGGTTACATGCAGACGAAAAGGTTCATTGGTATGAGTGTTGGCTGTGGCTTGCCCTCAAACACAGCTTGTATTGCTCGCAATTTATAGAGATATCCAAAATTAATAGAGACATAGCAAAAACATAGCCCATCATTTGTTTTGTTTTCTCTCCTGCTATCAACGTAGCTGAGTGAGTACTGCTCAAGTGTTCTAAGATAGCAGCTTTTGAAGAAGACAACAATGTTTTAGATCAACTGAATAAGTCTGTCAGGTAACAGGTTTAAACAGCTACGCTGCAGGAATCCAACAGATTTGGTACATAGAGCCACGCTTAATGAATGTGAGCAAACTCCATCAGAAGTTGGGATCGTAGATTCTTCTCATCTTGATTTCAAAATTTAACAAGATTTACTTTAAGCAAAGGATGTCAGCCAATTGGTTTCTCCTGTCAAGAAAGAGTATTATTTCCTTTAATGATGAAAATTCAATAAGAAATGTCGGATTTTGATTGACTAAAAGGAGTATTTACAAGTCTTTATTGACATTTTCAGGTGCCGGTCATATAATTAGAATATCATGAAAAAGTTGATCTTTTTTTTCAGTAAGTCCATTCAAAAAAGGGAAACTTGTATATTATATCTACACACAGACTGATATATTTCAAATGTTTACTTCTTTTAATTTTTGATGATTATAACTGAGAACTGATGAAAACCCCAAATGAAGTATCTCAGAAAACTAGAATATTGTCAAAAGGTCCAATATTGAAGAGGTGCCACACTCTAATGAGCTAATTAACTCAAAACACCCGCAGTGGCCTTTAAATGGTCACTCAGTCTAGTTCTGTAGGCGACACAATCATGGGGACATCTGCTGACCTGACAATTGTTCAAAAGACGACTATTGACACCTCACACAAGGAGGGCAAGACACAAACGGTCATCGCTAAAGAGGCTAGCTGTTCACAGAGCTCTGTGTCCAAGCACATTAATAGAGAGGTGAAGGGAAGGAACAGATGTGGTAGAGAAAAGTGTACAAGCAACAGGGATGACCGCACCCTGGAGAGGATTGTGAGAGAAGACGCATTCAAAAATGTGAGGGAGATTCACAGAGTGGACTGCAGCTGGAGCGAGAGCTTCAAGAACCGTCACACACAGACGTCAGACATGGTTTCAGCTGCTGCATTCCTGGTGTCAACCCACTGTGGAACAAGAGACGGCATCAGCAGCGTCTCGCCTGGGCCAGAGACAAAAAGGACTGGACTGCTGCTGAGTGGTCCAAAGTTATCTTCTTAGATGAAAGTAAATGTTGCATTTCCTTTGGAAATCAGGGTCCCAGAGTCTGAAGGAAGAGAGGAGAGGCATAGAGTCCACGTCGCTTGAGGTCCAGTGTACGGTTTCCACAGTCAGTGATGGTTTGGGGTGCCATTAGGTAGGCCTGTCACGATAACAAATTTTGCTGAACGATTAATTGTCTCAGAAATTATTGCGATAAACGATAATATTGTTTGAAGACCTTTTTACACTGATTTAATGGAAATAACCCTAACTTAATAATGCATGCGATTTCCTGCCAAAGATAATCACACTTTATTTTCAACAGAACACTTAACACTGGAACTGGTTAACAAAATAAAACGAGAAATAAAAATCAAATGGACTCTCAGTCTCTGTTAACTAAAAATACACTTGAATACAAACTAAACACAAGATAAAACCATGGTGGAAATAAAAACTACATTCAACCAAAAGAGTACAGATAATGAAGTCTGTATATCAAAAGATAGGCAAAACTGCCATTTTATTAAAAAAATGCAAAGTAACAAAAAGCAGATTCTTAAATAAGACCAGATGCCTCAAAAATCTTTAAGCAGATCTGTAGCTACTTTAGTCAGACAGATTCCGAGCAAGAAATACCAACATGTTAAGTTTGTGTGGCTTAAGACAGGATCTCTCAGGAGTAGCAATGTGTCCAGCTGTACTAAACATTCTCTCTGAACTGGTGCTTGTTGCACAAATACACATGTATTTTTTGGCCAAGTTTGCCATCAAAGGATATCTTTTATGATTGTCACACCACCACATCAAGGGATCACAAGAGGCATCAATAGCATCTTCTTGAAGGAACTTTGTCAGTTCAGCATCAGCCTGCTCTCTTTTTGGATATGTAGTCTGTGTCTGAACTGTGCGTTCAGCTCTTCTGTTTTGAAGAAGGTCACTTAGCCTCTTCTTCTTGGTGAGTGGGGCAGCTGTAGGTTCATCTTTGGTTCCTCCACCAGCTTGGCTAGAAGCCTCACCACTTACACCTTCTTCACTTACTTCTGGCTCTTTTAAGTCCAGTAGCTCTTGCACCAGCTGATGTTTGACGTCATCCAATGATCCAGCCTCCTCCATGCTGCCACGGTACCTTGGATCCAAGATGGTTGCTTTTGTCAGGAGGTCTTGGATGGCAGGTGAGCTGTATTTTCCAGTCAGTATCGTGGATATGTTATTTTTAATACTGGCAGTCAGTGTGCTGTCATCAGGGCCTGAAGAGAGAAGGTCGCCTTTAATCAGTTCTAGCACAGGCTTAACAGAGGACACTGTGACGTATGTTTCTCCTGAAAGGACATCTGTAAAGTCAGCCAGTGGTTTCATAGCTGCGTTGATGGACTCCAACACCGAAACATCCTGCCAGGTTGGATTGAGATGGCTGTGCTTTCTGTCATGAACCAGGACTCGTCTAATGGCTGGAAGTTGCTCCAACACCCTTTCAATCATCTTCTGTTTAGTGCCCCATCGTGTGACAACATCCTGTGGGATATATTGAAAATGTTTTTATTACAAAAAAAGATATATCATTTTTATGTTACTCATTTAGGACCAAACTTTACCAGTGACTAATGAAATATTACTCCGCTTGAGCTGACAAGTAGAAATAACACCAAAATGGCTCCAGCAAAAAATATTATTACTATATTAGAACAATACTATTTTTTATTAGTTAATGTATTTCAACTTCTTTAAAGAAATGCAACTAATTCTCCTTAATAATGTGTTGTATGTAGAATTATTGCCAGACAACATTCTTGATCAGATTCTACAGGTCTACATGCTACAAAAAAAAAAATACACATGGGTCTGAATATTTTGAGTTACAAACGAATGAATAAATGACTTAAAAAAAAAAAAAAAAAAATCAATCACTCACCAGAATGAGATTGTGCTGAGGGAGATTAGCTTCATTCTGTGCCTTCCTCAGGTCTCTCTTTTTAAGGAAGCTCAGGTTGAAAGTGTTTACCAGACTTTTACAGAGTCCTATGGCACGTGCTGTTCGTTCTTTGTCACTGTCTAGACCATGGGAAACAGCAAGGTGGAGGTTGTGGCCAAAGCAGTTGAGCCACTGCCAGCCAAGATTTCTTATTGCAGCAACAATGTTAGCACCGTTGTCTGTTGTAATGCAGACCAGTTTGTCCTCATCCAGTCCCCAGTCTGCTAAAGCAGATTTCAGGTTTTCTCCCAGGGTGTCAGCAGTGTGGTTATCTGGGACATATCTGGTCTCTAAACATTTAGAGTGCAGAGTCCAGTCAGCAGCTATATAGTGAATGGTCAAGCTCATATAAGGGGTCATATTTGAACTTGACCACATATCCGACGTAGCAGAGAAAAATGAAATGTCTTGTATCTCCTTCAGTATGTCCTCTTTAATACTGCTGTACAGTTGTGGAATTGCCGTTTGTGATATGTATGTTTTCCTGGGGAGTTCATACTGTCTATCAAATGTCTGCAACATTTTTCGAAATGCCGGCTTTTCTACAATATTAAATGGGAGCATCTCTTTAGCAATTAAATGAACTACGCTGTCTGTGAGCGCGCGCCACTTTGCGCCGTCCTTTTTGTATGCTCCCTGTCGATTAATTGCTTCAGTGATGGTGGACTGTCGCGAACTTGAAGACGCCGACGGGCCAGCGCTTATATTTTTTGTCCCCAGCTGGAGAAACTTTGCTGGGTGGTTGTGCTTTAGGTGCATGTGTAGGTTGGTTGTATTGCTGCTCTTAGCTGATACTGTTTTATGACAAATGCGACATACTGGCTCGCGTAGGTTCAGCGGTTCGCCTCGGTCATTTGGTTTGAATCCGAAATACTCCCACACTGCGGCTGTTGCGTTCGGCTTTGAAACTAGTTCCATTTCGAGCTTTACCCCAACATAAGATGTGTTTTTTTTTTTTTTACCTCGCTAACTCCTCACGGGGCTCTAAAGCTGCAGAAGTACAAAATGATCCGCGCTGACTACCTGATGCGATAGTCCGCTCCTCCTCCCTCCTCATTTTTTCCCCTTCCTAAAAAAAATGAGGAGGGGAGGGGTCAGTGGGTAGCACCGGAGTTAAGCCTTTTCATCTCGCGTCGTCAATAGAAAGAGAAAAACACAGGCAGAGACGATATAGCCGATAAATGAAATGGTGTGGATAGTTTTTATTTATCGTGCAATTAATTGATTTATTGATTATCGCGACAGGCCTACCATTAGGGATGGGTACCCAATTCAGTGCTTTTATAGGCACAGACCGAATCCAGTTGGTACCACAGAGGACCGACTCACATAGAATCGAACGATACCATGTTTCGGTACCTAAACGCATCACTGTGGCAGTGAGGGAGTGGAAGAGCGGCCGATTTTCCATGCTGAACATGAACACAGCATTGCACGCACAACAGGCTAATGACGTCAGTAGCCGCTGGTCCAGTAAAGAAAGCAAGAAAGTATGGCTCCGCTTTTCAAAATGTTCTGCAGATTACGCTCCCTGTAATATTTGTGAAGCAAAGTGCAAGGCCAGCGGTGGAAATACTTCTAATCTGAGGAAGCTCCTGGTCACTGCTGCCAATTTAGAGAATTCCTCACTATATTTAGCGACTTTTTGTACCCAGCCTGCAACCTTTTTTTCAAAAAAAGCGACTAGTGAAAAATCTAGCGACTTTCTTCTGCTATTGGTGGCTTCCTGTGAAAATAAAGATCGTCCTGGAGTTATTGTTTTTGCGAGTGCAGCTGGGAGCCTCTTCCCAACTTCTCCAAGCGCCGTCTCAGACAGACAGCTGGCTGCTGTCATGAAACTCGCCAAAGTAGTCGGAGCAAAGAGAGCAGAGCCTCTGTTCCCTCACTGCAAATGTATCCCGCCCTGATTTACAAAACGGGATACAGTGTTTTTAATATAGATTTTTCTTCTTCTCTGAAACTGTTGAACTAAAACAACTCCCCGAATTTTACGTTACCTCGTTCACTGTGTGCCTCTGATGACTGTTGCTTTGGTAAAATAAAAATGTGTTTTATGTGCTGCGGATTAAGACAATGTACTGAAATTCCTGAATTATTTAATAAGGTTAAATTTCTAGATCCAAACAGGTTTATATATTGAGAAACAAATATGTTAAATTGAAAAATGTAGAGATTTTATTAATAAACTAACACTTATTACTACATAAACACACATAAGCACCGAACATAGGTACCGTTAAGTACCAGTATCGATTCCCAGGTACTGAGTATAGCTTCAAATGTGAAAGGTAACCACCCCTAGGTGCTATGTCACCTGCTGGCCTTGGTTTCTGAGGTCAAAGGTCAACGCAGCCATCTACCAGGAAGTTTTAGAGCACTTCATGCTCCCTGCTGCTGACCAACGTTATGGAGATGCAGATTTAATTTTCCAACAGGACTTGACGTCTGCACACAGTACCAAAGCTACCAGTACCTGGTGTCCCTGTTCTTAGTTGGCCAGCAAACCTGCCTGACCATAACCCCATAGAAAACCTACAGGGTATTGTGAAGAGGGAGATACGATACAGCAGACCTAACAATGCAGAAGAGCTGAAGGCCACCATCAGAGCAACCTGGGCTCTTATAACACCCGAGCAGCGCCACAGACTGATGGACACCATGCCACGCCGCATTGATGCAGTAATCCAGGGAGGAGAAGAGCCAACTAAGTATTGAGTGCTGTACATAATCATACTTTTCTGGAAATCCTTATTGTTTTTATTGGTCTTAAGTAATATTCTAATTATGCGAGACACTGAATCCGAGGTTTAAATTAGTTGTCAGTTATAATCCAACTTAAAAGAAATAAACATATTTCAAAATATTTCAGCCTGTTTGTAATAAATTAATATAATATACAGCTTTCACTATTTGTATGGAAGTACTGAAAACAAAACCTTTTTCATGTTTTCTAATTATATGACCAGCACCTGTATTCTGATCATTAAAACGCAGAGCTTTCTTTAAAGATGAGCTCAAGATTTCCATGTTTAAATATTTAAAAAACTAAGCAATTTGGTTTTAAAAACAGCTTTTTAGAGGCTTCAACGCAAGCAGGACAGCTTTTAAATGCTCCGATCGTTGTTTTCCACCCTACATACACGACCTAGGCATCCTTTGAGTTCTTCTATTCCCCTTTAAAACCGAAATGTTTGGTTCGACACAAAAATGAAACCTTAGCACTACGTGAGGTTTCTGTATTGCTTTCTGTAAAGACGAAAATGTTGTCCTCATCTTTTATTTTTCCTGCGGGAAATCCTGCGGACAGCTGCTGCTGCTACAGATGTTAGCTCAGCCCTGCCGGCTGGGCCAGACTGAGGGGAATGTACTGAATAATGTACAAAGCGATTAGCTTCGTTTAACGTGACTGGTAGCCTATGGTTGAATCTTTAAATATGGCCTGGGGTGATCGGAGGGGCTTTTTAGCCCTCAAATCTAAGCAAAAGTACGTTTTAACTCGATTTAAACCCATCTGAATAAAACGAGAGAATCAGCTAATAAAAATGTTATTCCCAGAGAGCTAACGCGTGTTTTTTTTAAAGCTGTCTAAATGAGCACATGTGCATAAAAAAAACCCGAGCTGAACACAATTATTACAATGTCGGCCATCGATTTCAAGTTATGTTCTTCAACTTGTAATCCTTTTACCGACCGATAAAAGCGACGTTTTACAAGCTTATATTGTAAATCAAAACAGTTTTTATTTTTATTTTTTTAGAAACAAGACTTTCTGTGAGGTAGCGTCTAAGCTAGCTTCGCCCACTGCCCCCATTGTTAGCCTCAACTAGCATGTTCTTTTGACGATATGCAGGCAAAGCCCAAAGTCCAACGAATGTCATTTAAAGCAGTCTGTTATGTGAACTAAAAAGAGCGTCTAATGAAGCGCATTGTTGCTCCATGACGGCCTATGTGAGCCGTGAAAAACCCAAAGGACCCCGTCGGGACGCAGCGACCCACTCGTCTCCTTTGCAGCCGTCTCCAGTAAAAAACATGACAAAAGACTTATTTTCTCAAGATTCAGATCAAATAGCAAACTGATGCATGTGGCAAGCGTCCCATACCTTTATACTCTTTGTCTTCAAAGAGATTTTTTCTCTGCCGGGGTTAAGCGTGAGACGACCAGCACAGTCCGTATCTTTTTTTTTTTTTTTTTTTTACTTTAAGTGGAGCTTTTCTAGAAGGATGCTCAGGCTCAAACCGGCTGACGCTAGCTGGCTGCTAAGCTAACAAGGACCCCCTTGCTAACGCCGTCTTCCTCTGTTGAAATTCCAACATTACACCACAAAAGTCAATGATTTAACACTGCCCTCTACAGACGGTATGTAGAATTACAACAACTGAGCAAGAGTTAAAAGTGCCAGCCAGCCATTCATCTCTCTCTCTCTCTCTCTCTCTCTCTCTCTCTCTCTCTCTCTCTCTCTCTCTCTCTCTCTCTATATATATATATATATATATATATATATATATATATCACTATCTATCTATCTATCTATCTATCTATCTATCTATCTATCTATCTATCTATCTATCTATCTATCTATCTATCTATCTATCTATCTATCTATCTATCTATCTATCTATCTATCTATCTATCTATCTATCTATCTATCTATCTATCTATCTATCTATCTATGTATATATATATGTATATATATATATATATATATATATATATATATATATATATATATATATATATATGTTACATTTCAAGTGTTTACAAAAACTGCTGCTGCACCTTTATCATGAAATTTACTGCAATTTACTGTGATCTTTCAAGCTGTATGCAAACGAAATTTCGTTCTGTACGCACTTTGTGCATACAAAATGACAATAAAGTTGTCTAAGTCTAAGTCTTTATATATGTGTGTGTGTAAAAAACTAAATGCGTAGGTGAACTGGGCCTACAAACACCGTGGTTGTTATGTGCTTGTGCCTAACCATCAGTCTTTTGTTATTTCCATGCATAAAACAAAGCATACGTTTTGTGTGAAACTCAGGGGCCAACATCCCACCAAATCTAGTTCTACACAAGCCTGCATTTTTCATGCATATGGAGGCAAAATTTTGGTCACTAGAACTTCCACATCTTTCTAAATGTAAGCTAAAATTTAACATGTAAAACAATATTAACATATCTAAATAGATGCATTTCAGAAAAATGAAAATTTGTTTCTTTATACTTCAAAAAAATAAATAAAACTGTTGGAAATGTCATAACAGTAAACTGAGTCGATAAATGTCACCCTCAATGATTGAATGAAAATGCTGTTTGGGGAGGGATTACAAACTTAATTGAGGTTTGGATAATAAATCAGATTGGTTTGAGTTCAATAATTGCCAAGATGTGATTAGAAATACATTTTAAATTTTTAGGTGTGTCTCTGTAAGTTTGTGGATTAATTAATCTCTCCATGTCCAAGAGCAAGAAACATTTTCTTACATCGGTATTTTTGTGGATATTGCTGGTTAAAATAGTTGCAGTTTTTTTAAACATGTTTTTTTAATTATGTTTTTTTTTTTTTCTGCTGGGTTTGAAGTCATAACCAGGATGTGCAAACTCTGTTCCAACTGGCTCATCAGTGTTTAAATTTGTATGCATGAACACACATAGGCAAGACTCCCATTCACTTGATTATTGATTCAATACATGTGAATATTTTTCCCCATTTGTTTTTATTGAATATGCATGTTTTTAGATTTACTCAATAGCTCTAAAGTGTTTGTAAAAGTTCACTTTAACCTTGAGAAAAATACGTGATTTTTGTTTTGCTGAGAATGGTAGGTTATAACCATCTCTTTATATATAAAAACTGCCACTAAGTGGGTTAACATGCTTACTGTCGTTTTATAAGAAAATAACCCAAATCAAAGACAAAAAGAATGAAATGTCCTCTGGTCCTTGATCTGAGGTTTTTTTCTTTTTTTTTGGGGAAGAACATCAGCTGAAATCTGACCACAATTAAAAACAAATAATAAAAAGACACTTTAAACTGGACCATGCTGTAGCAACTACAAACCCTGAGCAGCAGAGGGCGCATGTGTCTTGGGGAACTGGGAGTTTAAGGAAACGCTAAAAAAAAAAAGGTCATGTAAACAACTTTTGCAATGTTTTAGTATATTTCTATTGTGCAAGAGCAGCAAAGGCAGAGAGATCTGAAGGTGAAAAGTAAAAGATCTAACTAACTGTAAACACGTATAAACATGGGTCTACAAGAACAATGGAGATATTATCTTAAAACATGGTCAAGAATTGTCTTACTAATCAAATTTAAACTTTATTCAGATAACATTTCTGTGTTCAAATGATCGTGAAATGTTGAATCCTGTTAGACCTGTTCTGGTCTGTCTTATGATAATGATAATTTATGATAATGTTGTGGCCACTCTTTAAGTTGTAGGAAACACATCAGGTATCCCCAAATTTCATGCATTTCCATAAATAGCAGCTCATTATGGCAGGACTACTTCAGGGATTCTAACCTGAAATTCTCACACCATGCTTTTTCTCTCCTCTCTCCCTGTCCTGTCTGAGTCTTTCTAAAACAATCGAGGTCAGGGCGGACGGATCCTTGGCTTCTCCCTCTGATGTGGGCTGCTGAGTAATGGCCGTACATCCTTCAGTGTGCTTTTCCTGCTGTACATCTGACTGGATTAAATCTGTGCAGAGGATTTATTGGCTGAAAAACCACCGGAGCCCCACAAACACTTTGGCCCCACACCGCTTGCAGTGCGATCCAGGCAAGCGCACGGATCTATCCTCAGCTCTGCTGGCTCCTCCGGCTCTTTTTCCACACTCCCTTTTCAGAGGGCTTTTAAGAAGTTTGAAAGAAAACAACTGATTTTTCCTTTTTCCACTCGCAGCTTTTTTTTCTTACTTAGTTGGGCACATGAATAATTCATGACCCACATGTGTTAGAGACAGACAGCAAGCATCTTCACTTAATTGCGACCATTACCGTCATTGAAGCAGGAGAATTTGTATTCTCCATCATGCAACCGTGATTAACTTGAGCTTGAACTCGGAGTGTGGTTCAGAGGTAAATGGTACAACGAATGCGCTCTAAGGACTAAATCTAAGATCATGCCAGTGGAGGCATATGGCAAAGCCACAGAGAGATGCAGTGAATCTGTCTGCAAATCTTTTTTTCTCTGAAACACTGCGGCCCAGCTTTTTTAATCGTCGAAAGCGGTAAATAAAAAAAAAAAAAAAAAAAAAAAAAAAAAAGGAGTGTGAGGGAAGCAGAAAAATCCTGTCAGCGATGAACACAGAGACTCATCGTACATTTCACCACACATTTGGTGAATCTTAGTGACTGTGCATGTTTTGAATCATCATAAACTGGAAAACTGATAAGCGTTTGTGGATTTAAAAAAAAATGCGTAGATCTTTAAGTTCTTGGAAATTTTGTCATCCTTAAATAGCACCGAGTATTTCATTTCAAAGACTCCCTTATTTTTTTTTTGTCTCAAAACCAAAGAGGCCCTGACCTGTTTCAGTGCAAAGCGTCATAATGCACATATCTGAAAAGGTATGCCTGATTCATTCAGGTGGGCAGCAGGTGACATAGATTAAGGTGGTCCTGTTTTCAGCCACAAACATGCCAACGTTCCCGCATGAGGAACTGAGTCTCTGTGTCTGTGTGTATATCCTTTTCTGCACACTGTATCCCTCTGAATAAACAGACATAAAAATATACCCCATTATATATGCAAATTCATGTTGGCGTTCACAAACCGGCCATATGTTTATTATTGTTTCAACATAGAAGCATGGGGTTTCTTTCTTTAAATCAAATGTGATAAGGCTTTTACTGATGTTAGATATTTACAAAAGTCCGTTTGTTACCAGTTTTGGTGTGAAATACAAAAGGTTTCTCTGTGTACAGCTGCAGGTGTTCCAGGTTTCCCCTTGTTTGTACTCTTGGGTTTCCATTTAGCCCTCATTCTGCATCCGGACACACACACACACACACACACACACACACACACACACACACACACACACACACACACACACACACACACACACACGTTATTGGGCTAATTTATATTTTTTTTATTTTGCATCTGAAACATTTGAGGCCTGATTGTTGCAGCTCTTGTTTAAACCGGTTCAGTATGAAAATGATGATGCATGATTCAGTTTGACAAATGTGCTTTAGACTTCGCAAAGTCCGACAAAGCTTGAATATGTCAGTTTAAGCTGTTTTGATTCAAAAGGTTAAGTTGATTTCCATAATAATAATAATAATTTATAATGTTCGTTCAGTTAGGTATAAGTAATCAACTGAATGAAACCACTCCATGAAACCTGAAGAAGAAACATTCTCCACTTCATTTCTCCAAGCAACACATGAATGTTATTCTCCTTAGTTTCACAGATTTATATGTGTTATACATAACTGTAAAGTTGATCAAAAATCTCTAAAATGATTTAAGGAAAATATGCTGCAAATTTCTAACAGGGAGGTCAGATGTGCTGTCGTTTTACTGCCCTCACCATCCTGCTCATAGTGTGTGGTGATTCCTTAAATCCTTGTCTATTTTTATTTGTTGCCTTGACTGTAGATGGAGGCCAGTCTAACTAAATAGTTGATTACTTGAGGGCATTTTAATGAAGATCAACCCCTGCCTTACACAAAGAGCATGTTCTTTGGTCTTTCCCATTTTGGAGAGATGGGTCTCTGTGTCATACCTAAAAAAAGGAAGTCATGATAAAACAAAAATATGTTCAACAACTAATTCACATTTTGTTTTAAAGTTCTTTACAAGACAACTGGGACCATATTAATTTGCATTAAAACGATTTTTAAAGCTTATCACACATTTTAATGTGCTGCAAATATGACTTTCTTAAATGGCAGCCGGCTCATTTAATCCAAATCCTTCCTAAACGGTAACTGATTAATCAAGACAAGGTTATTATTCAAAAGGAGTATTTGAGCCCCTCCATGAAATGCCCAGACCCGTTCAGGCTCTTGCACAAAATGCCTGCTTTGGCTTTTAGATTGTTACAAAATTAAAAAGGAGATGTACCATAATTTCCGTCGGTGGTTTCTATCGCGTGACAAGTGCTGGCAAACCAGTCGCACACAGGGTTGGCGCACCCAGCGACAAAAGCTGATCTTATCTGCCGCCATGAAACCAAAGCAGACCTGACACTGTGTCCTTCAGAGCCCTGAGCCCAGAGGGTGCCTTTGGGAGCCAGCTTGGGGTTGAAACACCAGCAGAGGCTTCCCCTCAGAAAATAACTTTGGAATAACATCTGTCAGTCACGGACATAGTTTTGGTAGCTTCACAGTTCCAGATGCTTAATCAGTAGAAAGTCTCAGAAAGTTCCTGATTAAATCCTTTTAAACAGGAGCGATGGAGATGTTCATCCTTTTTCTTGGACTGAGCTGGTGTGTACATGGAAATGCAAAACTTTGATGAGTGTTCGACACGTTGTATTCTGTTACAACATTTCTTAATTTGTTGAGAGAAGAAAAATAAGCAAAGACGCTAGCTAAAAGCAGCAAGGACTTATTTAGAACATATTGACATGGATAAACAAATAGGCTGGTAAGAAACAATGGCTACACCAGATCTGAGTCTTCTTTACTACTTGTCCAGTTTGGTGTATGCTGTTTATTCTTGGTTGATACTCAGATAAACATCTAAACCTGAACTCTGCGACCACAAACCACGGTGTAGGTCTGTTTGTCTAAAAGCTAGAGAAGAATCCTGGAACTGCCATTTGGGGTGAAATCTTTCTAAAAAAAAAAAAAAAAAACAAGGAAAACAAAAAGTGCCATTTCATCCAAGTGAGGGAAACTGAAAAAACACATTTGGATTGAGTCCCACCATGAAGACGGCGTCAAACGCCACCTGTGGAATGACCACACAAAATGTCTGACGTTTTTGAATGTCTACGCCGCTTTTAAAGCAGCTGGATGTAAATCTAATAAACTCATTCGTTCTGTCGTTAACCAAAGGGACATTTGGAAGAGCGAAAGCTTCAAAGAAACTGATCTCTGCAACTTTTCAGCATTTTTGCTGCATGAAAAGGGAAAATGGCAACGAGCAGAACAGAAAAAGGCCCAAACACAGACTTGAAAGTCGATTGATTTTTCTAAATAGAAATATAATACGCCAGCCTCATGTGCCAAATCAGGGCTTAAACAAACAAGCGCAGACCTGGACAATGACAAAGACGTGACTATTTTAAGTGAATATGCCTTGCTCATATTTGCATGAAGGTTTCCAATAAGTGCATCAGGACACGGGCAGCCCACTTCTGGTTTAGATCCTCCACAAGAGGTCTCTATGACGACTGCCCAGTATCCCAGAATGCCCTGTACAAAAAGAGAAAGTATCTGGACCCTGTCAGCGCTTCTCTGCTGACCACAATTACACAGGATGGCTTAATTGAATTAGATTTGATTGCTGTTTCAAGTGATGGGAATAACATGAACTTGTGTATTTGTCGTTCCCACCCATCTCTTGCTGCGTGCAGCTCGTTGTTGGCCCACGTCTGGAGCCGATGACTAAGTGGTCACTGTGATGTTGTTGTACCGCTGACGTGGCAGGTGCTCTGCGGATGATCTCGGGTCCGGGTTCTAGATTGAGGCTGAAGAGCTCTGAGGAGAAGGCAGATGTTTGACATTGCGCATCGGGCATCTGTCAGAGTATGTGGGTTTATACAGGGTAACCAGTATTCCAAATGCATCCCAGACAAAACCTCACTGGCAGAGTGAGGACGCCTTGAGGGGAGCAGCAAGCTCTCTGAAAAAAAAAGGGAACTTGTTCAAAAAACTAAAACTGTTTTAACATTTGTAATATCAACAGCAGTATCCATAAAAATACAGATGTAAGAACATTTTTCTTGTTATTGGACATGGATAGATGAATTAACCCACAAACTTACAGAGACACGCACAGTATATGAAATGTATTTCTAAAAATTCTTTAATGAATTACTTTATTCATTTTATACAAGTGTGAATTTTTAAATGTGTGATCAAGGGAAAGGCGCACACTTGACAAGTTTATGGAAATGCTTCCAACCATGGCGGTCTCATCAAGGCACGTCGCTTTACGTTCTGTTGGCCTTCACGATTAGTGAAAAAGTGAACTGGCTTGTTTCACTCATAACCTTTTACCACCACCATGTCCAGATATTTCAGACATGATACATTTAAGATTGGTGTTTCCACCTTACAAAAATTGCAAAGAAAATAACTAAATTGCTAACTTTTCATTACAATTTCTATTTCTTTCTGCTTCCTGTGTCCAAAACTGACTTTCCTGAAATAACTGGAGTAGGTCTTCATAAGTACAAGGGCTGCATGCGTAATCTTGGTCTCCAATGAAAGCCAAGACATGTGAAACTATTTCAAAAGTGTTACAATCAAGAGAGGAGTTACAGCATTGGAGTAAATTCAAATGGAGCACAAGATAAATTGAATGTTTTTTTTTATCTTTACCTAAAAACCTCAAAAAATTTTTGTTTTTTTTGCGAAATCAACATTTGAATGCTAGGATACAAGCCTAGGAATTAGTAAACTAATACATAATAAGTTGTCATGCAAATCTAGATGCTACAAAACAAACCCCGGACAGTTTTACAAATATTTTAACACAGATTATATTTAGGTGGAATTTGCAATTTAGGCACATTTTGGCATCATATGTGTATTTCCTGCCACTGCACTGAAAAACCAACCTTGTTTCACTGATGGTTATTATTCTATTCATGTACTATTGTTTTTGACACATTTTTAATGTTCACCCGAACTCACCATGCAACAGAAATGAAGTTCGATGCCGACTGGAGAAGATGTAATGGATACAAAACGAGATCTGAAAGAAATCAGGAGAAATACAACAATAAACATTTACAGTAACAGTTTACAGCGTTGGTTGTGTGGTTTGCTTTAAAGGGTGAAATTAGCAGAACAAACTAAAAGTGGACGTGCACTGTCCATTTAATTGCTTGGGTTTTAAACTCTGCCTTGTTTTAGTGAAAATGCTTTATAGAGACTTATGGGTGAATCTGTCCCCATCACTTTGGCAAGGCAAGGCGAGGCAAGTTTATTTATATAGCACTTTTCAGTAGACGATTCAAAGTGCTGTGGTTTGCTACATCTCCGGATCGTTGCTTCGTAGTGTGCGCACAGATTGTATTCTCACGCAGCCCCTTCTGCATCGGGACCTCGTAATGCAGATAGTTGAGCTACAAATTGAAAATAAAAATAAAATAAAACAACTGCTTGGAATCCACAGAAAATTAATATGTTTGACATCTATCAAAGGTTTTAGGCCCCAAAAGGAGAGCAGACAATCATGGAGATTGAGACAGCATGTGACTGACATCTGAGGAGCAACGTGTCATTATGTAGTTAAAGCTGCAGATCAAGTGTTATTTCTGCTGGTGTGACCATGCATACATTGTGAAGGAGCCTTTGGTAACATTAGGCAGAGGAGAGCAGGCCACAAAATAAGCCGAGCTTGGCCACTTTCCATTTTCAGTCATTACATTTATTTGAAGTATAGGGTAGTATACTGAGTAGTTAAAAAAAAACTAATAGGACTAATTTTCCTTAGCGATGATACGTCATAAGTGCTCCTTAAGTTAAAATGCAAGACAACATCCAGCTGTGAGATACGTTGTATGAAACCTTTTGAATCCCGCCTTTCCTTTAAATGTCAAAACTCTACTTTTTGTGAAGGCACTTGGGTGAAAATGAGATAAAGATCAAGTAAGCAAGAGAAATGCCGCACCTTCCCCTAAAAGAAGAATAGAAAAAGTAACAAAAAAAGAAATAATGAAAAAATAAAAATTTGCTGTTATGTCTAAAATTTCCACACTTGACATTTTTAGTACAGCAGCCAAACTATCGGATTTCTGGGTGTTTGTATCTTTCCTTTATTGAGCTTGGTTAAAAGTGACATTTATTCTGTTTGCTTTGACTTAAATGTCAAGTTTTGTAGGGTGTTAAAATTGCAAATCAAATTCCATATGTTTATTAAATGGTGTCCCACAGGGCTCTATTCTGGGTTCAGTCCTCTTTATGTACATTAATGATTTACCTTCAGTGTGTGGAGATTGTGATAATTTAATGTTTGCAAATGCATTTTTTATACTGATTGTGAGAACACAGAAGAAATGCTGGCATGTTGACAGATGTTCCATGCTGGCACAATGGATGTTTTCTATTTTTTAGAGCTGAATACATTAAAAGCAGTCAGACAGCACGCTATAAGAAGCAGTGCATATCTTAACCTTGATATATTTATTTCAGTAAAATGACTACAAGTTGTCATCTTTTCATCCAATTAGTGTCAAATGATGATTTTGGAAATCACATAAAATGTATTTTCAAAAGTTAAGTTCCATTAGGGATTTTGATTTTATTTATGAGAGATTTGTTTTAAATTTGGACATTAAAAAAAACACGACACTTTCTAAAAAGCCACATTGATTATTGTCTGATAATGTTTCATTTCAATAAACATCTTTGGAGGTCAGGGGGTACTTGTGTGGTGGTTCCCTGGGGATAGGAACAGAGCTGGTTCTGGTTTTAAACACACTGTAACAGTCACAGGAGGAACAGAGAGGGGCTCAGAGAATGCAGACTCTCCTGTCAGTGAAATAAGGCCCCGACTACGAAGATAGCCAGCAGGGTTTGTTTCCCCCCCTGTCAGTGCAGAGAGGAGACCATGAAAAGAATAAATACAGCACTTCCTCTACCTCCTCCTCCTCCTCCTCATGGTTCTCATTCTCATCAGGAGTTTCCTCCATCCTGTGCATCTCTCCTACAGTTTTAGATTTGTTCAAATGTATTAAGATCCATCACTGAGAAAAAAAATATATATGATATTATATGAAACAATCAATAAAAAAACAAAAGGAAAATATTTCAGTATCTGATTCTTCAGTCTGTAAATTACTTGATAATTCTACAGTTTACTGTAGGGCAAAACTATGAAAGTCAAAGTAATTGTGATCACAATCAACGGCAGCCTCTTCTTTCTGGTTAAGAAAAAAAAAAAAACTCCCAACAATATTAAGCACTTGTGCTCGCTGCTTGTTGTTCAAAATAAACAAAGACAGAGGCAAAGCTGGAGCAATGATTAGAGAAATCAACAAATCCCCAACAGGACATGAACACATGGGCCTCCAGGGTGGATGAGGATATTTGGAAAGGGTGACTCAGTGTTGGGAGGATGAAGGGTGCATGTGAGGAAAGGAGGGAGGTCGAGGGCAGCCCAGGGACCAGAGGCGTGAACTTGGAGCCAACGGAGCAGCCTCTCTCAATTTGGTTTACCATATCCGTCATGGGAACATCACTTCTATTTTCTTTTCATTACAAGACCAATCTCTCCTCAATCCTTTCAAACAACAGTGGAATAACAGCTTGTTTGTTCTGCGTAGCCTCTGATTAGTGTTTCTAGTTGATATGGCCGTCCATAAGATCTACTTTGTTGCTTAAAAAAAACAAAACAAAAAAAAACATGTTTGTTTTTTTCCCAGTGACAGACCTGCAACAAGTATTCACACGCATGTCTGGTGCTGCCAATAAACAAGTACATTTAAGAAAAATAATTAGCTTAAAAGTCAGGAAAAACAAAGAAGCTGCAACCATTGATTTTTTTTTTCACCCCGTGCTTATACGTAAAAAAAAAAAAAAAAACATTGCCTCAAAAGGGAGAAAAAAATGAAAGAAATAAAACGGACAGAAATATTTTTCAAGTTTGAAGCATAAAACAGATGTGTCGTGCTTCTAGGTTTATTTGGGCAGACAGGTGAGTGATGCATAATACTTTGGCTTGGCACGTCCATGCACAGCTCAGCTCCTTCTGTCCCTAATTGTCTTCCCCACGCGTTGCCTGGTTCAGATCAGATCTGACATTATGTGTGCAGCAGACACACTGAGCTACTTTCTCTGTGTGTGTGTGTACGCGTGAAAGCCTTTCAGGTCTGCCTAGAGATGCTCCTGACATCCGATCAACTGAGCAGACGAACCAGAGCTCCTGGGACCGCATGTGGACAAATCAAAAGAAGTGATGATTACAGGTTACGAATGGTGCTGTTGTGGGATTTGGTGATGATATCATTGTAACAAAACAAAAACCCTGTGAGAATAGCTTTTAATAGCAGTCTATATTTAAACAACATTAGAGCCAATGATCGGTCAGTTGAAATCATGTAAATTGTGTCCAACTTCAAACAGTACATATCTATTAATAAGCGTGTTTCCACCCGATTCTCATTTGAATTTTGAACAAATTCTTAAAATGTTGCAAAACAGAAAATGTGGATCAGACGTGGTTCTATTTCCCGGTAGCGAATTAACCAGGCGACGCAAAGCATAATGTCATCATGTGTTGACCTTACGCTGTAAACAGGAAGTAGAGGTTGCCAACTAGCATGGACCACAGATTCAGTAATGGAGCGAGATTTTAATGAGTGTGTTGCTATTTTGTTTTTCATGGATGAGACTAAGAAATGCTCGAGTCTCTTTGTTGGTCCACACATACTGGTTGTTGCTTCCAACCTCTTTTCGAGCGTTTTGGGAACATTCAGGAAGACGCTGGCAGCAAAAAACAGCCGATCAGTCATATGAGATAAAAGTTCGCCACGTCAGAAATTAAACGACAAATGTGTTTTAATCTCCTCTTTGGCGCATTTACGCTTTTTTTTGAAAAAAAAAAATCTCTAGTGAGCATAAAAACCTTTTCGCTAAATTTTGTGAGTTGATTCGAATTTTGTCATTTCTATCAATCTTTTCTAATGAGCATTAAGGTTGATGGAAACATGTCTAATGTTTTTTT